>NC_092311.1:53054857-53422563 GCF_036785885.1 Coffea arabica | reverse complement strand
AGTACTTAAAAGACACACAATAAAGAAATCATAATGCATAATGAAAAATTTACTATTGAATGTGGTAACTTTAACACGGAGAGCTATGATTAGAGGGGCAGTGCTAATCATGTCTGCTATTTTGCTCCCTTCATCATGTTCAAATTCATTCCAGAGAGTCATAAGCATCAGTTTCTTCCTGTCAGGTATAACAAATAAATTATAACTACTGCCATTAATCTAAAATGAGTTAATAAAATGGTAGTATTCAGGTTTGATTACTCTTCATTCACTATTATAATGTCTCTAGAAATAGAAGCCGGATCTGGCTGTTTTATTGGGAATGCGTGAATGACAAAGCCTCTAATATCTGAAACAAAAGTGTTGATATGAATGTAAGAAATCAATAAAATGTCAAATGACTGTCAAGTAAATTAAAAAATAATGTAACAAAAATTACTGCAAAGGTTATCTGAATCAGCATATTTGTGCAGATCAGAGAAGTTTGTCAGCTCAAATATGCAAGGCAGCATAGGTGGCACAGGTTCAGCATAATTTTCAATCAAAGTCTTGTAGTTCAAAATCCAGGAGCATTCATAAGTCCCAACTCTGTATGTTGGGTCAGCCTTCAGGAGCAGGTTGATATAAGTAAGATATCAGAGGTCTAAATTCACTGATTACTATGTCAAAAGTGGTGCTAATCATCCTTATTCTCAGCTTCAGCAAGTTTTCAACCATGTGGTAATGAAGAAGCAAATCATAAAATGTTCGTATACAGAATCTAAAATGTTCTCATCTATGAATTTAATTAATGACCAGAGAGATAGGAAAGAATTGCTGACCTCAGCATCTGTGAGCAGAAACCGCATAATTCGCCTAGGTGGAACTTCACGAGTTAATTGACTGTGGCCTTTGTGAACAACTTGTGCTAGAACAGTCCACTTTTCTGCTCCTTTCTGAATGTTTAGTACCGAAGATATATGTCTAGGCATGATGGGCTGTATTTGTAGAGAAATTAGATAGTGAATTAAACAAAATAATAAAGTTGGAAAAAAAGCCATGAATATTAAAACCTGATAATGTAATCTGGGAAGCTTCAAGAACTTCTTTATATACTATATTTTTAGTATGATCAGTGCATGATTCATCAAAATAAGCTGGCCTAATAAGTACTTTTACAGCCGAAGCTGTTTTGGCTCTTGAAAGTGCAACATATAATTGGCCATGTGAAAACACAGGTTCTTTCAAATAAATACCAACAAAATCTAAAGTTTGGCCTTGTGCTTTATTTATTGTCATTGCAAAGCACAAACGAATTGGAAATTGTGTTCTCTTATATGGAACTGGATATTGTTCATCACTTGGTGGCTGCAAGGAAATTCTATGTATAAAAACTTCTTTGCCACAAAAATCACCCACTGCAATTTTAGCACAAATAACATTCTTGCTCAAACTCTTTATTATGAGTCTAGTTCCATTGCATAATCCTTCAGCAGGATCAAGATTTCTTAAAAGAATTATTGGGGCATTGGATTTTAAGAGTAACCTATGTGGAGGTAAATTGCTTGGCGTAAGAGTATTCAAAAGATCAATATATTCAGATTGATGATTTTCATTCAGTGTTTCATCATAGCTTAGGTACTCAGTCAAATCTCCTGGAAATTTTTTGATCAATTGATCATTTATTTCATCTACAAAGTTATTCTTTGTAGTTAGAATTGCTCTATTTTGTGAGCAATACAGTTTGTTTGAAGGATCTTTAAATTCAGGATACACAATATTGATTAGCTTTTCAATTGCATCAGTCTCATTATTATAGTTAACTATAATTGAAGATGGAAGTTTTACTATGTCATTCTCATTTGTTTCTTGTGTCCCATCTCCAATTCTTAAAAGAAACTGCGTGAATGAAGGATCTAATTTTGCTCTCATGTTCTCTATTAATTGCAATTTCTCTAATTTGTGCCATAATGGAGAATTTATCAAACATGCATTTATCATTTCAGCTTTTGTTCCTTTTCTAACAACTGGCAACGTTTGTCTAAAATCTCCACCAAGTACAACTACCTTTCCCCCAAATATTTCTTCTGAATTCATTAAATCTCTTAAGAGATCATCTAAAGCTTCAATTGCTGCTTTTTTAGCCATTGGTGCTTCATCCCAGATTATGAGTTTTGCTTCTTTGATCATTGCAGCTAAAGAAGTTTGTTTACTGACCCGACATGTTGCACCATCAAAGATATCTATTGGAATTTTAAATCTGGAATGTGCAGTCCTTCCACCTGGTAAAATGGAAGCTGCAATTCCTGATGTAGCTGTAGCAAGAGCAAGATAGCCTTTAGATCTAACATCAGCTAACAAAGCTCTATAGAGAAATGTTTTTCCAGTACCACCTGGACCGTCAATGAAAAAAACACCAGATCTATCTGAGTAAATTCTCTCAGATATGACTACGAATGCTTTTTTCTGTTTTTCATTGAGTAGCTCAATTGAATTTAAGTCAATTTCTGAAATGACAATGTTTCTTTCTGCTCTTAATTCTCGAGTTTCATTGTCTATATTTTCATAAGAGAATCCAATGGGAATCAAATTATATGAATGTATACTTTTTCCCATCGATTGCAAAAATCCATCAATTTGTTGCAAGACATTTCTTTTCACTTGTGTAGATGTCATTGCTGAACATTTGGCAAAATCTTCTGACATAGAAGATTCAAAATTTTGCCACAATGCCTTTGGGTCATTAGGGCAAGAATAAACCAAAAGTGTTGCAAAGAGTCTCCTCATTTCATAGGGCATATGAAAAAGTGAGGCTTCTTGTAAACAAATTTCTTGGCTGTTATCATTTTGTAACAAGCCTCGAATTAATGCTGCTTCTTGGAACGTTTCTACTTGAACTCCATTAAAGGTTCTTAGGTCATCAAATGAAATTGGACATCGAACCTTTGATAAGAGTAATCTCAAGTAGTATCGTTCTCCTTCGGAAGGATGAGCAGTCATTATTCGACCTATTGATTCACCTCTTTCTCTCAATTTCCAGTATTTTTGCTTAGGTAACCAGACAAAATGATCAGGAAACTCTACATAAGTACAATTTAGATCCTGAGCTGCTTTATCTGTCCTATTCATGTAAAAAAATTCAGTGAGCATTGTTTTTTTCAAATGATAGTTATCGACAACATTTTGAAGATTAGCTGTTTTTTTGAAACTCATTGGCTGATAATTCTCCAAATGTAATTGTAAATGAATAATAGGTGGCTTTATTTCACTCATACAGAATCTAAAAATTCTCCATGCTGCCTCAGGTGGAGAAACCCACCTAGCTGATACATATTGTTTAATTTCATCAATTTCTGAATCAGATTTATTATTCACTACAGAGAAGCTAGTTCTATCATGACCTTTATAGATATACTTGTAAATGTATTTGACTGCTTTAATTGTAGAGCATATTTCAACATTAAGATGGCAATCAAATTTAGCCAAAAGATATGGATTGTATGGTACAACCCATCTGTTATCTAAAAGAGCTGATTTAATCTTAATTTGAACTCCATCATCTCTTCTTCGATATTCAGGATATGCATTAAGAGTTTGGATAGTTTCCTCACAGAAATTTTTAGGAAAATTATTCTTGCAAGTTCCATTTTTTCTCATGCATACATTTGTTGGATCAAGTGAACCACATGGTCCATGAAGCATATGTTTAATGACCAAATTATATAGATGTTCATTTTTCTCTTTATTTGGTATCTCAGCACAGACAATTTTATCATATTCTTCAGGGGTATACATCTTGAATTTTGACTTTAAAATTAGCAAGAAATGTGCATGTGGCAGTCCACGTTTTTGGTATTCAATGACATAAGTGTAAGCTGCCACTTCACCGAAGATGCATTTTTTCAAAAGTTCATCTTTAAGCTGTTCTAACTTAGCATGAAATACTCTAGCAAGCAAATCTGGTCTGTTTTGTGCCTCTTCTTTGTCTATTAAGTGTTCTTTTATTTCTGGCCAATTAGGATTGCAAGTCATGGTCAGAAATATATCCGGTTTACCATACTTCTGTACTAATGTCATTGCATCCATGTATTTACGTCTCATATTTCTCGGCCCTCCAATAAATGATGGCGGTAATATGATACGTTGGCCAACATTAGATGCTTGACTCTCACCTGATCCTAAAGCATCTATTATGCCTTTCAAGAACTCTCTCCTAATTTCCTCTTGTTGTAATCTATAGAAGTCAAGTCTTTGTGTCTCAAGCTTCACATATTGATCAACAATATATTGTTGTAGGAGGCGAGCAAAATGTAATAGCCAAGATTCATCATTGTCTCTAATCTGAAGTTTATAACAATAGTATTCTCGAAGGGACACAAAATTTGGATCTTCATGTATGTTTTCCATTGCTGTGGAAAAAATAATAGTACATTATTAAATGTGTAATCATAAATATTAAATAGGTAAAATGAAAGATCATGGTATATAGTTATTATACTAACCATGTTCTTCATTTTGGATTAATTGTTCTGCTGTAGCAGCATTTGCAGGGGAAATCAAATCTGCTACAGGTTGTTTTTTTTTCCTCTTTCTTCCATATACTTTTGCTCCTTTCTTTGGTATTCCTTGGTGCCAGCCAAGATCACCAAAAGGAAAAAGTATTGGATATTGGAGTGGATCATAACATCCATAATAGTACTGTATATTTTTTGAAGCACCACTATGGGTATGAACTCTAATATCACGCCTGCCGGTTTCTCCATTTTCTTGCCCCTCAACCCACAAACCAGCAACTTGTGAAGTTGTCGGTCTATTATAAACTCTTTGATCAACACCGGGCAGAGTTTTTAACACAATGTAGTAGTTATCTAAATTAGGTACCTCTCTCAAATTTCTAAAAAATTTTGCATATGGATTAGACTCAAGAACTTGCATAATTTTTCTAATCACACTTTCAGATAGTCTAGGACAAGCTGCTAATCGATTGCTTACTTCAGTTTCAAAATCATTGAAATATAACTGTAAATTATTACTATGATCATTGCTTGAATTGAAATCATTCAGAAAATGATATATTTGTCCTTGAATTCTAAAAGTGTAAATTCCTTTATTCCTTTTTGAGAGAGTCAGATCAGCTTTAACACCGAAGGAAGTGAATCCAAAATGATTATTATACGTTCTAATAAGAGCTCTAAAAGATTGTGCCTCTTGTGAAGATGAAGTCAATAGCTCTTTAAAGATATCTGGAATTTTATTTTGAGCTAAAATAACTTCACCATCTTGGCAACAAAAATACGCTGTCTCAGAAAAAAACTTCTTCGCTCCACAATGAGGACAATCTAGTTGGCGTGGTAGGATATCAGCTTTGTCAGGAATTATATCCAACAAAGCTCTTCCTGTTTTGTATCCTCTTCCTAAAATATAATTATTTTAGAGCACTTAGTAGTCAAATCATTCAATTGATTTTAATGCTAGTTTAAAAACAGATATTAGAAAACTTAAAAATATTAACTATAGACCTGGCTGAGTTTTTTTCAGAGATGATCTGCGATGTTTCGAACGAGATCGAGAAGTACACTGAACATCAACAGCTGAGGAACACTCATTCACAATCGTGATGCTTGTTCGATTTTCAATTATATTTGTAGAAGCAATAGATTTAGATTTTGCTCTCAATCTTTTGTTTTTCCATCTAAAGTAGGCCAGTCTCCTATATTCTTTCTTATTTATTACCTCTCCATGATATATTTCAGAATATTCAAGAGGGCTCTTATCATAAGGACCAATTGATCTAGATTTTCCTCTCAATTTTTTCTGTTTCCATCTAAAGTAGGCCTGCCTCCTATATTCTTTCTTATTTATCACCCCTTCATGATATATTTCAGAATAGTCAAGAGGGCTCTTATCATGATATATTTCAGAATAGTCAAGAGGGCTCTTATCATAAGATATAACAGATGTACTACCTATTATAGGTATATGGCTATTCACAGAAAGGGGAGGAATATAATTAGCTAGTTCCATATCTAGATTTGATATTTCAGAATAGCTAATTTTTTCTTTAACGTTTGCAACTTGTTCACTCTGAAACTGATTTTCTATAACAAATGGTTCCTCATTGCAGTTCACTTGTGACAAAGTAGCAGGTTCAACACCACAGAGGTTGATTAAAGATGAATTCATTGTAGGCAAACAATGCTTGTCAGTAGAATCAGAGGTATAATGAACTTCTCCAGTATTTTTTGGAGGAAAGTAAACATTTTTACCTCTGCAGTGATTTGGCAGAATTACATTCCTATCGATGTGATTTTGTGAAGCACATGTTTCAACAGAGTGCTTTTCACGGATGTCATTCTCACAGTTGATTACAATAGGAGAATATGGTTGAGAAACAGAAGAATCAAGAGTAAACTTCATATGCTCAGTCAGCATATTTAAGTTTCTCCTTTTGTTTCTTTCCAACATTGCTAAATCAAGGGAATCATCAAACATCTCATCTATCAATCTAAAACCTGAACTAAATTTTCTTTTTTTCTTCATTTTGAAACACAGAAGATCAAAATCTAATTTTACTATAAATAAAGCAAGATACTAAACCAAAGGTACACAAAATGACAGAATCAAAGCATCCTAGAATAGCTAAAACTAACTAATATATATAAAATGACATCCTTAATAACCCGAAGTACAATGATACTAAATGATGTAATTATTGAATAGATAAACAGCTAACAGCATCATGCAACATTTGAAATTAAAAACAGAGGCAAAAGTAAACCATCATAGCATAACATCAAACACATCGCATTTCTTATAATAATTAAAAGAAAGCAATAAACAGAGGCAACAACAATGGGAAAAAATTGCAGTTCAAATCAGAAGGTGAGAAAACAGAAACATACCTATATTTTCTTTGCTCGCCTGAATGTTTGCAAAAGTCCGGCAGCATTTGAAATTAATATAAAAACAGAGGAAAAAGTAAACGTAAGCTAATCGAAAAATTAGCATCATAATTATTCTTTTATGCATAAAATAAAAGACATGGCAGTCTTTAATTAACGGAAGGCAATAAATGAACAGAAGGTAAGAACATTCATCAAACTAAAAAATTGCAGGTTGAAATAAAAAGACACAGAATAGAAAATACCTAGATTTTCTTCGGTCGTCTGCTGAAGACCGGCAAAACTGAGGAACAAAAGTATATATAGGACTGGGAATAGTAAATTTTGAAAGCTGCATCATAGCATACGTCGGTAGAACAGGCATCCCTAAAATGAGCTGATTTTGGGGAAAAAGAGATATCAGTGAACTGTTTTTTGGGGCAAAAGAAGAATTGACGTCAATTGGGCGACTTTTTTAGAGACAATCGAAAGGAAGTACAGTTAATTGCTCGAGGAATTGACAGAAAATCGAAGATTTTGCAGGGCCGTAGATTTTGGGGAAAAGGAATTTTACTGACCTAATTTTTGGGGCAGGCCAAAAATTCACGTGCGTGTGGAGGATTTTCTGGGTCGAAATCAAATTGAAGGACAATTTAGTTGTTGAAGGATTCGGTAAGAAACTGAAAATTTTGCAGGCCGATATAGTATAGCGGCCTATTCGATCGAGAGAAAGAAAAAGGCTATTCGACAGAAAAGAAGGGGAAGGGAATTCTGGGTAAATGAAGAAAGAAGGAAGTTCAATAAGTAATAAGACAATTAAGGTGCTGTTGACTAACTTCAACATCAGTCATCAGTCATATACTAACGGCTAAGCACATTACTTCTAACGGGCATAACTCCATTAATTTATATTAATTATATAATGAATCATATAATCTAATTCAAAACAGCCCATGTGATAAAAGGGCCCACAAATAGTTTACAATTATTTGCACTTGATCAGAAAATTATAAAAGAAATATTTTCAAAAATACAAAAATAACCCTAAATAGTTAGCAACTATTTAATGAGTTAGTTTTCATAAAAGCATTCAATTGACCTTTCACATCAATTAAAAACCAAACAAAAGGAACAAATGCAAATAACTAAACCATTGTTACCAATTAGCCCCTAAATAGTAAGGAACTATTAAGACATTGAATTTGAAGACCATGCCTGAAATAGACATTTCTCACTTTTTGGTAGAAAAAACCAGGAAAAAAACTCCTTTCTCTAACAATATAGTGACACTTGGCATTCAATTGAGAACTCCAATTGTTCTCTTATCTAGTTGGTAGATGCATTATTACTTTTTCTATTTGATACATGCAAAAATCCTATGTTAATTCTTTTTCTGTTTCCTAAGATTCCAATAACTAGTAAGGGGGTAAAAGCCAAAATATAACTAGTTAAAACAACATTATTTTTATAGCCTGTTATAATTTGTTTGTTACACTAGTGTTAGTTATTAGAACTTAAGTAAATAAAAAAAATTTAATATAGGGTGTTTTTGAACAAAATTATAATAATATAATGAAGGGAGGGATAGAGAATGAAATAAGACGTGGGACAAAGGATCTTTTGCTGGCCACCTTGTACTTGGATTCATTAATCTACATTTAGTTATTTATTTATTGTTTTGAATTGTGGCAGCACTCATAAATCTCATTGAGAATGGCAACTGAAAAAGAAAATTGGAGACCTGCCGATTTTTATTAATTGCAAACGGAGAAAATGGATGTGACAGTTGAAATGAACTTTATTTGGCAACCCCAATTAGATTCCAACATTTTTATTCTCGTCTCCGAGTTTTATTTATAACTTCTCTCGAAAAATAATTTCCGGTGATCTAGTCCACAGGAGGTTTATATTGGTAGCCCTTATTTTTCGTAAAATCATTAATCACTTGCAAAGAATCCAGCCACAGGCCTTTCCAAACTTTAAGGTCCATCATCAGCGACCCAAACCAAGTAAACAAGATGGATCTATAATTATTTATTGCAGGATAAACCTATCCGAGCAAACATTCAAATATAAGGAATTTTTTAACGAAAAAGGAAGAAGAAAGAATAAGAAACTCGCACAAAAGATAAAAAGGAGGAAAATGGCGAAGAAATTTGTTGCCGCGTTGCTTTTGTGCATGGTTGCCATTGCAGCAGTTCACATTCTGAAGGCCGAAGCCGTCGATGAGAACCAATTCAGAGACTGCTACAGTACCTGCCACAAGGAATGCTTCAATGACGGCTCCGGCAATGGCTTTACCTTCTGTGAGATGAAGTGTGACGCCGATTGCGCTGGAAAAGAGATTAAGGGTACGTAAAAAAAAAAAAATGCTTTTTTTCTTTCTGCTCGTAGCTTTGTGCATGGCTCGAACGAATTTTGAATTTCGAAATTACAAATATTATATCATGTCCCGATATAATTTCTTTTGTGCAGCCAAAATTGCAGAAATGGCATCTTGAAGGATAAACAAGGCTGCAGGTTGAAGAGCCCATCAGGGGTTGGGAAAAATAATTTTTCAGCCTTCAATTCGAGCTTTTCCATGGGATTATGGAGAAATAAGTGTCATAAGTTTTTTTTTTTTTTTTTTTTTTTGGAGCATTGATTGAAAGCAATCGCATGCTTGGTAGGACTATAATAAGGTGTGGTCAGACATTAATATTCTGTGTCATGCCCACCATTACATTTCTTGTTGAATTGAATTTTTGTATTTTCCTAAAGTGGTTTTTACCAATTCACCTTTTCTTTGCTCTTTATTCTTTAAAAGAAGGAGAATTGCGCATCCAAGAGTATATTACGATTGACTAGTGCTCGAATGCTTTTCCGCACAATTTCTTGCTTGTGGGCAAGCATTTTGTTTCTATTCTTCCATCATCACAGGTAACGTCAGTTAGTACTTTTTGAAGTAGGCAAGGCCACGGTTCCAGAACCAACGGTTCTAGTTCTTTAAAGAGGTAGAACCAGAATCGCATAGTTCTGATTTTGGTTCCTTATGGTTCTGGTTCTGGTTTCCGGTTCCGTATGGTTGTATACAATTTTATTTAATTCCTTATCCTTAACAATTTTAATACGAATATAACAATATATTTCAAATTTCAAATAAAATGTAAAAAAATAAATACAAAATAAAGATCATATTTTAATTTTATTATTATTCTACAAAGTAAGAAGTAATAAATAGATAATATAAATTTTATGAAAAGTATATTACATTGTCAAATTAAAAAATACATTACACTATCAAATGGTTGTCATGTGTTGACTTTCTTGAGTTGAACAATCATCAATGTTGAAGATTCCATTTGAAGAAATATTTCAAAAAATATTTTTTTGCTTGCTTGATTTTGAAGATGAGCTACTACCATCAAAACTTGTCATTTGATAGCAAATAAGCAAAAAAAAAAATTGTAAGTAATAATTTAATACTTACAAATTATAATGATAGATATTAGTTGAATAGAAATAATTAAATAATTAATAAAATATATAGAAAGTCCATAAAATTTAAACTTTCTTAAAACCTATTAAACACAACTAATTTTTTTTGAATTATCTCACTACTTATATTAATTTTTTTTAAATTATTTTTAACGGTTCTGGAACCGGCGGTTCTGGTCTGGTTCTATTTTTTAGAGAATCGGAACCGGAACCTTTATCCAAAGTTCTACCACAGTTCTGGTTCCATAGTTTTGATTCCGATTCTGATCCGGTTCCAAACTGTCCGGTTCCCGATTCCAAATGGAATCATGGCCATGCCTACTTTGAGGCTCGTTGTGCCTTTACCACAGTGGCTTGAGATATCATATTCACTGCAGTAGACACGGTAACAAAGCAAAGTCAATGAATTAATGTAGTAATTCAATGACCAATGCAATCAATGTGTACGAATTTTTTTAGACTTACTTGTAAAAGTTTTTAATTACTTTGATGAACAAGGACACGACTTGTACTTGGGCAAAACTCAATGATAGGGTTATAATTGAAATCCATTTTTTTTAAACAAAAGAAAAAAAAGGAATCTTGGATATGTACCACATTCACTTGTTCATCAAACAGAATTTGGGCCGTTGGTCACCATAAAATTCTTAAGGTTTGATGAGATGAAAAATCAAGAATTCAAATTTTATTTCCTACCAATTATTATAATACGTGATTTCCCTAAAAAAAAACTCATACGGCGGGCAACGACGAAGCGATTGCCATCCACTATGCCATCGGGTGCGTTTGGATCTCTGCCTCACTGGGAAAGATGTGCTTTCGGGAGGGATCTTGACTAGCTACTTCGTTTTCTGTCTTTGTTATTACTTATTACCAAATCCAATGGGCCAGTTCATGAAAGCCCCATGGCTTAGACAATGGGCTGCGCAGTTTTCTTGCTGGCTATTTTCACCCCAATAAGACAATCTATATAAACAAAGATTCACAAAGACAGACGAAGGCAAGATAACATAAAGCATTGATGGATCTCAAAGAAACTCGAAGCCTTGCGGGCTTTCTTTTTTTCTCTCATTTTCTTAAGCGAACTCAAGAATGTGTAAAGAAACATAATCCTCGTGCTGTCGTGCAACCTTCAAAAGCCGGTAACTTTTGAAGGCACCCGAGGGACTTATCTACCCATTCCTAAACCCCCCAGTACCGATGTGGGAAAGAAACCCCCACAGGAGCAAGCCCAGCAGGGCGGCCTCTACTAGGCCCTAACTAGGAACCCACCAACCCCGGTATGGCACCCCCATAATTGTTTTTTTCTCTCATTTTCTTAAGCGAACTCAAATCGCTCATTGTCCTTGCGGACTTTCTTAAACGACTTAGATAGTTTTTTATTCCACAAATCCCTCATACGGTCTCATTCATGCTGATATAGGAGACGGTGAAAAAATGATTAAAAAAAATTAAAAGGACAATAGATGAGAACTGGTAATTTCTCACAATAGTTAACTTTTTGCGCTAGAACAAGCGTTTCGCCTAACCTTAGAAAAATTGAAGTACTAGAACAAATTGGGAAAAAACTACGCCAATCTTTGAATTGATAAATATACCTTTAGTTTTTTGACGTGTGCATGGCACACGCATGACAATGGTCTAGTTAATGGTGAAATAAAACGAAATGGCCATAAATATCTTGATTTATCAGTTACGCGATCAAATCGAAACGAAAAATAATTGAATGGTCAAAAGTTGAATTGTTTAACGAGCGCAGAGGCTTTTTTGCCATCAAGAGAAAACGAGCTACTAATCCATGCCTAGGGCTTAATTATTACTGTAATTGCATTGGATTAAAGGTCAACATCAGATGAAAGACGACTGAAGGAGGCAAGGTTTTTGGATGTATCCAGAATTTGGAGTTTGCATTGCTCAGAATCACTCGAGGGGTGAGCGAGCATGAATGTCACAAGTGACACCCTCCCTCTGGGCGTGCGTCTTCTGTCCGCTGGGAATTTTCCTGCTGCATCCACCCATCCATCTGACCAACTTAATTCACAAGCAAAGCCTTACATATCGTACTACAACTACCAGAAGTAGGAGTACTACTCACTAGTAGTTATTGCCATTCCCCGGCCCCCAGCAGTCTAGATTGTGTGACGTCAACTTTTCTCTTGAATCTGCCATGCATACTGTTTTGCGTAATCGCCAGAAAACATGTGTCCACGTAAACCCCTCCCCTCTTTAATTACTAGCACTGCTTAACTTTCAGTTTGACTGGAGGTTCTTCTGAACTCCTCAGTTTCCTGCCAACCCTTGATTGCATAATCCCTAACCTGTAATTGCTAGTGGTTGGCTAGGCGGACCGGAAACACCTGGTTGCAGGGGATCGGAGGCGCTTGCGCGAACACCGTCGGTCTTTTAACCATGCTAGACACGCGGCAAATCACATGTAACGTTTCTCAGGTAAGGGGCGGACCGGAGCTGGTGTCCGTTGATTCACCCCGCGCCATTACATTTTGGTTTTCGTAGCCCACCGGGCATCAACTCCGGCCGAATTAAGGAACCAGTAATTCATCAACCAATGCCCTTTGCCAATGCCAGCTTGATCCAAGTTCATCTATCAAATTAAACAGTTGAAAATTGCTCTCCACATACGAAACCGCAAATTTAGCAAGCCTTCGATAGCATCGCATCGCATCGTTGGACAAAATATCTCATCTTTTGCTCGAGTTAACTCGCATCAATTTGAGTCATTTGACACTGCAGTATCACCAATTGTGACGCCAAGTTTACAGAATGCGTAGACTGTGGACTGTCCAAGCTCACATTACTATATGGGCAGGAGGAGCACCATGACGCAAGGATGTCCTTTCCATGGCACAATCGAGACAGCTACCTACATTCATTTAGCCTACGGTGGTATTATTACTCAGTATTTCAGTAGCTAGCAAATGCCCCATTCCTACCAGACTCTCGCACCAATGAATTCTGCTTCACTCAGGAACCAAGAATAAGAGACACACAACTGGCAGCAGCAGCGCCACATAAATAGTGGCCAGGATCATACTCGCAGTAGTAGTTTTTTGCCATTTGTAGTTAAAGTCGTAGTTACTATTTTTATATACATATTTTTCTGAGCTGTAATGTGACGTTCAGTCCCAGACTTCAGAAGGTCCCACCAGATTCTTCTCCATCTTTCTTTGACACCCTGTGCTAATTGACCTCACCTGACGGAAGAAACACTGACCCTTCCTACGTCAAACTAGTACTACCAACTAGCTGCTTAACGAAGTGGAGTATTATGATTTGCCCGTGCAGAGACTCCTCCCACCGGACATGTACGCATTGTGGTCGTGTTTTATGCAGATTCATCCAATTGTTGTACGTAAAATATTTTATTCCTATACATAATTTTTACTCTCAGCATAATACTATAACGTAATTGTACATTGAGGAGTACAACAAGAAAGTACAGCAGCCACACGGAACCCCAATTGCACTGAGTCATTTCGATCCCCTCCCACACGGTTCCAATTTGGACTCTCAAAAGTTCCATGATCAATTACATGCTCTGCTTGTCTGTTGTCTCTCTGGGCTTTGTTTTCCGGCCCTCTGAATTAGGCTATTCCGGTGCTGGCGGCCTTGCTGAAGCTGAATTTTGAAACCACTTGAACTCCGGTAGTTTGTGGACACATAGGCGTGCATGTCCAGCCAAATTAACTTGGAGGGGTTGACGTTCATTGTATTTCATTATTGTTGGGAACTAGCTAATTGAAGTGGTAAATAAATAGTGTGTGTGTGTTGCACACGGACATAGTAGATTTAAATTTGAACTATATCATTTTGCCTCTCAACAAGTTTTTATTAGTTAGCTAACAAGTTTTGTGAACCAAACATTGTGCATGCAATTTGTAAGCCATGCATATCATCGTAACAGATGGAGCATAAACTCAACTAGAGACGAGATTATGAAAGTTTTCTTCGATTGTACTTTACAAACTGGCAAGACTGGTCGAGTCTGCGATGATTTGTAGTGGGCTATTACCGAAAGCATAAAGGAAGGTAAGCATTTGCATCTCTATCCCGCTGGAATGGTTTGTAAATTTGACGTGGGCGTGGGCTTTGATGGGCTTCATTCAGCGGGTATCATCAGTTTTATGCTCTGAGAAAGGGGAAAATTAAGCAAGCTGCTATGCTGAAGGCTGCAACTCCACCACGTCCCCGCCGGCCCCCCACCAACCGTTGCCCCAATCGATTTTGAAGCCCCTGTCGAGAATCAACTAAGCAGTCGACAAACGTGAAGATGCAAATGATGGCAATCCTGTACTTGTTGGTAGGAGTAACAGTCTGAGCAGTGCGAATGGGGCCAAGAGCAGCCGTTTGCATGGTGGATATCCGCAGCACAGCTTTTCCTCAGCATCACCTCTGTTTAAAGTGAATGTGTGTGACGCAAAGTTAATCGCTCAATTTTGGTAAACACTTTGAAGCCAAACCCTGGAAAGACCACTAATTAATTGAGCCGACGCTAAAGAAATACAAAAATAGAGTTCCATACCTAAATGGGAAAAACATGAATTTAAAGAAAACAAAAGCAACAACGATAGAGGTACAGCTCGAACCCAGCAGAAAATACTACAGCACTATCTTTTTTAACAACCCATATACATTCTTAAACGCAAGATTGCAAAGTTTGTACATTGGGAAAGGTGCGTACAATCTTTTGACCACGGGCAAATTAATTACTGTACTATTTTAGTGAAAATCGCTGTGGCGACCAAGTGTACCGAGATTTATGGGTCATTACAGTAAGCACATTTACTGCTACTGCTACTACGATCCGACAGGATTAGCTAGGATGATGGAAAGTAGTAAATTAAGTACTAGACTAGTCGCTACGTAACAGTGCTTATAGTTCCCCAGATCGAGCATTCAGTGGTGCCCGGGTGGGATACCTTGAACGGGTTGTATTGAAGACTTGGGGGATTCAGAGTTCTTAGAATGGTCGGTGGCTGAAAATTATAGTAGTATTATCTTATCAGTCAACTAGTACCTGTGGTTGCAAATTAAAAAGAATGAACGAACATAATAACAAAAAGAGTAGTGAAAGCAAAACAAAAGAACGGAACAACAGTTGACATTTGTTTACTACTGCAATCATGGTTGAAAGTTGCGAGATCGCGGTCGTGGTTTCGACCATTTCACATCGATTTGGGCATATTGGTCGCGATTTCGACGAAACATAAATTTTTAAAATATTTAATATTTTAAAAAATTATAAAAATAAGATAAACAAAAATAATTTAAAAAATTAGCAAAAATAATAAAAATTCTAGTTGATTCAACCGTTTCTATTCGTCTCGAAAACATCTTCTCGAAGATCCATTATCTCGAAATGATCTTGTTTCGGTATTGAAACGAAAAGTCCCGTTGCGGCGACGACTTAGGCCGAATCTTTCAACCATTACTGCAGTTTAACACAATCAAATGTCTGGTTAGTTAGCAGTACATTACACATCCTTATGTAATATGTCTAGGAAAGGAGGAATAAAGACAACCCTCTAGACTAACGAGTAGAAGCTATTAATTAAACCATGCATTACCTAACAGCATTCAGACTTGAGTAATGTTAAAAAAAAAAAAAAAAACTTTTGAAATAAAGTATGAATGTCAAAAAAAAAAAAGAAAAAGAAAAGGTGGCTGCAGGGGGGAAAAAGGAAATGGTCAAAACAGAGCAAGGCAAGTTGACAAATGATCCAAGAAACATACGAGCCTGGGAATGAGTTCGAAGTTCCCCATGCAAATGTACAATAAAGAAGCCGAGGATTGAATTACCGGAACCAAGTGTCACATCTATCTGGGTCCAGACAGCCTTAGCCCCTTTATTTATGGGATGCTGCTGCCTCACTCCTCCTCCTGTTCCATCCCTGTCCTCCATTTACTATTTTTTTACTACTGCCATTTGGGAAACATTCACGCTAGCGTAGGGGATGGGTTTTGGTGCAACTCACCGTACATTTAACGATCCGGTATCGGGTAAAAGCCTAAAAGGATCCTGGCTTAATTTTGGCTGTTGATCTCAAAATTCAACTTGATATCTTGGACCGAGTTGGGATCGTCCATTGCAGAGTGTGACTGTTGTGTGCGCGCGCGCGCGAATCAATTCATTATAGAATCATTGTACTACAATTATCGGTGTACAACACGAAGCGTGCATTGTGTATTTTTTTTAAAGGGATAATTTGTTGTTTTGACCCAAAAAAAATATAGAGTATTCCTATATATAAATATATGTTCATTGGATCTTTTTTGATTAACTATTTTACTTATTTGTGAAATTTTTTTTTCTATAAGTAGGATTTAAATTACAAACCACACGTATAAAGAGATTATTTTAATTTTTAATACAATTTAAATTACATTATCTATTAAAACTTATTTCCTAAAAAATTTCTCGACTTCCTCGTAACTGTTCCACAAAAATTTTTAAGATATTAATTACCTACCAAAATCCTTCCAAGTGATTGACTTTGACTAGATTTTATTTATCCACGGCTTTTGTTTTCCCATCACCACCTCGATACAAAAGAAATATGGATTAGTATTGGCTAGCAATTTGATTTTTTATTTTTATCTACATTTTTTGGGTTAAAAATTATCTTTTTGTTTTGACTTTTTGGCTAAATAGTTATGAAGAGTGCGAGAGTAATGCTGTCAATTTGTGACCTTTAATGGGAACATTTGATCTTATCAAGCTGACGGGGGAAATAAGTAAGTGAAATTATACATCTATTATGATTTTGTACACATTTTTTTTCATATGATTTTGTACACATTACGCATTTAGAATTGCCCCGGGCAATCATAAGAGTCCGTTGGTCCCAATGCTGCCAAGCTCTTACCTTGTTGTGGATTTTCCTTGATCTCTTACATTTTTCTAAAGGAAGAAGATGACAGTGTACTGTCAGTGTGTAACATTCTGTAGCAGGCAGAGGCAGACTGGAAAAAAGAAGAGTCTGAGAGTCTGGGCAAAGAAAAATGAAAAACAGAGGCATAAAAAGAAGTGATTTCTGCAACGGGGCAAAGCTGCAGTGGCTCATTAAGTACTAAGAAACATGCTTCAAGAAAAATGAAAGTAGGAAAAGCGAACTACTCCAAACTTAGCAGAAGTAGTAGAAGGGTTCCCAGTCGGTGGCACATCTCCCTTTCCTCTTGTTGGTTTCCTACTTCACAGCTAGTACAATTTTTCGCTGTCTATTGCTTAGTCAGAGGCAGCGTAGTTGCATTTGCTATGATCATTCCCTTTTTTTTTTTTTTTGGGTAGGACCTTTAATAAGATTATGACTTGCATCTTTCTGGATTTGGGAGAAGCAGACCAATTTGAAAAAAGAAAGAGAATGCTAACGTCCCTTTGCTCATCCTACCCTGAAATTATGACTAAAAAAGGCATTTTGGCTGCAGAAACTTTTTTGAGATGAAAGATGAGCATGCGGCCCCTCATTTGCTAAACCACGGTGCAAAAATGGAAGAAAGTGCAGACTGAGAATGCAAAAGAATTCAAAGTAGTGGAGGGAGCAACGAAGAACTCAGAATCCGGAGCAGAGGGGCAAGCGTGTGAAAATGTGTAGTCGAGAGTCTATTGCAGTTACTTTGCACCCCACAAATTAGACCGGTGGCAGTCTTTATATAATTATAAAAGCCCGATGGCGATGATAACCTGACACCGTAATGCTCCTTATTTTTTGTTTTCTGCAGAATTCCAGCATTTCAACTAGTCAAAGGGGGAGAGAGAGATAAAACAGTGGCCATCGAATTCATTGTCCAAAATGCTTTACTTTTCAGTTAAACCAGAGCGAGCAAGCAAGCAACACATAATGCTTTGATTCACATCATCTTCTTCTTTGACTTTACGTTTTGTATCGTCTATAAAAAAAAAAAAAAAAAAAAATCTCTCTCTGGCGGTAGAAAATTGCAGCAAAATTTACAGATTATTGTTCCTCAGCTACTTTCTCAATCTAAAGAATTCCTAATATTCTACACTGGAAAAAATCACTACTATTAACTATCTAAAATCACCAGCCATATCACCGATGTTGCATCAGAGTCCTGCAAACCATTAAGCTAACGAAATCAGACATACAAAACCAAGTCTGACTTTTTCCGGTTGACAAATTTATTTTCAACCTTTATTGCAAGAGGTCTTTTTCTGTACATGTAAATAAAAAATCTCCGGGAAGATTGGACATCAGAAATATTGGGTTGAGTCAGACAAACCATGGTCATCACTAAATGAGAAGCAACCTGTTGGGAAATGAAAAGTCATGGAAAACATGCAAGTCTGCAAAACATCCCATCAAAAGAGCTGCAGGTAAAGACTAACGAAAATGTTTAAGGTAGAATTGCCGACGACAAACCTTCTTCTGGGATGTGGCACAGCCAGATTCGGTCTTCCAGTTCAGGCAATCTTATCCGCTGACCTGGTTCATGAAAGAGATCTTTTAAGGTTGAAATCTTCAAAGACTCTTTTAAGAATTTTTGTATGACTAAATATTTTTGTCGAAGCGAAAGTAAGTATTGGAAGTCTCGATCAGAAAGGCGTTGGCTGCTGTACTATCTCCTCAGGAGGAAAAGCAAACCAAATACACAACAAAGCAACCATCTCATTTAAGTCATTAACCTCAAATTGTTTGAAGAAATATCCGTTAGGTGGGGGTAGTGCGCTTACATACGTGAACGATATTGATCCAAATATAATCAACTGTGAAACAAGATACAAGAACAAAAACAGAAATGGAAATAACCTGTTATGATGGCAAACAGATTCAGATTAACCAATCTCATGATTTGGATTTCTGCTCGCGTTATGAGTGTCTGCAAAGTCCTTTTCATATTAATTTTGGTTTAACTTCCAAGAAAAAAAATGAAAGAATGTGCACTAAGACGGAAAATCATACCAATGCTGCCCTATTTTAGAAGCTATTTGCAGAGCAATAGCTTCATCTGGTTTAGATGGTCAATTTCTCTCAAATCAGTTGGTGAGAATGAGTCCCTAAACAGCCAGAAAATGTTCAAGTGAAAGGAAAAACCAAAGATGAGAAATTAGCTTTATGAAAATGAAAGTAAAGAGCATACTTCACTGAGAATTCATGCTGGAGAAAAAATCTAGTTGACTGTATCCATGGTAGCATGGCAATAGCTCTTCAACCTCAACTCGTGAACTGGAGCAACCCATGCTTTTCTTGATTCGGCTACGATTAATGGACTCAACCTCTGCTAAAAAAATACTGTACACTGGTCTGTGATCAGAGAACCTTGACTCACCACGAACATAAGATAATTGTTGGATGCCTCGGCCATACCACAGTATACGGTCACACCTTCATCAATTATTACAATAGCTTTGTGATTCCATGTAGATGGAGCAAAGAAGAGAATGAAATTATGAAGGAATATTCTTTTACCTTATTCCTTTATCGAGGCAGTGAGTGGTGTGGGATATGTATGAGCAAATATACATGGATTCATAATTAGAACTTGGAATATAATTACTTCAAACTATGAGGTTCCCTCACATAATATAACCATCGAATATTCTGAAGAAAGAAGTATTACCAGGCAGGTGTTCTCCGTTTCTCTTTTGGGTGCATATCATCGCCAGCGTATCTGTCTGAATTATTTGAATACTTGTACGTGGGGGGAAAATATATTTTTCCTTCATCCCATCCATCAAAGACACGACCTTGCCTCTGTTCTATCCTCAACTGGAAACAAGTTAAACGTCTTTTTAGAGCAAGCAATGTACAAAGAAAAGCGCATTCAAGTCATTCCTTGTTGCATTTACTTGCCTGATCATTTTCTAACAACACTCTCCAGTTCTGCATCTCCACCAGTGCCTTGGCAGTTCGATAGGATAACGCAATCCGATAATTCAAGTCCCCAAGCCATATAATTCGACTAAAGAAGCAGAAATAAATCTTAAAATTTTAGAAACTGTACTGTTAGAGATTAATAACAATGAATTACTGACGAAATTTGAGACAAAATAAAACTGAACAGGGTAATAGGACTGATAGAGTCATACTCATGCTCGAGAACAGTTTGAGGAGAGTTTTCATCTCCCATGCCACAAACTCTTGGAAACCTTGTTTTCCTCAAAATTTCCATGACATCAGCATTCCTTCGCAGCTCATCACCCTCCTTCTGCCCAGAGGTCAAGTGACTACAAATGAAGCAGAAACTTGTTTGGTGCAAAGACATGCTAATCGAAATTGAACCCTGGAAAAGCCCAAAGAGTGAGATTACTACTTTGGGTCACAACTTCACAACTTTGATCTCAATTTAACAAGATTCTGTGAAGAACATACGCACCTTGTTTCCCAGATAACCCATCAATCCTCTGCCCACGCAAGACGCTTTCATGTTGCGGACATCATCTCTTAGATCACTCTTTATCCATACAGTGAGAAAAATCCCAACCATCTGCTTACTTGCCACCAAACAGTACCTTGATTGCCCAGGTTGTCTCTCTCTTTCTTCCATTGAGACAGAACCATTGTATGAAACTGGTGAGTAGTGTGCCGAACAAGGTGACTCACCTTCTTCATTTTCATCATCAGATGACCCTCCCCATCTGACATTCGGATCAAACTCATATTGTCGGTTCCCAAACATAACCCTGTCACAGACACTGAATCGACGATCAAGTCGAGGCTGCGGCATTGACATATCATTTTCTGTCATTCTCATGCTACGGCTAAGTGACTGGAAGGAGTGGCGATTGAAAAAAGAAGAGGCCTTTTGTCTAGTTGACCCTTCAAAGTCAGCATCCAGTTCCACAATAGGATCAGGGACTGGGGAAGGCGTGTAGTAGCCACCACTTGTGCCCGGAAGACTATTCAGAGTTTTCCTAATGAGTGCTAACCATTTTTTAGCTGGCCCGTTGTCTTCTGTGCCCAAGACATTACCAGCGTTTAAAGGAACAATTTCTTGAAACCTAAATGTACAAGGGATTAGACAGGAGTAATCATGAAACTTCATTACTTAATTTTGGATGTCATTAAAGATAATCAAGGGCTATCTGTTTGCTGATCAAACTCACCCGAGAACATAGATGTCAGCAGGAGGTGATGTGTGCAGCCAGTCTTCTAGATTCAAATGACTAGGTGGAGATTTTCCAGCCACATTCCATGTAGCTACAAATATCCTGATCCAAAAATGAATACAACCAATTAAAGCCAGCTCTCAATTGAGAAAATCCTAAAACTAAGAGTTGATCCTAAAAGATGGGCACACCTATAATTTTGCACATCTGTGACCTGGGAAGCATCGAGGTCAATCTTTCCACGGCCGATACGGTCGGAGCTCCTTTTACTTGATTTTTCTGTCAATTTTATTTAAAGTGACATGACACAAGAATCATGATTTGCAAAATAAGAGAAAATGAAGATTCAAATTTAGTTTTCTTGATATGCATAAATTAGTGCGTTAAAAGAATGTTGTGGTCCAAAAGATTCACTGCTCGTCTTATACTGCACCTGTTTTGCTTTTCTTGATGGTGCAAGTATTTCTCTCTGAGATATTGCTCCTCCATTCTTCATCAACACCTGAAAAAGCAAAAACATAAAGTTGTTAAAGCCGTGTCATTTCACAGTTACTCCATCTAACCAGTAGAGTCCAAACCTGAAAACAATAACAATCATTAGTTTGGAGCCATAAAAAAAAGCAAAAATATCATTGTCAGAAAGAAGCAAAAAGCAAAGAACAGATCTCAAGCTGCCCCCAAGAATTTCCAGCTTCATTTGATATACAAATGAATTTGCATAAAGAACAGACATTGAACAGAATATGCTAAATGATTTCAAGGACGACTGCCAAGTTAGCAAGAAAAATAAATCCAACGCTAAAATCAACATCCAGAACCAACTAAATGAAGCAGAATTTGAAAATAATAATAATAATAATCACCTCCATAAACGACGTCGTCTGCATGAAAATCATCAGCTTTGCTCTTGATATTGAACCATTTTTTGACCAGTGTCTTGGGCCATGAAAGCTTCATCAACATAAGAACCCCAACAAATCAGCAATCTTGGAAACATCAGTGCAGAGCTGAAACACTAAACCAAATCAAGTACTTTAAGTGATCCGCATGTATTATTCAACAAACCTTGCTTTTCTTCGAGTTCCCATCTCTCATTGTTTCAACTTCATATGGAAATTATACACAAATGATCTAGAGTGATACAAAAATTCAAACTTTCTGGTCCAGTGTCTGAAACGTCTTGGAAGTTCTTCCACAGAATGCAATATCAATGAAGAAAAACAAATGGGTTCACCAACTTGTTGATGAAGAAGACGGGGAATTCCCTATCAAGTACTGAATACAAGCTCAGAGGTCGGAACCAATGGAACCAAGAATCAAGAAATGAAGTAAAGAAGCTGCCTAGTGCCTATCCTATGGTCTTAATACACAAAGAGTACGAAGCTTGGAGCAGAGCAAGACTGAATTCTGGGAAATAAGAGGAACTAACTGGAGGAAAGAAACAAGAAAATCCCATCTAATTGGCATTTCAGTTTCTGGATTTGTGTTTTTTTCCCCCCTCCCCAAACACCAGTCCAATCAAAGATATCCAGTTGCCAGTTGGGTTTAATTTTGTCTTTGTTTCTATTCTGTAGCAAGGAGTCGAGAGAACAGAAAACAGGGGGAAAAGGGTAGGAAAGAAAGATGTTCAAAGAGAGGGACAACACTTAAAGATGCGTGGAAGGAAGACTATTAGATTCTGTCAAACTAGAAGAAGACAATGCAGCAAAGTGATAACTGATAAGAGAGAGAGAGAGAAGAGAACGTAAATAGAGGGAAATTGGCTTTGTTCGTCTGAATGGGGGAGGTTTGCGATGGTTCAACCCATGTACTAAAAAGGATCAATAAAACCTCGTTCGGGAAGACAGCAAAGTATCGAATTTTGAAGAGAATAAAGTGCAGCATTGAGTTGGGAGCAAACTCTCTCTTCTCTCTCTTTCTCTCGAGGCTTTTTGCCTCAAATCCAAGGCCCCTTCTGACCCAGATTGCTAGTGCCAGAGCCAAATAGTCCTAGGAAATAGGCAATGAAATTAAGCCCAAAAAAAAAAAAGGCATATATGGATTCTTCAGTCACCCAAGCTGCCCGGGCCTTTTCTCTCATGAATTTCTGCCCGCGGTCAGCAAAGTGAAGTGGGATCTAAAATCCAAGCAGTGGCCATCATCATTTTCATTTTAGTCTTCCAAAAGCAGCTCAGAAGAACCGGGGGACAAAGAAAAAGGAAAAAAAAGGGGGACAAGGGGAATGCAAACGGAGTCGTTCGTTCCCCTTTTGAGATCTACGTCTACGTACCCGCTGTAAGATTACTAGTCGATCCTTTCATATCTATGGAAATAGAATTCAAGAACTAAAACTCAGACAAAATTTCTATTTTCGGTTCCTTGGTAAAGGCCAAGAACACATGTGCATGAACAGATCAGTGCTATTTTTTTCTTAGCAGTTGGCTAGTAGAATGTAATACTACTAATAAAGAGTAGTATTTGTGAGGAAAAAAAAAAGAGTAGTATTTCTCCAAGCTGCGTTATTGGGTTTTGAGAAACCCCTTGCCTTATAGATTTTGGTGCAAGGAATTTTTGTGTGGGGAATGGCTGTGTCTCCAATGTAGATTTTGGGTTTGGGAAATTTGATCGAAGTTCATACGGACTGAAACTTTAAACTTTGAACTTCGCTGTCACACGTAATTCTGTAATTTTTTTTTTCCCTAGGCCGTGCCTCCTGGTGTAAACTACGCTCTATTATACGTACAAAGAGAACAAAATGTTTGTTTGTTTGGGAACTCAAAGCCAAAGGCTCTCTGTGTCTCTTATTTTTGTATTTTCTTGGCTCTACCCACGCATCTGTCCAACGGATCCAAAGCAGTAATCCCCGTTTGATGAATCCTTGCTGATCGGAAGGCGAACCACATTGCCACATATCTTGAGCTTAGGCCTGGATTAATGTGAAAAATTTTGTGCTTGGAGGATGCTCCCCTCTTCTTCAAAAAACACACAATCACATAGACGTGGGATCTTGTTAAGCCAATCAAGGTTCTGAAATCGACCCACCACCCACGCCATCTCCTAGGGCTTCGGCCAACTCTCTGGGATGGGAATATATAAATATATATGTATGTATATATATATATATATAAGCCCTCTAGCCAGAACAAAAAAGTAATTTCTTGGATTAAGCTCTCCTGGCTTGAAACTCTTGATTGACTCATCTTAATACACATGCTGCATGTGGGAGACCGTGTCTTTCTTGTTCCCAAGCTTGGTCTTAATTTTCATATTCCAAGGTTCTTCTAAATTAAGTGCTAAGACTAGTTCAAGGATTAAACTAATGATACAGACACCGACGACGACGGTGAAACTCCCTGCGTGCCCTAATCCTGAATTTTCCAAATGACAATCTCCAGCAAACTTCAAAACACAATCCTCTCTAGTAGTTAAACTTCCATCTGCATATAAATTATAATTAGAGGCAGCTGTTTGGCCCCAGCAATAGGCTGTCAAGATTTGTCAACCTCAGCGCTAGTCGTCCAGGGCAAAACCCCGGCCAGCTCTACCATATATCCTGGAAAGGGAGTAGAAAGAGACTGGGGCACTTTGTGGCCTTCCATTTTCTTGAATCGCAATTGATTCTAAGCTTTGATTACCATGATTGGTAGACGACGTGCTTCTCTTTCCGGCATGAACCCATTAGTTTTATAGTTTAGGCGTTGCTTTTCCCTTTTAATTTATCTACTGTAGGTTGTCCTTGCTACAACTTTGTTTATCGCCGCCAATCACATCATATGATTGCAAAACATAATAGGCAATCCAAATCATCAGGCTGTATAAAGAGCGGCCCCTGTTTTGAGTTTCCTATCATCCAGTGTTCGAGCTTTCAATGTCCAAGAGAAATCCCCCCCTTCTTCAATTACACAAAAATTATGCAAGAGAAAAGCAAAACAAAGATCGAATGAGAAGTGAAGCGTCTAACCCTTTCTATAGGGTGGTTTGCCATACCAGCATTGAACCGCAAATCAGGCTATTTCTTGTCTTCTAATTAAGATTGTGAAATAACAAAAGAGAGAGTATAAAAGTATGAATAGTGAAAAGTAATTCTATCCAATGACTTGGTCCAGTTGTCCAGATGAGTGGACTAGAGCTAAGATCTTGTCATTGTCTCTCCTATTCTCCATTTTTCAACCCAAACTCCACCACCTTGTTGCCTTGAAATCCTGAGGCTTGTGAGTTGTGACCTTGTGCAGTTGCGTTAATTAATCTACTAACCCAGTTATCATAAAAATGTAACTTTATCTACGTACTTAGAATCATCCCGGCATCACTACCAGTGCACATACGAATATAATACTATGACAAAATTGGTCTAACATGACGGCTATGTTTTCTGTCCGACAGTTATGGTACATATTTCCCTGTTCTATCCATGGAAACATAATCAGACTTGAGATAAACGCTAAATAGTAGCCTGCTCTGAACCACCTACAGACGCTTAAGCTACTGGCACCAATTAATCTTAACTCTTGTTTCAGATGGAGTGCTTGTTTGGTACCAGATGAGTCCAGCAGCTCCATAAAACTGGTTTGGAAGAAAACTCCCAACATGACTGTCTATTCTCCTGCTGGTTCAGTATGGTCATTAGGCATCACTAGAGCAATGATTTGGTGAATCAAGTAAACAATTACTTTTGTCTTGCTAATCTACATATTGAACTCAAACGTTTACTCCACAACTTCAAGAATCCAAGGCCTTCAATTTTCTGATCAGTCCATTCTGGAAACCAATCAGGGTAATCTAAAAAGTTTTGGAAATCCACATTCACTTGGTGGTCCAAATCCACATGTCTCCGCCTCTACCTCTCAACTCCGCAAATTCTTGCACATGATGCTGAACAGTCACTATCCAAAATACGGGCTAACAGCATGACCAGACTTCTACAGCCAAAAAAAAAAGAGATCAAAATCCATCCTATCACAGCGGTTTAGACAAGTACAAGTAAAAGAAGATGCTCCGAGCAGGGTACAAACTCAACCATACAATAATGACCTACAAGATCAGAGAGCACGGCAAAGGAATTACCAGAAAATCATAAAAGGGAACAATGTTATGAAAATGACAACATGAAAAAGACATACAAATTAAGGATTGAGTTTGATGTCTAGCAATTTATCCCCGCAATGAGATAAAACTGCGAAGATCCAATAAAGCAAAAGCACATAAGAAGGGAACTTAATCACCCTGCCCTCTTTAATTGGCCAAGTGCTAGAAAATCCAATAATAGAGGAGATGCAAACAATATTTCCACCAAAATAACAAATTTAACCTACCCAAATGGTGTCCGACTCATAATCCATTTGTCTCCCCTGAATTAAATACATCTGCATAGCAGAGTTAATAAAAGTAAATAAGTTGCAATATTAGTCGTAGCACTGGCGCGCCAACCTCATACAATCTAGCCAATGCAGAATCTGCATGTTGGGGTCCCTCTCCACGACAACATCAGACACTGAAATCTGAAGAGCGCCTCTGTAATCTGTGATCCTGCCGCGGACTCGAGCTAGAACGCCGAGTTGGAGATCAGAGGCAAAATCAGTG
This sequence comes from Coffea arabica, assembly GCF_036785885.1. Classification (NCBI taxonomy): domain Eukaryota; kingdom Viridiplantae; phylum Streptophyta; class Magnoliopsida; order Gentianales; family Rubiaceae; genus Coffea; species Coffea arabica. The sequence continues at coordinate 53,395,584 of NC_092311.1, read as the reverse complement.
GCCGCTTGGGCAATTAGTCGAACATCCGATGGGTTGCGGCGAGAGAAGTAAGAGGAGTTGAGCTGATTGAGCCACAGAACACAGGAGATGCAGCCGGAGCCATCGTCAATCGTGAATTTGACGAACTTTCCCGGCTTGAGATCTCGGGTTACCACGATTCCTACAGTCTCCGCGCGCGAGAGGCGCTTGCCTCTGCGGAAGAAGGAAGAGGGGTCTGTCGGTGACGGCGTCAGTTTCAGGAAGTCGAAGGCCAAGAGCTTAACGTGAGTATTGTACAAGGCGTCCATAAGGGAAACGGAAGGTTGGTCTCTTTACCGCCAAAGGATGCTTGGCTTTGGCGGGAAGATTATATATTATATTTTAGTACTACTCGTACTCGTACTAGGTCTAATAATCTGGCGGTTCCAATTTAATGAGGATTTGGGCTCTCGACGCGGTTTCTTGTTCCCAACATTCCATTGAGTAAAGCCCTGCCGCCACACTTTCATCCATTTCGTTTTCACAATCCTTCCTACTGTGAAAGAATATACTAATCCATACAGAGTACTATAGAGTACAAAGTACTACAACTAATATGATGGACTCTTCTTTTACGTAGTTGTAATTTTCGTTTGTGTGAATCCTCAGCCTAAGCAAAGTCATGGCGCGTTAGCCAGGTACATGCACAATTTCCAATGATCAAGCTCGCTCAATAATAGGGGAGCAGCGATGATTCTTGAGTTTTTCTGATTGATAGGAAGAGTCCTTTTAATCAAATTATACTGACGTCGCATTTATACTGGCCATCCAGGAAATGACATATGCTACAAATGAGCAGAAACTAGGCCGTGGATCCATTCATTTCTGACAGCATGATATGATGAGAAGAATTATTATTAGTGCATTACATTCCTCAATTGGAAACGAAAGTCTCGAAGGCATGGGGTTGAAGACGCGAAATAAAGCTAAGTCACGTTATTGTGTTTGGGTTCAAAAAAAAACAAGAGGACCATTTATATATGAAGCAAAATACTAGTGACATTAGTCTTTGTTGTTGCAAAACAAGAGGAATGTAAGCTTGTGATGAATAATAAGAAATTTGCTTCGAGCCGTGAATTAGATTCACTTTCCTTTAGGTTAAATTCATCTTTTATTCTGTGCAATACCATAGACAAATTAATTCCCATTCTGATAAATTGAAGTATGCCTTGATAACACTTTGCATTAACGTTCGAGACCTTATAAAAGAAGTGCTTGGTGTAGTTTCTCAACATATCTATCTAGTATTGATCGGACATATATTTTTTACAGCAAATGAGCCCTCAACTGATTCTTTATAGACTTGGGAAGTCACAGGAAGATTACAACCATACAAGTCAATGCCTTCTCACTACTAGCAGCAGTCATTAACCTCGTGAAAGTGCTGGTATGATTGCAGCATTTGGAGGCCGAACCCTGATTTACATAGTTCTGCTATGGGTGACATTTCATCTATGGATCGGAGAAGCCGGAATTATTGGAAATGTGCTATCAGCTATGAGCCACTTTTGGCGGGAAAGCAATTTCTGTGCGATTTTCGGACAGAGCATTCGCCTCAATTTCCAGATTGGAATGCATCTCTTGCGGACCCGACAGATGCAGTAGCATTCTTTTTGTTTGTACCCAATATGAGACAAACTGTCACGAATATTGGGCCCAAAACTACACAAGAATGCAACAGCCAAGGCCCAAGCCCATTGAATGCTGGTCTCTTCAGAGTCCAGTGAAGAAGCGTTTTGCGTGGGAGTAGAAATCATCTGGGTCGGGTTTGGGTAGATCAATGACGATTCCCCCCCGACGTCGTTTTTCTGGAACTGATACGTACAAGCCCTAACTTCAAAGTTGAGATATCTTTTTGATTGTGGAGTTTCTTCCTACCTCCCTTTGATTCAATTGATAGCAATCCCCTAATTCTCCATCCAGAAGGTCAGTTAGTTTCTTCTCATGTCAAAGGCGTAATCAAATATTGCCCACAACCTTTTCTGTTTCAGTTTTTATATTTTTTTTCCTTGGAATTAAAATATGCCCGTGTTTGGTGTGCAACAGGGAAGAATTGCAGCAAATATGAAGAGGGCAGCGCCCTGGAGCGATGGGGAGGAGGAAGACGATGACCGTTCATCCTCCGATACTGATTCTTCAACCCTCGACACCGACACTGAAGATGAAAAAGATTCTACTGAGAAAACCGCTACTAAATCCAAAGCTTCCTCCAAACTCAAAGCCTCTCAAGGTCAGCTTAGCCGCTTTCTTCTTGTATTCATAACTAGCTGTTAAAGCTTGTTGAGTGGACATTTAAACAAAATCCTGACTTGGCTAACTCTACAGTTGAGTCGGCTAATAAGAAGCAGAAGCGCAAAAAAGGCATAGATTTGGAGGCACTGAGAAGGCATGGGTATAAAGGCGGACTATCAGTCATGGGGGTGCCTCCACCGAGGGAGGCCGTTGATGAGAAGCAGGATTGGTCCTGGTCGAAGGGCCTGGAAACTCGGGCTAAGGAGACTGAAGAAACTTTTACGGATAGGCAGATTACTAGAGCTGCCATCCTCCAAGGAGAGCAACTGTTGCCCAATGCTGCCTCATCTGCTAGAGACAAGAGGGAGCTGTCATTCTCACAGAAGGAGAAGAGGAAAAGAGACCTTGGTCAGGCCAGTAGGGGCAAGAATTATGTTGAAGAAGAGAAGAGGCTTTTGAGGGAGAGTGGGATTTACTCTGGCTTTGATTCTTGATTTGGAATATAGACACTGTCAATCTCTTATGGTGGTCATTTTTCTGCAGTCTGCACATGTAAGAACAACTTTTAGTTGTATCATTTCTGCAGTGGATCTCCCTGCCATGGCCATAGCATTTTAATGCTGTATTGCTCTCTCCACTCTCCAGCCAAATTCCTAACGGTTCCCCAACCTTTCTCCAATTGTGTACCTTCGTTATGTTGCTTGAATATTCCTCCATTGATCACATGGGATAAGATCTGGACTTTGTAAGATGATATGTAATCCCTCTTTTTGGTCGATTATGATGGTTATGCTACAATTTTGTTTCTCATCTTCATGAAGCCATCACTGTTGTTAATTGATTGATAGACGAGGCAATCTCATTGGGACTTTTGTTACTTGCAAAAATCGCAAGGCTAGTCTTTGCAGAAACTTCCATCAGCAGGCCGAAACTTCATGCTTCTTCTTAAGCAGCATTCTTTCAGAGATGTACCATGCAATTTCATTAGAAGCTCTCTCAATCAATTCTATTTCTGTATCCTTGATACCCATCAATGAAAATTCAGAGTTTTTTTTTTCCTTTAATATAAAGAGGCCATAGTATCTGCTATGACCTGTATCAGTAACCTAAAGAATAAGAGAGAGGGAGAGAATTCAGAGGTTCGGCTTAGTAAATGCAACATGGAATGCCAAAAGATTTCACAAAAACAGCTATATATAAATTTCCTGAACAACAGCTTAATGCTCAAGTGGCTGCCTTGACACAAGCAGCTGTGAAGAGCCAATCCGCGGGGTAGCCCGACCCCTTGATTCTTTAGCCTCAATTATGAGTATAACGTCAAACTACCCCTCTACCCATTTCAATTGGTGTCAAAATTTTCCAGCATCAGCCCATTCTATTAATTAATCTCCTAATGTGTGGGATATCTGAGTGTTCTATAAATTGCATTAATGGTGCTGGGCGTAGTTCTGCAGCAACCTCCAACAAGGGACGCCCCTACTTCACACCATTTATTCACATAGGATACGAAGTCTTCATCTGAAACCCCAGTGTTTTGCTGCAAGGGGAAAACAGCAGTCAGCAAGGACATACACTGTAAGCAAGTCGTACAAAGATGTCAAACAAGCAATGATATAGTATTTGACAAATGCAGAATAGTCAAAAAGAGGATCAGCTAAGTAACTATCGCAGTTTCTACACCAAATGATCCATTAAGCATGATTGTGTACCACTATGTCACAACATGGTTTGTGCATGAGTTAATACTTTCTCTACCAAAGTATGAAGACGTTCCCAACTAACAAACGCAATCACAAACAACATAAAAAGACAAATTTATTAGCCATGAAAATGAACCAAATATCAAGGAAAACTGACCACCCACTCCTTTCGATCAGCATCATAACTTTCACCACTATTTGGATATATAAGTATCGGTTTGGCTGTCACCTGAAGCAATCACAATTCCAAGATAAGAACTAAGCTCCAGAAATAATACCAAACAACAGTAACTAAAATTAAATATTAAAAAAAAAAAATTCAGTACCAATACAACAAGTTAGCATTTTATGGACAAAAGGGCTAAAGTCATAGCTTAACTAAGGTCAAAATCTCTGAATTGCTTAATCCCAAAAGAAAATTAGTAAACAGGAATTCTTTTTTAAAATTCTCAGAAGAGCATGGGCCATGGCTGAGAAGTTAGCTACTAAATAAAAAAAGTATACATCAGAACTTCCTTGTTCCTCTACCACCAATAACTGATTGTCAACTACAAATAAAACTGAGCAGAAATAGCTCATCATGGATGGACTCAAGGTCAAGACCCCAGATCTCCAGGAAGCTAGTGTTCATCGCCAAGATTTCAGAGGACCATAGAGGGTAATGATGAAAGTATAATAGGTACAGAAAAGTGAGGCAAAGCTGGAAGCAGTCATGGGAGGTAGGGATTATAGGAGGAGCTTTGCAGATTCTTCTTTTTGTTCCAAGGAGACGTGTGCTGAAAAGAGAAGCATTTGCATGTTTTCCCCTAGAATGCATCCATGAAAATTGATTAAAGAAACATCTGACAGCGGAGTTTTATGTATCAAACAGATGATGCCCAAGGTCTATATTGATAATTCTAACCGAAATGAGAAGGAAAGCGATTTGGAAAAAATTAGGAATAAAAGAGCAATAGCAATATAATATAGAAACAAAAGACTACCTTCTTAATGGAAAGAATCAGATCCTGAATAAATCTGGGAGGCGTACAGTTAATTCCTACAGCGACAACCTTCTTGCATGATTCAGCAATGGCAGCACATTCAGACAAAGAATCACCGCTGACAACATTTATACCATCCTTGGAATTGAAGGACAACCACGCAGGAATGTTTATGTCTTCTTCCTCGAGAAGCTCAGCAAAAGCCTGATCAAAGGGAATGGGGATTCTTGTCAATACCAAATTGCTTACCTAAAACTACTCAAAACAACTCTCTTTTCTTGATGAACATGCAACAATAACTAAAAATGGAAACAGGTTTACCAAAAATCCTCATCAGTTTAGCCATTACCTGTGCTTCAAGCTTATTAGGTACTGTTTCAAAAGCTATTAGATCAGGACCAGAGTCTGCAAGAAGCTGAACCCTTTTTCGGTGAAAGTTCTTCAAAAACTCCAAACTCATAGCATCACCATAGTCCCCACTGTAAGTGTTGGAAAAAGGAAATTAAAATCAAAACCTCAAACGTGTCAAGTGGAGTTTTAACATGATATAAAGTTATTTTTCTGAGAGATCTTTCTTGTTGTCAAGGCCATCAACTTCAGATATGTCTGCCTACACACTGTTCATTGAGATATCTCACAGGAACAAAAGTTATTTCTATTTTCAGCCATACCTAGAAGGATGTGCATTGCAGTTAGGAGTATGTTGCAAATATAATTTGTCAAAACATGTTTCTTAATTATTATGGATAATATTTAGAAAGGGGATAGGGAGGAGACCAAAGGAAGCTCGACCAAAGGGATAGGGAGTAGGGACAGAAGGGTGGAGCGGTCCTTTGAGTTTTTGTTTGCAAACCCAGCTAGTGGCAGGACCTTGTCACAAAGTCTTGGATGTTCACCACCTACTAAGCTTCGCAAAAGGTTTCCAGTGAACATACTCTTCATTACTTTAGAGAATCTTTAATAAAGCAATACTAATCCCAGGTTAAAATTCAAGTACAGTCAAAGAGAAAAGAACCATATGGAGTTATTTGGACTCAAATAAAGCATAGAAATAGTTTAAAGACACAATCACCTGTATTCAGAACCATCAGCTAAATAAGCTCCATAACTTCCCACAGATGCAGCAACTAATATAGGCCGATGTTTGAGAACTTTACCATCAGCAGGATACTCGGTTGAGTTCTTGTGGCATCTATCATAGTATATACTCCGTGCCTCACAAGCTATTTCAACACTTCTCTTGAGCAAAACTTCACTTTCTTCTTGAGAAAATCCTCTGGCCTTGAACCCTTGGATGGTAGCCTGTTCAAATTGATTTCTCCCTGAGGTTCAACTTCTTATTCACATATTACGATACAGATAGACAGATGGCTTGACAACTAGGGGAAGGGTTTACCTGGTAAGATGCTGTAATTATTACGTCGGCACCAGCTTCTAGGTAATCAAGGTGGACCTGCTCAATAGATTTCTACTTGGTCATGCATAGACAACGATACATACCAGCAACAATAAGCGAGCAACATTGTGCTCATATGTAGATAGAAAGTAATTAATTAGTAGTTAACAATCTCAACAATAATCACATGCTGCTTGTAGAACTGCAGACATCTTATCCACTAAATGAAATCCATGATGCTTGGGAGCGAAGAGAAAAGTAAAATACACATCGGCCCAATGTTTGCTCAAACTTCTGATCAAACCCACACCAGAAAGCTTGGAAGTTGGAACAGATTAAGCGTAACCTTAGAAATTGAAAGTTTCAACTATCAATTGGCCCACAAGTCTGATCAAATTGACACCAGACAGCTGACAGTGCAATTCCACATTTTATCCAAGTACATCTTAACTATGCAAATTCTCGCACCCTAATTCTCTCCCAAACATGTCTACATCCTAACTATCCGCACACAAACTGACAGCATTTCCAGACTGCTGGCCTCCATCACACGGTTCCATTTAAAATGAAGAATCCAACCGCAGAAATAACAAAACCTCAAGCTATACGGGAAAAATATGAAGGATTCCGGAACTAAAATAATTATATGAAAATATGAAGCAAATCATCAGTCACGTGAGCGTATTTTACCGAGCGAATGAGGTGAGGGGAACTGTGGAGACATTTGGCGCTCCAGAGAGGATCGTTGAGGTCAGCGCCGTGTCGTTCGAGTTCCGTCGCCAAGCCGCCGTCAATCACCGCTACGCCGCCGGATTTACTCAGGAAATCTGAAATCAACGATGACGACGATGACCCGGGATTCTCAGCAGCGTCGTCGACAGGTCCCATTCCGTACAAACGGAGCCAAAAGATGCAGAGGTTTTTGTTCGGTTCCAAGTTCCACTATCAGAGGTACAGTGGATGGGCTTACTTAAAGGTGTAGGCGGAGGAGTACCCAGCTCCAATCCAATCTATAGATTTTGGGACAGCCCGCTCCGTGTGTGTATTTGTAGAGAAGACTGACGTGTTTTCCGCGTATTAACACACGTGCTGAACCAGGTAACTTGATTTAACTCGATTACATTTAATTAAACTTGAGTTCGAGACCAAGGTAAGCTAAAGTCGAGCTCGAATTCGAGCTCAATTTCTAAAAAGTTCAACGAGTTTAAACTCGAACTCAATTATTTTATCTTGAGTTGAGCTCGACTCAAATGCACCCTTAGCACAGAATTTTCATTCTGACCTCTCAACCTCGATACGACACACTAGGATCTATTCATTTTTGTCAACATGCTCAGCCTACTTTATAATTATGTTTGGATAGAGATTATTTGTCAAAATTTATTTGCTTGCAATTTCAATATATTTTTTAATTATTTTTTTATTTCATCTGCATTGAATAAAAAATTAGTACTATAATTTTTTTTTCAAAAATTTATCCAAAATAATCTATTATCCAAACATACCTGTTTAACTCGTAAGTCCGTGGATTTCTTGATTCATACGTTCAAGCTTTTTTCCCTTGAAAACCCAAAAAAAAAAAAAAAGAAATTTTTTTGCATATGTCCTCAAAACTTTATCACGTTGTTGACTTTCTTTAGATGAATGAAGGTGTTACCATTGGCAATGGGTCGACGACGTACGAATCCATGATCAATGTAAGTACTAATATCTTCTTTAATTGGAAAATAAACTCATTAATACTACTGCCTGCAGAAGCCATCATTATCCATTCCAACGAGTGCACACCCGGTTTTGTAAACGGTCTTAATGCGGCAAATCGTATCTCAAACTTACCTTCTTCTTGATGACAAACGTTAAAGAATTCTACGTCATTGCGGGGGGCAGAACAAATAATGCGTGCCCTAAGACTAGGCTTATACTAGAGCCAAGTTCCAGTCATTGTAATCATACGAGCAAAGCCCAAACGTTAGTGTCTTCATGCGTGGGTTGTGATCTGAGTATCCGCCTCCCTTCAATTTGGAAAGCATATATAAGCAAATTGACGCAGACTTTTCCAGGAAGAGAGGAGCATCTGTAGATCAAGATGGAATCATGATAGAGAGACTTGGTGGAAACCAGAATTAATACCTCAACACGTTTCTCAGCTCAACCGGTGTCCATTTCGTTGGAGAGCATATCTGAGGTTTCCAATTCCAGATAGATATTCAACAATGCTAATATGCATTATGATAAGAGTATTTGCGTCTGGTTGGATTTTGGAGCTCAGCCTCGAATATTTAAGAGATCTTCATGTGGCATGCCATTTAGTTTCCTATATTCCTTCAACCTTTTCTAAACTTTTTTTCTTGTGATGGTGCATCAATTAATGTCATAGATTCTTGGCAGGATGATAGGGATATAATTATGCATTTTATTTGTGGTTATTTGGTCTTAATTTTGGCAGTTTAGTATACAAAGTATTGGATTTCTGCTCATAATTAGTATTTGTGTTAATTACAGGCAATTAGTGTTGAAAGTGACGAAAGGGAGACAAAATCCAGAAGACTCTAGCCTCTAAGGCGTGGCCACGCCTTAGAAGGTAGACGAAACCGAAAGACGGACCATGATCCACGTGAACCCGAAGCACTGGATTGGAACCTTGAAACAAAAGTTGTGGGCCTCCTAACCCTTTGAAGACGACTGGCGGCTACAAAAGGCGAAAAAGACCAAAAGAAAAGGGGATTTTGACGTTTTGTGATTTGGGGAGATTAGCTCTAGTTTTCTTATTTTTGTTCCCTAGCCGTCAGACGTCGGGAGACCTTTTCGTTTTCACACTTGGTCTTGGATTTTTCTTCTCTCGGCTTTTGCTTTATCATTGTGAGTGGCTTAGCGGCCGCATTGTTTTTCACTTCGTCTTGGGTTCAGCAAAAACTTCATGAAAACTATGAATTGCTTCGTCGTTATGTGGCAAGGCTGAATCTTTTATCTAGTTGAGGAATAAATCAAGGATTGGAGCACCATAACTGTGAGATCGTTTTAATTGTTTTATTTTTGATTTATATGTTCATGGGTATTTGATTATTCTCTATTTTTCCCTGAGTTATTACTGTTTAGATTTATTGGATAATTAGGCCTGTTATTCGATTGTCTAAATAATTGATAGCCAATTAGGATGTTGGCGCGTCGCCTTTAAGTATCTTGATTAGTGGCAAACGAGACAATTTCACCGCCTCGCAAGCGGTTTAATTTGGATCGTGGGGATAATTAATCTAGCCTAAATAAACCCGCATGTGTGTTTGTCATATAGAATTGGGTCTTTCTAATTCCTAATGCTGTGGCTACATTAAATCCTGTGAGCATTCCTGGGGTTGTCTAATCACAAGAGGGTAGTTTATGAGCGTCTCTTGACTACCATAAAATTAAGGAAAGATTGGTGGTTGGGTGCGTCGCTTGACCACTATAACCAGTTTATTCGTGAGTATATGAATTGTCCCTTGTATCTGTGATCAGTTGTGCGTTTCGGTGCCAAGATTAATTCCTTGACTAGGTTGTTTTAATTAATTGTTATTTGTGTAGTTTGGTTCCTGCTATCTTAATCAACTTTAAATTTCAGTTTTTATTCCTTTTTAATTAGTTGGTACTACTGCTAAAAATTCCCCCCCATTTTCCTGTGTGATTTGCCTACCTGTTCCCTGAGGAGACGACCCTACTCACCACTATACTCATTCAGTTTTGGTAGTAGGTCTAATAAAAAATTTTATTTTTGGTGGTTTGACACCCACCACAAGACAACAGGATGCTCACTGGAGAGTGGAAAGGCAATATTAGAAAGAACTTGGGAGAGAGGAGAATCTGTGCGCTAGCAACAAGCTGCATAACTAAAGGGAAAGGGTTTTCCGTTGCCTGCGGTAGAAAAATAAACCAGGAGATGATAAACTAACGTTTTTTTGGAGCTACAAAGAGATAATTTTACTTCCTCAAAGGAAAACATACCGGAGATTCAGAGAACACTAGTCTGGTAAGGTAACAAATCTAATCTTCTGATTCTCTTAGAATTTCCCAACAGCAAAGTAGTAGTTAGTAGTGTCAGGTAACTAAGTAGTAATCTAAAATCGTTCGTTCTCTTCTTGCTCAAAAAATTAATAGTAGTACGTAGTTATCTAAGAATGTGCAATAACAGCTTAATTTCCAATGCTAACTTGCATCATATAATAATAACAATTCAACTTTTATGCTTACTGTTAAAGAAATCTAACTGACATTGTATGTACTCAGTTCTCGACTGCTGGAAAGGATGACAAAACTGGTAAAAGAATCCACAAGCTCCATCCATATCAAATAACACTACTATTATGACAACCGGTTGACCACTATATCTGCAAGTGAATGAATTTCAGGTGCAAGACTAATAAAACTAAAGTGTCTACCTACTGAAACCCTCAAGGATTCTCCAAGATAAAAACACGTTCCAAGAGGAGTATAATCTAACTATGTGTCTTCTTGTTGGTGCAGGACAGCAAAGCTAAAAAGGCAAAGCCTGCACCACAGGGATGCCTGATCTCTAGCTGAGTGCACTAGGTCAGGGACCCCGCTTCAGGCCGAAACAGAAACACCCACGAGCCTGGTCTTCAGGTATCATGCCACCCCCCTTGCTAGTATCTATGGCCTCTAACAACCTCACAACCTCATCCATCTCAGGGCGTTTATCTGGATTCGCATCCCAGCACTTTCTCATGACACTCGCTAACGCACCAGGGCAACATCTAGGAATTTCCGGTCGCAAATTCTATCAAAACAAGCAGACAAACGTTTGTCAGAATATCTAACAGGAGTATTCTAAAGGAAGAAGACAGTGTAGAGCATAAAAGAATCGCTCACTAGCACTTTTCATATTTAACACAAACCTGATTAACAACTGCAGAAGACAAGTCAGCAAAGCTCAGATTAGGATAAGGCATGTCACAGCAGTAAATTTCCCATAAGCATATGCCGAAGCTGTACACATCGCATTTCCTATTGTACGGCTTGCCATCCAGGACCTAGAAGATGGTTTTGACGTCATTAGAGATTGAGCTGCTTACTCAAAAAGGGTTTTAGTACTAAAATTATTCACCCTGCTTCCTTTAGCAATCAAGGAAGAAATCTATTTAAACAAGAGATGCATACCTCAGGGGCCATGTAACCAAGGGTACCAGTTTCTCCAGTCATGTCCCTTGGATTCTGAGCTTCAACTCGAGCAACCCCAAAATCAGCAATTTTTAAAGTCCGATTTGCGTTGAGCAACATATTTTCTGATTTAACATCACGGTGCACAATTTTTTTGGAATGAAGATAACTTAACCTGCAAAGTTGGAAAGAAAAGAAAAAAGTTAAGACCCAGATAAAGAAACACTTCATTCCAATTAGACTGTTACAGTTATACCCTGGTTGAGACCCAGATAAAGAGACACTTCATTCCAATTAGACTATTACAGTTGCGCACCAGAAAGATAGAAAAATTAATAAAATAATAAACAGCCCCCAATCAATATCAATTATATAAAACAATAGCCGTCTCACCCTCTTGAGAGATCCAAAGCAAGTTGGATCACCACCTTGAAAGCAAGCTTCTTTCTATAATTTCTGATCAAAAATCTTTTTAACGTCCCACCTGGAAGGTATTCTACAACAACACAACAAGCTCTAGATGGTAGGGAGTTATGATCATCCGCTGAGTTGCTTTTCACAGGAATCTTAAGATTTGATGTTCCCATTGAAGCTCCAACAAACTGCATGAAATATTGAGGATATCAGGACAAGGGAATTCATTACCATGTTAGGGAAAGAAATCACTCTTTAGATGCCATAAAGATGCCATCAAGAAAGAAAGAAGAATCCAAGTAAGCTTTAAATTCACCAAAAGTTTGCTAAACAAAGTCACAGTTCCGAGAGGAAATTAAAGTTTGGGAGTAAGAACAAACCTTTGTCACATTAGGATGGTCAAGTTTATGCCAAACAGCAACCTCCTTCTGAAATGAATCACGAAGAATACAAGTTTCCTCCTCTGTTGCAATACCATCCTCTCCCCAGTCCAATACCTTCACTGTTTCAATTAAAAATCACATAGTAGTGATAATTGCTAAGAGAAATAAACATCACCATAGTAATTAAGCTCTATTAGTGAATCATCATAGAAACTCGAAAACCAAACAATAACTGTGGTTTGTGAAGCTAAAACATAAACTGATGATATAGCCTTGACATGATACATCACAGGATAACTCATGAAACTGCAACGCCTATTTGCACTCATGCAATCAACAAGAATGTGCAAATTCATATTAAGAATACAATATCCAGAGTATACGTGTGTATGTGGTTACCCCCATGTATATTTGTGTTCTTTGACTATGCGGCCATGATACAATACCCTTGTGATATTATTCTTCATCTAAAGCAGGAAAAAAGCATCCGCGGTTTTATTAACAACATTACTATCTCTGTTGTTATTCATTCACCAATTCCTCCCCCCGAAGCCATTTACTTTACCTAGAAAGTGCCAAGATTTTCCTGCTTCTTTTCTGGGTAGAAATAAAACTTGTCTGGAACCATTAGTTTACCGTCTGACAACCAGAGAACAACTTGTTTAGTCTCGGGCAGTGCTTTTCTGTGGAAACTACGAATCCAAGGTTTTAGCTGTTGTCCTCAGACCATTGATTTCAAAACTACAATAACCAAGTCGTTATATTCTTTCCAAAAGAATCAAGGGATTTCGATTCTTATTGCTGTGATTTGCAGGGGTCAGGCGTTTCCTTCAGCAAACCAATGTTAAGGCATGTTAATGGGTAAAACAAGAAGCAATGTTTGAGATTGAGTGAAAAAATTGTGCAGCTTTTACCAGGTTTACAAACTTTTGGATAGATACTAAAAATTTCAGTAACTGTTTCTTCACCAACCAGCGTCAACTAACGTGGTAAAATCCATTGCTACCACCCGGGCAACAACAGTTTTTTTTTTTTTTTGTCGCAACGATAACAATTGTATAATTTACTCTAGCCTGATCTGATCTACGGGGAGGGGGAGTCGACGGGGAGCCCGGTCGAAGGAAGCCACCCCAAGGGGAGGGGGAGTCAACAGCTTTTGAGAAAGCATGCAGGACACATTCAGTGGTAGAGCAACAAGTTAACAACAGAGCTAGTGATCCAAAACCAATATTTGATTAAGTGCATGCATAGTAGCAAAACCGAATCACAACTTATTAAACCTGTCCTTATCAGTAAAGATGACAAAAGGCACCATTTAAAAAAAAAAAAAAAAAACTCAAAACTGGGCACTAACTCAAATCGTGGGGACAAAATTCATATCGGATGTCCATCCTGGTACAAGAATCCAAGAGAGAGAACGTATAGAAATTACCTGCCACATCAAGGCCATCGTAGACACCTTTATAGACGGTTCCATAAGTACCATGAGCAATAACATTCCTGATATCCAACTTAGCTAAATCTATTTGCCACTCCTCCTTCACGTGGGCTTCTCTCCCCGTCGTCGACCAACTCCGGTTTCGAGTTAGCTGCTTCTCAAATTGCACGTCCCACTTCTTGAAATCAATCATATCTGCTCTCACAAGCATATCTTTACTGCTCAAACTACCCAACCCCTTCAACTTTGATACCTCTTCTTTGCTTTCGCCATTCTTGGCCCTCTCATCAACAACTTCCCCTTCATTGCCTTCCTTCGAATCCATCCCTTAAATCCACCGAAGTAAAGCTAAATATAGGAACTTTTATTTTAAAAAAATCAAATCTAATGAGTAGTATACTCTACAATCTGCTTCAAACTTGCAGATACTCAGTTGATGCTTTTATAGGAGCGAAATTGCATGATAGATAAACAAACAAGTATCAGAAGTACTAACATCCAATTAGGAAAAGGACATCCTACCGCAAGAGAGAATACCTAAAGCAAAAGCGGGAACAGGAAAAGATTAATACTACCTATATCGGTTTATCAAGAATACTCGCACCAAAAAAAAAAAAAGGCCGAAGGAGGGGAGCCTTGAGTAACGAGGATTTGATAGGACAGCTAAAAGAAAGAAAGTGAGGCTTATGTGGAGAAAGGGACCACAAACAGTCTCGTGTATCGTCTCAAGACTCTTCAACGCGCAAAAGCGGAGTCGAGGAAGCTGAGTTTGTGGAGGAGTAGAAGTGTCCAACAAATTGAAGTTCTAATTGTTACGGCAATCTGTGAATCCATTATACATGGGTAATGTTGACGACGATTTGATGGTGGTGGGAATCTTGTGCTGTCATCTGTGCTGGGTTTCCTTGATTGACGAATTGGGCTGCTGTTCAATTGCTGCCCTTCCTGTGCTGGCAGCAACTCACTGGGCCATCCCCACACCCAACACCAGTCCAAGAGTTTTGTTAACAATTTATGATATTTGCAACTTTTGAATATTCTTGACTTAGATTGAAAGAAAAAAAAACTCACGATCACTTCGTAATTTGTCGTGTTTTAACTTTTATTTTTTATTTTTTTTTGTCGAGTTAACTTGATTAAGTTTTGGGATAATTTCAATGACCTCCACGAGGTTTCTATCTATTTCACTGATCTCACTTTAGGTTCCAAAAATCACACTAATCTTTCTTGAAATTTTTTATCTTGTAATATTTAGATCCAATTAATAATTAAAAAGTAATATTATAAGAAAGCGAATAATATGATTCTACCGTTGCCTCTCATCTTCTATGCTATTTAGCTAAACTAATATAAACCTATACATCAAAGGAAAAACACTATAATTTACTCTTTATTATCGGAGATCAAATCACATATAAAATCAAAAAATAATATATCATTTTATATGTTCCATTTAATGTAAAATTCAAATTACTCTTTTTTGTTATAGACCTATTGTCGATCATGATCAATAACAAATAATTAAAATATTTGTAATCAAAATATTATAAAGAGCGAACTTTAATACCACAAAAATCTCAATAACCGGTCTTAATATGTTAACCAGAATACTTTCTTAACCAAGGCCCAGGTAGGCGGCAAAAGATCATGGGCTGCTTTTGCAGGCCTAGAGTCTAAACTCCAACCTTGGCATGTCCAGTTAATTGCTTAATAGCCCAGAAAGAAGAGAACAGGAAATATTTATATGCGTCCTGATTGGTTGCAACTTGCAAACAGAAACTGTTAACATGGCCACTATCACACCGCATGGAAGAAAGATTACATTTACAGTACGCGGGAAGATAACTCTTAGAAATTACACAACCCTTCCTTTTCGTCTTGATGTGACCAAATTCACCCTCAGGAGTATCCAAATAACCAAATTGCCCTCGCATGGTTGTGGTCAACAACAATATTCTAAATGCGAGAAAAAGGATATGATTGCAGGTGTAATCTCTTTTTTCTGCTTCTTGGCGCCAAAATAGCTGGTGGTATAAAAGCTTCAGGCGCCAAGAACCAACTGTAGTATCATTATTGTCGCGAAAACTAAACTAGCTTTTACAAGAGAGAACTCAAGGAATCAAAGCATCTGCTGTTCGTGATCCTTCATCCGGCGAAGGATCTAGATATTAAGGTGCTTGATATATAGCTGTTTGGGCTCCATCAAAATCAATATAGGTAAAAGTTCAAAACTTACTGTGGTTTATTGAATCTAGTTAGAAGTTTTCTAAGTATAGATTGCTTATAAAAGTAGCCCAAAGAAAGGATCCTGAATTGTAGCTGTTGATTGTTCAATGGAGATGAATCTGAGGTCGCGTCAGTTGCTGACTAATCGTTTGTTTATGGAGGAATAATGTACTGTTTGGATATATGTGATGATGATCTAATGCACTTCTGGTGAGATTTTAGCAGAAATAAAGATGATTGATGATTGACTAGGGACTTGGTCAGCATAAATCTATGAGTTATTCATGTCTTATGTTAGAAACTTGTTGCCACTGAGATTTGGCTGAGAGAATGGAACTTGTCTGTTTGCTTAGCTTCATCATCATGTCTCATATTTGGACGTTTACATCTTCTGAACTATATGGCTTTGAATGATTAGATTCCGAGACCATTTGTAAACTGTGTCAGTACATTTTCTCAATTTTTAAGGCCTTTTTTTTTTTTTTTTTTTATTATGGGGGCTGAAACTGTTATCAAATTCATCAATCGAGGGGAGGGTAGTTTAATTTTCAATAATATCAGAGAATATTCAAGAGTGAATTGTCAAAAACATTGAGGGAGGTTTCTGAAATTATCCCGAATTTAAAACCACGTATTAACTGAGCCATGTGGCCAACATTTTCTGCATCGAGATGATAGAATTTATCTGTGGTTGTGGAAATTTGAAATCCTACAGCTACACTTCAAACGTCAATTTTTCAAACATTATTGCTCCACTTTTCTGTTTCATGATCCGTCGCAGGCTTTGGCTTGTATGTGTGCAGCCAGGAGTTGCATGCTCCAACAGCCTCTCCAACAGTCAGGAAGATCCACTCCTGCCCTATTGCCTCGATAAATTTCGCCTTGTTGAGTTTCTTCATCACCTCTGCTCCGGGATTCGCCAATGCAAGCTATGTTAATTGAAGAAAACAAACCAGCGGGATTCAAATTAGTATTAAGATGAAGGAATACTTGAAGCAAGTCATTTTTATGTCACAGTCACAGAGATTTGTTCCAACTATATGTGCACGTGAAAGGCAATTAAAGATGTACGCGAGCAAGCAAGCAAGCAAGTTCTACCTTCAGCCCTCTTCTATCGATGTTCTTCTTAACCTCTTGTAGCATACTAATCCCGCTGGTATCAACGTTTCCAACGGCTGCCCACAGAGGATTTGTGACATGATCAGTGCTTATAAATTTTAGAATATTTGGATAACGCTTTTTTGCAGGACAATTAACATTTTGTTGCAACGACTTCTACTTACCACTCATATCAAGTATAAGAAATTGCAGGTTGCTATCTCCGCTGGATTTCAATTTATCTTCCTCTTCATCGATCCATCTTGAAAGTCTATTGGCCAGACCATCGTAAAGCAACGCTAGATGGTTAGTGTCTCTAATCGAGTTTTTTTTTTTTGGAATAAATAATCCACTGAGTAGTATGTATATTACCTTTCTCGCAAGTAGCTTGAATTGGCAAAGTAAATAGGTGCATCAATTTCCAGTATGAGTAGCCCAGGGACGTTTCTGGTGTCGGGGTATTGATCCACATTACGGTAGATGTTAGTATCTGGGATGTTACCAAGAGCCAGCGTCCTTGGTCTTGCAATAAACAGCAATACCCTTAGCAAAGAGAGTGCAACCTGCAGTGCATTACGTGAACTCGAAATCAAATCGTAGCGGCCGCCGCCGATGAGAGAGTGATAAATAAAACGACGTCCACCAGAGAGAAATTTACGAGAGAGTGATTGTTTTAGCGGTACGTACCGCGATGACTAAGCCAATCTCGACGCTGCCAAAAACCACCCCAACATAGGCACTCACACACACGAAGAAGTCAAATTTGTCAACTTTCCACAGATGAATTGCTGCTTCGTAGTCTATAAGGCCGAGCATGGCGGCGATTATGATGGACGCCAGCACCACAATTGGGGTGTAATGGAAGAGTGGAGTCAGGAATAACAGTGTCAGCATCACTGCGAATGCCATAACAATGTTGGACACCGCAGTTTTGCATCCCGCGTTGAAGTTCACAGCTGATCGCGAAAATGGTCCTGAAGTTTGTTTGTGTCACCCAAAAAAAAAAATGGAGAGTCCTTAGGTGCCATCAAATAAGTAAATTTCAGGCGAGATAAACATCTGACATTTGTAAATAGAACAAGCCCTAATGCAATATTCAGTTGTCTAATAGTAGTAATTAATGCGTCCTCCTCTGCGACAGCTGCTATATAAATCATTAATAGTATTTTAACATAAATCAGTCTTTTAATCTAATTTTAAGCTTATCCCTAATTTTAGATATATTTATCCCTAAAAAGTGAACACTCTGTGCAATTTTTTACAACTGAGGCGTTTATATTGTGTTTGTAATTTTGAAAATTACAGCAATGTTTTTTTTTTAAATTACAGCCCTTTTAATCTAAGAGGGAAGGGAAGCCTAAGGAGGCTGTGGTAGGGGGCTAATGGGTATACAGACCCAACTAGACCAAGGGAGTGCTTTGGCACAGAAACCTTTAGGTGAGGTTTGAACCCTCACCTACAGTCCAAGGAGGGACTTAAACCACTCCCTGGTGGCCACTGAGCCATTGGCCAGTGGTTGAAAATTACAGAAATGTTGAGTTGTGTGATTAATGTGTCCTTCCGTGAGACAGCCGCATAATTATTATTTGGTCCATACAAATTATGCTATGGATTTGACAAGGATATATGGTGAAAAATGTTGCTTATTATTTTTTTTTTTGGTAGGACTAAAAAGAAGTGCAGAATGGCGTATACAATTGGTTAATATCCTGCTGTATAATTATAAAAATGGTGGGTGGCGAGTGATCAATACCGGTAGTTAGATAACAAGAAGTGCAGGAGCCCACAATGTTCATCATCCCAAAAGCAATCATCTCTTTGTTTCCATCGATATTGTAATTCTTGAACATGGCGAAGCTTCTTCCGACCGCAATTCCTTCCTGTACCCAGAAATAAACGACCAATCAGGCTGCAATTTAAACATTATCAGGATAAGCTTATCTGTCACACATTCCAGTGAAAATTAAAAGGTCCACCCTGCCAGCTTCTTCCAGGTTCAGGTAGAATTTAGTTCTCCCTATGACGTCCCATCGTCGACTAGCTAGCTTCCCTCTTTACGAAAAGATTTATGATTGGGCCAGTGGTGCATGCTCTAATTCCTTTTCTACAAGTGAGTGAGTGAGGATCTGACTTTAATTAATCAATTGAAAAATGACGTACAGCCAATCTCGTAAATTTTTAGATATCCAAATTTCACTTGCGTTGAAGTTTTCAAGGCAAAATTTAGACCAAATGATTTACAAAACCTAGTTCTACTCAAGTTTTTGCTGACTATCTAACTGTAACATATTGCCTTGATGTAAATGTTCGAATTGGATGGAATAATATAGTTAGGCAAGTATCCTTTCAGAAGGGAAAATAAAAAGAAAAAAAAAAAGTTAGGCAAGCGGGGAAGGAAGCTTACAGCAAGAGCGATGACACCCGTGACTATGCCAGTTTTGATTGCTGTCGACAAAAATGGTGATCCAAACGCCAGGTCCATTATCGAAGGCGGATTTAATCCTTTCTTCAAGTGTCCTATCTGTGTATACATAAATGCATACTTCTAATATATACCGTAAACTCAGAAACAGCTTATCGAACTTTTCACGCAGAATAATTACGACAAAGTGAACAAATTGCTAGCACACCCGGATTTCCAATCATTCATGCCCATGGAACACAAACAATAATATCTATTTGCCGGACCCACCGCTTCAAGGGGAAGTATCGTTTAATGTTTTCGTCGGAAAAAGGCAATCATTATTGGTAAAACAAAAAAAAAATGGCCCACCATTTTCTTTAATGCACTAACTAACAAATGGTCCAAAGATAGAACAACTGGCTACTCGAATCATTTATCCCAAAAAGAGAAGAAAAAAAATAACCCGAAAGGGACATAGTGCCAAAAAAAAAAAAATGCATGTTTGCCGTGCTGGGGAGGGAAAAAGGAAAAAAAAAAAGAAGAAGATTACTCGAATCATTTGCATGAGGATGGAGAAAGATGCAGAACCCAAGGGATAAATAATTATTTCATCTCATCTACTTCAAGTAATTACCGTAGATTCGATGATAAAGATGTGACTAATGGAAATAGCTAGGCGGTGGCCCCCATGCATGCATGCTTTGCTTTGCTAAATGGCCAGCCTTGCCTAAGTCGGTGAGTGGAGATTTGAAAAGCAAAAAGAAGAAAAGAAAGAGATGAAACAGACAGCCAAAGAGAAGGGCTTGGATTGGAAGGGCTCACCACTTCAACACCATGTTTTTCAGCGTGTGTGAGGAACACCAGAAGACTTCCCAAGATTACAGTTGTTAGCGGAGCCATCGCCGATATCCAGAACAGCCACGGCTTCCTTTTACTCTGCGCACGTACGAGGTCAATCAAACATCAGTCATTACAATAATGGTGATAGATGTTCATGAGTCGTATGATCATATCCTCAAAAAAGAAAGCTCTTTAGAGCCATTTGAATTTTTTTTTTTTTTTTTTTTTGGCTCTATAAGTTCCCTTTAGGGCATTTTAACACGATATGGTTTAACAACTAATTTGCTGAAATCGTGATTACAAAGATGTCTTTTAGTATTTAACATGGTGCTTTAAGGAAAGGTAGAAGAAAAGGTACTTACAATATTTGAACCTAAATTTTTAATGCCTTAGAGTCTATCCATCGTTTGGAAAAAAATCCAATAGGCAATTTGACAATTTCATCGGATTGATGATTGATGATGCACTTTCTAATGATTGGTTGGTGTTGTGGGTATTAAATTACAGTAGTACTTACGAAATATCTAGCCAGCAGCAGGTAGAAAAGGAAACAGCCTCCCAACACAGCACTTTCCCATCTCCACTGCAATACATTATACATCACCATTGCCGTTAGGAAAACGGGATCCCAAAAAGGTCTTTGTAGTTGGTGAAAAATTATTACTTGTAGTATCAGTCTCAAACATAGACCTATTTCCTACCATAAATAATAAAATATACCTGGTGGGTTTGACTGAAAACAGAACGCATGACGGAGACAACATCGGTCTCATGAGTGAAATGGTCCAGCCCAAGAACGGCTTTTAGCTGTTGGAGGCACACCACAGTAGCAGCACCTGCCATGAACCCTACTATGGTTGCGTGCGATAGAAAATCCACAATGAACCCTAACCTGTATCAACATCATGATAATAGAGTATACGGCAGTTAAGAAAAGAAAAAAGACAACTTTTCATCAAATCCAATTGGTGAAAACATGAGGTTCTAATACAATACCAAAAGTGGATTATGTTCTAATCCTTCCTTCTACCCTCTAGTTGTATCAGAAGGAGTCGTGAAAATAGCTACCAAACAAATTCCTACTAAATTCTGGCGCTCTCCGGAATTTTTCTGTCTGCGAGTAAACCTGCATGAACATGTGTGTGCTTTGGTGTCCCAGCATGTGAGCCAGAGTATGCTAAAATTAAATTTCAACCGTCTGATCGTACTAACTATTCGATCAAACAGAAAGCTTAATTTTCTTAGGACTTTTTTGTGTGCTTGCAAGCCGAAGAATTTTAGGGACTTCATAACTGACAGCAATAAGGAGACGAAATTTTTTTTTTAAAAAAAAAAAAATTACTGCAATGAGCTAGTGCACAGTAAGTTTAAAACCAACCTCACAATGCCCAAAGCTGCTTCGAAGACCCCGGCGAAGAACGTTGCCGTGAAAGCCAGATGAAGATAAAGTGCAGGATTTTCGGCTGCATTAACTTCGCGCCCCAACATGGAAGCTGTGAGAAGGGATGCAACCGCTACAGTCCCCACTGCTAAATCTCTGGAGCTTCCCATGATTGCATAAACCAGCGGCGGAACGAAGCTCGAATCTTGGAAATGAAACAGTTAAGCAAAAGCATCAATCATCACATGATTTATTTGATTCTCTTTTCGAAAAATGTCAAGGGGAGGGGCGGAAAGGAAGTCGCAGGAAGTAGGGCACGTACGGGACAGCGACTATCGAACTCATGATGAGCGTCATAACTAAGACAAAAGAACAAAGACCTAATTTTATTACTTGGGTGCATGTATTGTACCGAGCATATACTCCTAATAATCTATGTTCATCTAAGTTAAACTCCAAGCGATGTTAATGCTCTTTGCCTTCGTCAGAATAGTATATAGGACAAAGCTTGCAAAATATAGAGCACACTCACAAAGGCCAAGAATCGGGGGCAAGTTGGCAAGCTTTGCATAGCTTATCCCCTGAGGTATGGCAAGGCTGGCTATGGTGATTCCAGAAACGAGGTCGGACTTGAAGAAGTCCAAGCTGTAGCGGGGACCCCATTCGAGAATGGGGAAGAGGTACTGAAGGCCTAGGATGAGCTTCCTACCAGGTGGCTGGTTCTTGAATTGGCGTAAGGGATCATCAGGAAACAAAGTCTCCTTGACGGCGTTCTGGAGTGATTTTAGAAATGGTTGTGGTGGTGGAACAGCAGCGCGATGTGTGCTCTCACCATTCATGAAGTCGGCGTTGCCCATTTCTGCTCTCTCCGTCTTTTGGTGAAGGATTCTCTAAACTCACTTCGACGGGATGCCTTAAGAAGGAGCAGTATGGGTGCCAGTAGCTAGTAGTGATATTGTGGAATCGCAGCAGTATGATTCTGCGATTCCTGCTTAAAGTGGCCAATCTAAAGCAGGTTGACTTGGATTTTTGTGGATCGGATTTGGAGAGGCGGTGTTGGCGTAGTAGTGAATGTGGCATGGGGAAAGCTTTATAGGAGAAGAGGTGGATCAGTACGTAACAGTAACACCTCCAGCTCACTCGCAGGAACGGATGAATCCACTCAAAGTGGTCTGTGGGGCCAAATTCCAATATCACTCACAAATTCTTGATTGTGTAATGTCACACTTAGACGTAGTAGCACAAACATTTTACCGAGGATGTCGACCGCAGGCAAGTGCAATTTTTTATTATTAATTTTTTTTTGGGTAATAATGGTGGTGGTGGGAGGGGGGAGGACCTGCTAGCTAACAGAAACAGCAGTTAAAACCGGGAAGAAAAGTGGCCGGTTGTGACGAAACTTTTTTTTTTTTCGGTGGGGTTTTGTTTTGAATCTTGTTGTATGCATCCCATCTTAAGTAAACAATTTTTCGTTGTATCTTTTATCTGATTAATCGGGCACCCGGTTATGACTTATTTCCAACGTGGCTGCCACTTAGACATGGTTGACTATTATTGACTGCCGTCCAATTCTATTACAGCTTCTTGAGTAGCTGTAACAAGAAAAGTTGCAAGAGTATTAAGAAGGGGAGAGGGACTTGCTAAATCCTGCATTCATTCTTTTCCTTCCTTTTTATTTGGGTAATATTTGGGTTTTACCACTTCCCGGCTTTAGGTTCATACTCGGCAAAGTTGATAATTGAGCATGTGCTTGTCAATTAGGAAAGGCAGAGAATCATCTGATTTTATAATTTATCTAATTGAGAGTTTTTATTTGCTTGTTTGGTTATTATTGTTTGGGCAAGGCTAAGTGGTACTTGCGTTAGAGAGAAGTTCAATATGGGATTCCCCAATCCTCTCGGCCAGTGGATATACAGTAGTCGAGATTTAGGCTAATCGAGTCGAAGAGGTTGATATTTTCGAGATGGAAAATCCCTAGTAATTACTGATTCCACACCGGTTTTCATCAAGATCATCCCCGGAGATCTCTTCAAATATGTTTATCTTGATGCAGTATTAAGGGAATCTGAATAGGGAATACCGTGCGAGCAAAGAACTATGCCGGTATCTCGACAATGTCGGTCCGAAGTCCTGTGATTGTAACGAGAAGAAAGCACTTGTTTCCTCCCATATCATATCACTCTCAGACTTTAAGTTAGTTTCAAAAGTATTTAAATAATTTGGCTAAAGAAACTAGACAAGGTTCAGTTGCCTTAACAATGGGGAAAATGGAGCATTTATAATAGGTAGGAAGCCGGACCTGTAGGCTGATACTATTTGTAAGGTGAGTATCTCGATGGTAATTATGATACTAATGTGTGCTAAATCACGTCAATTACATCAAGTCTCTTCTGGGGACCCCAAAAGGCAGATCATCCATTCCCGGGGGACTCAACTTCCGTGGGGTAGAAGCTGATGTCAAGGGATTTGCCAACGTTGCGGTCCTGGTCCCGCGAATACATAATTCTCGATTCCCTAGCGATACAAACTACAATCTCAGCTGATTTTTTGAGCGTTCTTACCCTTCGTTTAGTAGGAGGGAATGCTCAGAATGAAAAAAATCTTTCCATTTAGAATACATTTCGACCCCATAACGTTGGAGGAAAAAATTTTATTATTCCAATATTTAGTAGACAAGTCTTTTTTATCGAAATCGATAAATAACCCACACACACACCCACCTAATTTAAATAAAAGCAGGAGTTAATCGAAGAATGGCCCGAAAGTAATTTAAGGGGAACCCATAAAGAACCACTATTCAGCCAATTGGTAACTGAACAGGGTTCAAAATAGAATATTTATTTAGTTTCTCATGTTTGATATAATCAATATTTAGATAGTAGAATGAAATATACTATAGTTTATAGGACGTAATATATCTTATTACTTTTTTATTTGTTCTGTAATAGCATTTGTCTGTTTATGTAAAATTTTGATATTTTTACTTTGAAAATAAATGACGATTGACACAAATTTCTTTAATTATAATACTCTATTCATTTTAATATATAGATTTTTAAGTTGAAAGTTTGCGTTTACTAGCAATATAATTAGCAACGTAAAATATAAATTACATGAAGTCAAAGAATAAAGTATATTAAAATATTTGTTTCATAGTATAAAAGAAAGAATTTATTTTAAATACAAGAAAATTACATTGCAATATTAGTTGAATTTAAAAATAGTTTAAGATATCATGATGCAGTGTAAAATTTTATAAAGATAAATTTGACATCATACTATTTAGGCATTCTAGGATAAAGGTGAAAAAAGTTTTCCCCAAATATGTTTAAAGAATGGAATTTAAGAAAAAGGATTGGAATGAACATTTTAGGGGAAAGAAATTTTCCATTTAAATAAATCATAGCAAACGCTGAAACGAAATGAAAAAGTTGGAAATGTCTTTCCTTTCCAGACCATTGCTACGTACCAAAAGAGGGATCAATAGCTTTTGCTTTCTGCTCATTTTAAAGAAAAAAGAAAGAGTCAAAATCGGAGATACTAATTTCGACATTTTAAAAATCAGAATTAATTATGAAAAAGTCCATGAAAAGTGGGAATGGATATCCCGACTCCCTCTCAAATTTAGAAGAATAGGTCCACCCGATTCGCACCAGATAATGCACATGTCCACCTCACCTGTTTTGTGAGGTCAAAATTGAAAATTTGAAACTTTCTCGAACCTAAGCAGGCTTTTCGACTAATTCCTTATTACTTAGCAAGACAAAATCATCCATTCATTCCATCTAATCATAGGGACAAGCGTAACAAAGCCATCGGAGCAGCATTTTTGGCTTTTTTTTTGTTTTTCTGACTCATGCATGTGTAGAAGAAAAGCATAATAAAGAGCTAAGTATAAAGATAAAACAGTAAACCAAGCGTAGGAAGATAAGAGGAAACCAATGATTAAACTAAAGAACCGTGTCAGGGACAGAAACATCACGAGCCAAAGGTTTCTTCCCTCGGGACAAAGTGGACAAAAGCAATAATAGATGCTACGGCAAGTTTTAAGCATGAAAATTGGACAAGTTCTTGACTTTCTTCCGGATCACGAAAAACAAAAAGGAGGGGATCAAATTGTTCAGAAAGAGCCAGTTCCCAATATATATATATATATATAAACTAGGAAGTAGACCTGAATAGATAACGGGTGCGGCGATTATTGCAAACAAACAAATTGTTGCATTTTAGTAGTATACTATATTTGCATTGTTGTCCATCAGACAGGTTTCAGAAGACTGAAGATCTTTTAATCGATACTTGATCAAGTACTCGTTCGTCAAAATGCTGGTGGCCACCGTCAAAGTATTAAAGTTTGATAAGATGGAAGGTCAAGGGTTTATACCATACTTTCCACTAATTGTCACATTAAGTAGTCCTGCTTAAAAAGTTCAGACAGTACATTTGTTTGATCCGATGATGGTTCAGTCATCTCCAAATTACTATTGAATCTCTTTAGGTCCTCCTTTCCCTTTGTGGTAGAATAGTCTTATCGTATTGGGAAAAAAAAAAACTCATTCGTCAACCTCTTTACGCTACCAAGCCTTGGAATATGTTTGGTTCTGATTTGTCCACAAACTATAATTTCTGTTTTGTCCTTCTTTACGACTGCGGATTGTCTCTTCATCGTAGAGAAATTTCTAACATTATGATGAATTTTAAAAAAATTCTACAAATGTGGCATTTTGAGTGCCAGATTCCGTCCAAGGGGTCTTTACATTCAGCAAATGCGAGCTTAAGGAGCTCACATTTGCTAAATGTGAAGTCCCTTGAATTTTGAGACCAACAAAACCTAAAAAAAAAGAAAAAATAAATATAGATCTCGCATTTGACAAATGCGAGGTCTATATTTCTGACCCTTAAATGATTTTTGCGGGCACAGGTTGTAATACGCGACCACACAATACGTGAACTCATGGTCGCGTATTGTGGTCGCGTTTTCTTCTTAGTGGTCATGATTTTTCCATGAATCTAGATTTTGCCATGATTTTTCTTTTTGCTTCAGTTGTAATGCCATTTTCCCTTGCTTTATGATTTCACTGCAAATTATAAAATGATTTACAATTTGCAATGAAAATTTCTACAAATTTTACTACTTAAGGCTCTAAATTCATCAGAACTGGAAAAAAAAATCCCATAATATTGCCATCAATACTTGATAATAATTTGTGGCAATAAATCTTAACCGAACTAGTAGGCTTTCGGTTTTACTGTATCTCGCATCCGATAAATGCGAATTCCTAGAAAATTATATTCAAAATTTGCTTTTTTTTTATTAGGAGCACACAATCATTTTTGTTTTTGTATTGACATTTATCATAGAGGAATAAATCCTTTTTATTTTAAAACTCACACGAGTTAGAAGTTAGCAAATATGAGCTCTCATTACAAAATTTTATCTACTAGTAATTCTTTGTATATAAATAACAACAAAATTATATTTTTTATAGATTAAAAGATTTGATAATTTCTCGATTAGAAAGGCTGTATGATGCTCAAAAGCTGTTGGGTTGATGGCTTTTAGTAAGATTATTGAGCAAAAATAAAGATTTGTGAATTGGGTGTGTTTGGAAGAGAGAAAACGCAAGGAAGAATAAGAAGAAGAATGAAGAAACTGACCGCATATTCGTTTTGTTATGGCCGAGGGATCAATATGCCACCCCATGGTCACGTTTTTAGCTTTGCGGCTGCGAGTTGTAATACGTGACCACTGAATACACGACCTCATGGTCGCGTATTGTGGTCGACCTCAAGGGCATTGTGTTCAAATTGCGTACCTCGCATTCGACAAATGTGAGGTATTACAGCTCGCATTTGGCAAATGCGAGCTATTTTTCCTTTTTTTCTGAGAGACTGATCTCGCATTTGTGAAATGCGAAGTATCTAAACTCGCATTTCACAAATGCCAAGATCATAATCCTGGAACTAACTTCAAAAATTACCCCCTTGTAGAAAAACTTTTTTTTCATCACAATTTAAGAATTTACTCCTTCATTGTATGATTGAACAGTGACACGTATGTGTTGGCCGAAAATTATCTTTTCCCTTCCTATGTATAAAGCATCTATTGTCTCTCAATGTTAAAAAATCTTTCATCTTTCCCCTCAGATAATCAAGGAAATCACCATAAGCCCTCAAAAGCCATGACACCTAACTTTTAAGGCATCAACTACGTACCCCATAGTTACGTTAACTAACTATAAACACCTATTTTGTGGAAAAGACCCGACACATTTACTAGTAAAAGGCTTCCTTATTCTCCATCAACATGGTACTCGCCCTCGCACTCAATACGACTCTAACATGCACGCTTGGATGTTCTCGGGATTACGTTTTCTATTGCAGATTCACGACATCCACAATAAGTTAGAATCTGGCTGCATTAATTATTGTGGTGAAACTGAATAATGAGCTGCATTATAATACTCAATCCATTGAGAGGTCCCAATTATTCTTTCAGTGGTTGATTTTTACTCTCAGCATTCTGAATCGTAAATTAAAGCTTACTATAATATATACGTAGCAGCATAACTTTTCTCATCTACTTAGCTCAGCTTCCTTTGTCAGAAATACCTGCTCCTGTTGAAACTGCCCTTGCGCAATCGTGCCTGTTGCCCGAAAGAGAAGAATATAATTGCAGCAAGTCCGCTAAATGAATCCAAATTTGATAAACTTGGGTTGTGTTTGGATTGCATTTTCCGTGATTTTTCATGGAAAAATTACTGTAGCGATTTGATGTATGTGAGGGAAAAAAGGTAACAGGGAAATGTGATCACGAAAAACGATGTAATTTTTTGACGGAAATCGGCAATCCAAACAAGGCCTTGACTTTCTTCGTGGTGTTGGGACGGTTGACGTTTAAGTTACACTAGCACGGTGCAGATGTACGTAGCAGCGTCGTCGACCAGTTTGGATTAGTTCTCCATCGGGTCATATCATTAGAACATCGCGCGATCGTTTGTTTAATTACTTGCTAAACTGAAGTAGTAGTATTTTATTGTTGCTGCTTACGAGTGAGTCACAATCGACTCTGTTTGAACAAAATGCAATTTGAGAGTAAGTTGTGGAGTCAACCATTCCTTTTAGAATTTTGTTAGGCAGTTGACTCGGAGATCTCTTCTTTCTGGCATTATTGATCGACTTTGCTGGGAACTTTGTGGAAAACTTTGGAAGGCACCATGAGTGAGTTTATACTCAGTGTATCAGAACATCAGCCCCACAGAAATCTTCCGTTGGTGTCTACGGGGAATAAATCAGCTCATTGGTCGACCAATAGTATGCAGGAATCACTAATAATGCTCAAGAATGTCCTGCCTGAGCAATTGTTGAGTTTTGATGATCCCAAGGTACAAGTAGATCAGAGTTGAGACTTGAAAAAGTTATTGGTCTCTCTATGATTGAGTGGGCAAGGCATGTGACATGGCCCCATTCCTCTAGTGGTAGAACTGTTTTGTTGGAATGGGAAGGATAGGGGTAGGTTAGAGCAGAAGATAGGCGATTTCTCAGCTCATATAACTGGAGTTTTGCGGACAGGAAAGAATAAAGGGTGGGCGCGGCTCTGAGAGTTTGTCATACCCAGGGATCGACCCAGGCAAAGGGAAAAGGGAGATGGTTCCGTATGCCACCATGCTGGCTTACAGGCAAGAGAATAATTAAAGTCGCAGACTGCTTTTCAGCTAGCAATTTTCCAACAACATAACATTTGTATAATTTAATCTATCTTACTCTACAATGAAAGCCTAAAGAGACCTATCTACGTCAAAGGGGTGTTCTAACACCTCATTTGGATGAGTGTTTTAACAACTCCTTTGCATTTTTTTCACTATAGGTGGGGTATGTATAATCTAATCTATCCTACTCTACAAGGAGAGTCTAAAGAAATCTGATTAGATTCAAAGGAGAAAAGGGTGTTCTATCGCCTCCTTTGAATCTAATCTAACCTACTCTACAAGGAGTAGCCTAAAGAGACCTGATTAGATCAAAGGAGTGCTCTAGCATCTCTTTTGAATTTTTTTCATTATACGTGAGATTCGAACCTCCGACCTACAGTTCAAAAAAGGACTTCAGCATTTTTTTTTTTTTGACAACCAGGAGCTTTGATTTTCAGCTGTTTTCTAAACATGGTAAAATGTCACGAGTAATTAATCTATACATGAAATGCCTGTAACTGATAGTAAAGAGATCGAGTTGTAGATATCCAGTCGCACCCACCCAAAAAAAAAAACCGCTGAATAGAACTTTTTTGCTGTGTTAGAAGTTGATGGCAATTTCCTCTGAGAGTTCACTATAAATGCGGGTATGGTCCTGCTGACCCACCCACCAAACACGAGTTGCTAATTAGATTCGCAGGATGAAGCCACCGGACGAAAAATGTGGAAAAAGACGGTGGTCCAAGATTACGCAATACTGAAAGTGGAGAATCAACATCGAAGCCGGCCGGTGCCAACCATGCCTCGTGAGGGACGACTCAGGCCTGTCCTGGGATCCGACGTTATCATACCATATCCCACCGGTACTCCACAAAAATGACCCACTGGAAAACGAAGGAGCTGAATTAATTATCGTGGAGCTCCGTGGCTTATGAAACTTGGCAGGAACGAATGCAATACAGTGGGGGACATTGTAATAATGTAATTTCACTCATGCAATTTTATATACAAAAAGAAATTGCGTTTTCCTGCTCAAATCTCCAAAGAAATGAAAAAAAAAAAAAAAAAAGAGCAGAAGAAACAAAAGGTGGGAATCTGAAAAGAAATGAAAGAAAAGGAGATAAAGTACAGGCATTCGAAACAAAAAAGAACAAGGAAGGAGGCTCCTGTGGAGATTGAGGACGGTACCTGTTATTATATTTGAAAGACAAACGTGGGGTTGTTAACAAATTAAGTATCCACATCATGTGTTTGAGTATGAATTTGATACTACGTTTCAAATTGCCATATCATATCAGCTTTTCGAAAGTAGGTTAGGAGTCACAGTATCTTCCTTTCTTTCTTTTTTTCCTTTTTTTACATGTGGCACCCATTAATGAATAATGCTTCTCCGACCCACTAAGTTTTGTAGTATAATATATCAATTTTCACTAATTTCTTTTCTTCATTCCCTTCGCCCTACTACTCCAAGAATAAGGCGTTCAATGAGATACTAATGTCGAAACCACTGGGTGAATGACTCAGTGGCCATCAGGGAGGGGCTTAAGTCCATCCTTGGGTTGTAGGTAAGAGTTCAAACCTCACTTGCAGCGAAAAAAAATTAAGGGTTATGTCAGAACACTCTCTTGGTTTAGTTGGATCTGTATACCCACTAACTCCCTACCACAGCCTCCTTACGCTCCCCCTCCCCCCAAATTATGATAGAGTAAAGGTTATACAAATGTGGTTTAGTTGGGTCTGTATACCCACTAGCTCCCTACCACAGCCTCCTTACGCTCCCCCTCTCTGTTTTTTTTTTTTTTTTTTTTTTTGAAAAGAAGAAAAATGTGGCCTAGACGTTGTCTTGGTAGAAATTGGGCTCCATCTTCGGCGAGGGGAAAGCAGAAGTTAGGGGAAGACAAAAGATAGTTGCCTAAGCACCATTTCGTATTCCCAAGCCCACGGGCCACTCAATTCTCAAGACTAAAAAGTTAGAAAGTAGAGACTGATCATTGACCGCCCTATTATCACTCAGTTTGACCTCTCCAATTGGTTAAAAATTAAAGATAACACTAAATGGTCCTTGACGAGAGAACAAAGCGAACGACCCATTGTGGAAATGTCATTCTCCAAATTTCTTTCCTTTTCTTCTGTTGACGACGACGACGACGACTCAATGCAGCTGAGGAAGAAAAACCATGGCTTTTTTCTTTATATATATATATATATATTTCTTTATCGATGTCTGTTGAAATTTCACATTGATTTTCAAGCCCAGAATTTCTTGGTGATTCCCAGGGTGGTTGGTGTTTATATAGTCTTCAATCTATCAAGGTCAAGGGAAAGTTAAATACTAATCCACAAAATAGATACGTATTTTGTTGATTATAGATGCTGTTGCGGATGTATCACGTTCAAACTCGACGAATGTCGGCATAAACAAGTTTTTGAATTTCTACTAGCTAGATATATTATTATTCTCGCGTAACCCACAGATGCAAGTCCAACAATCCTAGTTTAGGCCCAGTTATGACCCGAAAAAGCACTCCTCCTTGGGTCCACTTTTGTGCGGCCCACGTGTCTTACTTTTTTTTTTTTTTTTGGGTTGGGTTGGGTTGCAAACCTACAGCTTTCATCCGTGGGCAAACACTCTCATTATAAAAAAAAAATAAATTTTTTTTAATAAATATTAGTAGTATTTATGATGAAAATTAAATAATAGTTGAAAAATATTAAAAGCATCCAAAGGCTTCGAGCATATTCTTGTACATACATACAGAAGGGAAAAAGAATTTCCACCCAGCATCGGTACATAAGTTTGACAGCATAAAGTAGCCAATATAGTAGGGCAAATTATCCATTTGGCCCTTGAACTTTTAGTTTAAGTAAAATTAAACCCTCTAACTATTTATAGTCAACTTTTAGCCCTTAAACTTGTAAAATTGGAAACCCGTGGCCCTTTTACCTGGTTTAACCGGTTTTGCAACCGGAAAGAAGGGCATTTTTGTCCGCATCTTTTAAACAAAAATGAACAACTCCATCTTCTTCCCTTTCCCTAACCCAACCAAATAGGCACAGATTTCTAGAGTTCTTAAGCTTCTGCAAATTGGGGATAACTGAGTCCGACTCTAAGCAAAATTTTTAAAACTGCCCACTCTATTCTCTCTTGGTTTCCTCATATACTCCTTTCCCCCACTAAAAATCGCATCAATTAACCACTCTTCCTTTCCCCTTTCGTCTTGATTTCTCGATCTTCTCCACGAAATCCAACAAAAATTATGTCCAAGATTGTGAAGAAAACCCCAACAAAGTCCATAAAAAATTCGTGCCACCATCACCACAGCCACCAACACCGAAAAAATCCCCCGTAAAGAATGCCTCCGCCGCTGCTTTAGTGGTGCTTGCGTCGATTAACAAGTCCATTTACACTTGCCACCACCGCCTCATCAAGATTTTTTTCAAATTAGCGCGCATTTCAACTCCAATTAAGAAGAAGAGCCCAAGAAAATAGGGGTATCAGTTACTTCAAAAGGGTTCTGAAGATCCCAAAAGTAGCATCAGAAGAGCTCTGTTTGATGACGAAAAAAGTTCTGCACTTCCACCACTGGTTTCGCCAGAGAAAAACACTGTCTTTCTTGATTTGGACAAGACTCTAGTGCATTCCCAGCCGGGCCCTGCTCTAGAAAAGTATGATTTCATAGTTAGGCTGGTGATAGATGGAGAAAGAGTGAATTTCTTCGTGTTAAAGAGGCCATTTATGGAAGAATTTTTGGAGTTCCTGAGTAATAAATTTGATATTGTGGTGTTCACAGCTGGAATTGAGGAGTATGCTTCCTCCTTGAATTTAGCAGATTTGGTGGCGGAGGAGGAGGAGGAGGAGTCCTTGCTGTCATTGTGGGAGAGTTGTTGGGGGGCAGCGGCAGCTTTATTAGAAGAGGAAGAAGAAGAAAAGGGAGAGTAATTAATCAAACCCCAGACCTGCAAGAAATCAAAAACCCCCGCGAATGGAGCCGACGTCTCCAACGATGGTCTTGCGGACTTCAGAAAAAGTGATTTTTTTTGTTGGTAGAGGGGGGGGAAGGAGGGGTTGTCCCTGAATCTTTGAATGATGGCATTACTGTAGTATTTGTAAGTCTTGGGGTTCTTGGAGGCTGATCTTCCGTCGATGGCAGGTTGGTTTAGGGAAAGGGAAGAAGATAGAGCTGTTCACTTTTTGCTTAGAATATACGGACAAAAATGCCCTCCTTTAAAGCATATTGCCATTCGTGTGATTTAATTTTTCAGTTGCAAAACCGGATAAACCAGGTAAAAGGGCCACGGGTTTCCAATTTTACAAGTTTAAGGGCTAAAAGTTGACTATAAATAGTTAGAGGGCTTAATTTTACTTAAACTAAAAGTTCAAGGGCCAAATGGATAATTTGCCCAATATAGTATCCACCGATATAATTGAATAAGCATAAAAGCTTTTTCTTCTCCTACCACACCGATATATATACAAGTATAATTGAATGAACATATTTACGTTCAAGCACCCACTTTTCCAGCTCCGGTCAAAGTTTGTTGAGTAAATAAATTAATCCAAAGCAAATTTCTTCACTTTTGAAAACTGTGCATATGAATTTTTTTTAAACTATTAAGTACAGTTGGGAAAATTGAAGTTGGTAAACGTAAAGATTTATGCGGATAGAATGTCAAATCTTCCCACCTACCACTTATTATAGTAATCACACCTTGCTTGCTTGCCCGCACTTGAACTTATTAACGTCACAACCACCTGCTTTTGCCTCTTCACCTTTTTAGATTCATGTTTATGCCAGTCCATGACACCACCATTCGTTTTCATGCATCTGATCTGTACATGGCAACCTTAGGGTAGAAACTTAAAAGGGACAATTTCAAGATCCCCCGCCCCTCCCCCTTTTAAGATTTACAGGACTACTGACAGTGTAAACACTATTATCATCGTTGGATACATGACACATGTATAAATATTGGAATTCAAATTCAAATTTTATATAGTTGTCAATCATGCAATACTGATAATATATATATACTGTCAGTGTATAAAATATTTAATTTTTTTTATTTCCTTTTTTTTAGGCCAACGTTAGACGTATTATATTACGATTTGTTGTTAATTGACAACAAAAGTCCTAAATGAGAATGACTAGCGATTGAAATCCGGAAATCAGGACTCACCTTTCAAACTTTCCTATATTTTACATAGAATTGGCTCGCGCTTAAAATCTTCTTCCGCTTGCACCAATCCGGTAGATTTCCTTCTGGATGTTGTCTGTGGTTGTTGCAGGGAAATGTTTCTTTGAAAAGACAACAACACAAAATCATCCTTCACGGGCTTTAGTTTAGTGGTGCCAATTCGATACGGACAAAACGATTGGCGTCATGCTGTCTGTCAAAGTTGCTGAAGAGAGGAGGTTACGAATGCATTCATTTTGTACAATTAATGGACATACTCATGCTTGAGATTTCTCAAATGATTTTGCAACTACACAGACTTTGAAAACAAGTATTTCTTCATCCTATAAAAGTAGACCTACTCTCGTTATACTCTCAATTTTTACATATTGAGAAGTGTAAATTAATATAATTAAAATCGTCAAATTTACTTAGTGCTCTTCGAAGATAATGGAGAGGCTTTTTATATTTTGAATATAGTTATGAAGTATTTAACTCAATATCTTAGAAGACGGAAGCCCTGGAGTTGAAATGATTGTTTGGATAGACTATTATTTGAAATGTTATTTGGAATAATTACGATAATACTTTTTGTGATATGATATATGAAAAGATGGTTGAAAATATAAAAAGGTGGGTTGAAAAATGTGTTTATGATACAAGCGAAATATTATTTGAGATAATTTCACTATCCAAACAATGTATCAAGATCTGCATTGAATGTCAACATATTAATCAACTGATTTTAAACTTGAATTAGGGCCATAATATGGCACGAACACAATTAAAAAGTGAAGCCTATTTTTGTTGAGGAGGGAGTACTTTAACTCATCTCGTCGAAGAATAGACAATATAAAAGCTAAGCATGAAAATTGCGAAACATAAAAAATACATATATATATATATATATTTCGCTATTTCCATGAACGTATGAATCATGATCATGCACATGGGATTCTCAATGCCACTTTCTTCTATATTTATACAAAATATTCTGTTAATTTAACTTATCATATATTACTTATTCAAATTTTTTCTATTCTTACGTAATAAGGGAGATTGATATTGAATTTAACACCCAATAAAATGAGACGGAAGATCTCCTAATCATGAAACACGGGGACTATCGTCGTATGGTGAGGGCTTATTCCTCTGTTTCTGTGTCCGGAACCCCTCGGGCTCCGGGTGGGTCGGACCGCTGTCTAAATTTTGAAAGTTTGAAATCTGGTGGAAAATACATACTAGTACTATATTCTACTCTCTTTTTCCTCGTGTCCCACCCCACGCCTTTCCTGTGGCATCGCTCGCTTTACTTGGAAGAATTGGAGCAAATTATTTCGCCGCTCTCTGCTGTTCCTTTCGTCTCTCTCACTCTAAAATACTTTGGCGCTTAAAATAATTGATATAGTAATAGTAGTAGGAGTAGACATCAGCGGAGGAAAATCCAGGGCTTTTTGTTCATTTCTGCAGCTAAATATGTAGGCTCTTCTGTGTCATTTTGTTATATCCTCTCATAGTATTATTTTTCTCCACGAACATATACATACGGCATGCTATCAGCTTGAGCTACAACCTTGTATTTCCAAAATTCAGGTAGTTTAGTTCCTTTTTCATTCACTTATTCTACCTTTTGTGGTTGGTCATGGTTTGAGATTATCATGTTTCTTGTATGTGTTTAACTCTGCCTTTTTCTGCTATTAGCTTTATGCTCTAACAAATCCCTGATGTCTCGAATTATTTTGGTTATTTTTTTCTTCCGTTTTTTAATAGTTGATGGTTCTTTGGTGGCTTGCACTGCTATCTAAGTCTTTTTCCCTTTTACTATTTGGTTATCGAAGATTTGTTTCCTCTCTTAGCTGTAAAGAAAGCACCATTTTCTGCTCTACACTGGTATCTGGGATTTGGGATATATTGCATATTTAACTGTATCGTCTCACTCTCTAGGAATAACAGTAAAATTAGTGTATATATATGCTTTCGGCTATTAGATGACCAAAATTTGGAATTTGCGGACCTATCACCTAGTTTTGGCAGATGAAAGTTTATACGATAACACACGAGCTGAAGGAGTTGATGCGAATGTTTGCTTGCTTGGCTTTCTAATCATCTTTGTCATTCATACTCCACTTGCTAATTTTTCTCGCTGGCAAATTTCTAGTGCAGGTAACTTAAATGTGATTCTTGCAACTGTAACTGGAGTCATCTTTAGTGGTGGAAGTTAGGTGTTGTTGCATTGGAAGCGCAGAAAATGGAAAATTACGAGATACTGGAGCAGATTGGTAAAGGTTCCTTTGGTTCGGCTTTACTCGTGAGGCATAAACTTGAAAAAAAAAGGTCAGGAAGTTTCCAGTATTCTGCCATTTATGCGCACTTTTCATTCAAACTTAAATGGGCTGCCAAGTTACATATGCCGTTTGTCAACCCATTTTTTGTACATTGCGTTACTATTTTAGTTGTGGATCGCATAGTTTTCAAGCTGTTGCTATTTTTGAATGTTCAAGGTATGTCTTAAAAAAGATACGTCTTGCTCGCCAAACCGACAGAACGCGCAGGTCTGCCCACCAGGAGGTCAGTCAACGAATACAAAAAGCTCCAACTCTACTTATGGCACCTCAGGCATACCTTTCAAAAGGCATTTCAGTAACCGTAGGGTGTTTGATTATTAAGCAACCTAAAATCTCTCCATTGGGCTTTAAGCCTTTACACCTTATCATGGATTTCATAGGTTGAAATCATAACTTGACACTTTTTCAGTTGATTTCTTTAAATTTAACTCGAAGCTCTTGAAGTTTCTTACTTGTTAAAAAAAATGCAGTCAAGCGAGATTTTATTAATTTAAAGTGTTTCTTAAATTCACATGGATATACTGTGCTTTTATTTTTTCATTTCATTTTTTTCTTTTTGGTGAGTATATCCACAAATTTTTACTTTCAGATGGAGCTTCTTTCTAGAGCACGAAACCCATTTATCGTCGAGTACAAAGATTCCTGGGTAGAAAAGGTATGCAGAAATTCAACTCATGGAAGCCAGTTTCATGTGGAATCACCATCATCTTGATAAAGGATTTTATAATTGTCATCTGAATCACAAACAGAGTTGTATTGCAATGGCTTCTATCTTTGATAAAACTTGCATGATCACATTGCTTGTTTTAGTGAATTTTTTTGAGATTATTGTGTTTTTGCAGGGTTGTTACGTGTGCATTGTTATAGGATATTGTGAAGGAGGAGACATGTATGTTGGTTAACTCTTTTACATGTATTGGACTATTTCTCTGATCATGGTACGTGTGATTTATGTGACTTTTGCTATTACCATCTCCTCATAATAGGGCGGAGGCTATTAAGAAGGCAAATGGTGTTCATTTTCCCAAGGAGGTTGTTATCTGTCCTAACTTATTCCTGTCTGACGTTACAATTTCAGATGCATCTTATGTTTATCCATCATAAGAAGTATAGTCTCATATCTAAAAGTTGAAATGTGAGCAGAAGCTTTGCAGATGGCTCGTTCAATTGCTGATGGCACTTGATTACTTGCATAGTAATTATATTCTTCACCGCGATGTCAAGGTAAGTCGTCTTTATCTGCATTATGTTGAAAGTTTGAGAAAACTTTGTTATACATTTATTATCACAGTTATTACTTTGTACTGACAAATTTATATACTTCAGTGCTCAAATATTTTTTTGACCAAAGATCAAGACATTCGTCTAGGTAAATGAGACATTGGTGGATTTTGCTATCTTTATGGATTTTTCCGTTCATTTAGGACTTAGCAGCCAATAATACCCATTTTGGGTAGCTACTTTTCTCAGACTAGTATTCTTGTTTGCAGGTGATTTTGGTCTTGCTAAAGTATTGACTTCTGATGATCTTGCTTCCTCAGTTAGTGGCCGGTTATTGTTGTACTTGATTTTTTATCCCCTATTTCTTCATGCCATAGGTGATCACTTTCTATGTTTCCCTAATGCAGGTCGTTGGCACTCCGAGCTACATGTGCCCAGAGCTTCTTGCAGATATACCTTATGGATCCAAGTCTGATATCTGGTCTTTGGGTAAGCCTTTGATGTTTTGCTGTCTTCTAGTCTTGATTTGTGAATCTCTTCCCTTGCTAATTGTTGGGTTATTCAGGATGCTGCATGTATGAAATGACTGCGTACAAGCCTGCATTTAAAGCTTTTGTAAGTCTTAATTTGGATTTTGTCAAGTTTGGGAGCTTCGGTTATTTGAAATTTTAAAATTGTAGTTAGAATTTAGCTCTAAAATGGGCTTTTATAACTTTATATATATATGTGTGTGTGTGCTAGCGTTTACCTATTTGAAAGATCAATGCAATTAGAATTCTGTCCATTATAATTACCGTTTGCTGAGGAGTAGTTCGGAAAATAATTCTATGGTCAGAAAGCAAGAATATGAACTAATTCTGTATTCTGTTAGACCTTCATTCTTAACTTTTTTGTTATTGGAGTCAGTTCTGGCCATCTTGGGCTTCCTGTTATCTCACTGAGAAGCCACTGTGGTTGAAAAGCAAATTGTTATGATTGGTTGTGATCTGTTTATGTAACTATTGTCTGATTGTCTCCTGATTTTCATGTGCAGGACATGCAAGGCTTGATTAATAAAATAAACAAATCTATAGTCGCACCGCTTCCTACTATGTATTCTGGTGCATTGTGAGTTACTTATCTTTGTCACATCCTCTTAACATACAATTCTGTGAAGAATTTTGTAGTTGCTTTGACTCCCCCCTCCCCCCCCCCCCCCCCCCCTCTTTTCTCCCTGTCTTTCTTTACTCTTTCTTAACTCCTACTTTTCTTCCAGTCGCGGCGTAATTAAGAGCATGCTGAGAAAAAACCCAGAACTCAGACCTAGTGTAAGTATTCAAGATAAATCTTTTTATTATGCACAGGAACAGAATCACATACATAACAAAATTGGAAGTTGCTAGTTTGCTTAAACTCATTTCTTGTCTTTATGTGGAGGATTGCTTCTCGTTAGAATTGTATTCAGCATGTCGGAACTTTACATGCTTACTTTGGCTAAGCTCACGTGGACTTTCCTCCCTTATCCCTATTTCAGGCTGCAGATTTGCTCAGACACCCACATCTTCAGCCATATGTCCTAAAGATCCATCTGAAATCTAATTGTCCTAGACGACACACCATTCCAGTTGAATGGCCCAGTTCCAACCTTTTGACAAAGACCAGATTTTTGGAGCCTGAACCTGTTCCTCCATTTTCTGATAAGGAAAGAAGGCAATCTTTTGGCAATAACAGAGCCCTGAATCCTAGTATTTCTGGAACTGAGATGGACTCTCCTCGTTCCTCTGAAAAAGTCAAATATTTTACGAGCCATATGGAGAAGAAATTCTCATGCTTGTCTATTGGTAGTACCAGTGATGATTTCGGGGTTAAGAAGGCCTTGCCTATGCCCTCAAAGGTTTCAACTGCTGTCAAAACACCCAAATTGACTTCAGCAAAAGTCTCTTCCACTCCTAGGATACATACAGTTCCATCCAAGATACCCAATCCTGGTTCAACTCGTGAGTTGGTGAGTTTATTCTGTCACTAAATTATTAATGTTCTTGATTTCAATCTTGTTGCGGTCTGGTAGTTATGTTGGATACACTTTCGAATTCTGCCTTCTTATGGTAGACTTATGGCATGGTGCATGCATGTGCAGCTTCCT
Source organism: Coffea arabica (assembly GCF_036785885.1). NCBI lineage: Eukaryota > Viridiplantae > Streptophyta > Magnoliopsida > Gentianales > Rubiaceae > Coffea > Coffea arabica. The sequence goes on along the minus strand of NC_092311.1, from coordinate 53,355,372 downwards.
GTATCACATGCCCCAACAAATAAACCATCTAGATCAGCACGTAGAGTGTCTCTTCCAATTTCAACGAGAGCTGTAAAGTTGGAGGCACCTTATATACCCAACACTCGCCTCCAAAACAGTCTGGACTCACTAGATGTTTCAGTTAATGCTCCACGTATTGACAGAATGGTAGAATTTCCCTTGACTTCCTCTGAGGATAATCTATTCCCCATCCGCAGATGTTCATCTACATCTGCTCAGTGTTCTCCTGCCTCACCATATAGTCGCGACCTTTCAATCACAAAAGACAAATGCACAATCCAAATACTTGGCCCAACACTTTCAGCGGCACCACGAATTGCTGAGCCTACTCTTGGAGTTCAACAAAATGGAAGTGAATGTTCGGAGCATAATGAAGCAACTGTTGCTTCAAGCCGATCGTCTTCAGATTCTCGGCAGCGTAGGTTTGACACATCATCATTCCAGCAAAGAGCTGAAGCATTGGAAGGATTGCTCGAGTTTAGTGCACAATTAATGCAGCAAGAACGCTTCGAAGAACTTGCAGTGTTACTGAAGCCATTTGGACCAGAGAAGGTTTCTCCTAGAGAAACTGCTATTTGGTTGACAAAGAGCTTCAAGGGGAACGTTGCCTGATAGCAGGCAACTCTAGTCTCTGGCTGATGGGATATTAGAGTTTAGATGCACGTTTCCTCAATCCTCAATGAACAGCCAGCTTGTTCGTGACAAGTAGTTGGAGAAATTTTACTCTTATGCTGTTTTCTGCAACTCTCCTCCTTGATTGACTTGTTACATGTAACATTCTGATGGTAAAGTCGTCTTGATTGTCAGAATGGTGCTAGTTTGGTGGTCTAGGTTTCCACCCGTTCTTCTTGAAGAATGCAAGGGGGAATCTAGACTTTACTCGTCAATGGAGCGATTTTCGGAAACTTGTACACACACATGTTTCGATCGCATTCTCAGTTACTGATGCAAATGTAAGCCCGTTTTGTGTGTTTATTATAAAGCCAATATCGAGTTTCTCTATATTCACAGCTATCGTTATTGGGTCTCAATATGAACTGTTTCTCTATGGAAATTCCTAATATATTCTCTTCCTATGTAAAGTTGAGCAGATTAACATATGGATCAGTTAGGTTAGTGGCAGTTCCATGGCCTCGCAGCTACCGGTACACTAGTGGTGGCAGTAAGACGGTTACCAATGGAATTTACGTAGCTATTGTCTCCCACCACCAAACTTACCACTTAATTATGGCTACCTCCTTCAGGTGACTTCCTTCGATATGGCTGTCACCTTTGTGTGGCTTCCTTCGACGGGATTTTTGTTGACTCCCCTTCCTTTTAGATTAGGTTAGAATAAGTTATACAAACGTAACTATTAATACACTTTTTTTCCATTTTGCAAAAATTTTAAATCATTTCATATTCTAAAAACTGATTATACACTACTCTGCTACATTCAGAAATATGCTTTTGAAAATTTTCAAAGATATTATCTAACCAAAAAGGAAAATAATAATATTTTTCTTTCACAAAACACATTTGCAATATTGTTTCAGTAGCAATATTTTATAAACACCCTGTTGAAACAAACCCTTTAATTGCCTAAATACGACGTCGCGTCCCGGCTGTATAATTAAAGGGCGTCTTTCGAATAAAACCCGCCCGAAATTCGTCTTCGACAGCCGTCTCCAGGGTCCTGATACAGTGAGTGAAAAGGGTGGGGCTGCCCGCAATGGAGGAGGCAGAACAAGCGTTGGAACTCTACCAACTCGATTACTCTGATCTGATCCTCTTATCTTCTGCCAAAGACTCATCTTCTTCATCTTTTCAACAAATCCAACGGCTGCAATTAATCACCCAAACCGTGATGGAAAACCTAGGTCCCACCGGACCCGGCCTAATCGCAGTCAAGTCCGTCCCCGTTGCATCCAATCTTCGCAGAAGTCTTCTTCCTCTAGCCCGCAAACTCGCTCTACTCAACTACGAGGATCAAAACCGCATCCTCAAGGTAAACTTTTTCTCTAATTGTTCTAATTAAGAATATTTCTGGAAAATTTTAAAAAAAATATTGAAAAAAAAAAGAGTACGTTTTCTGAAAATTTTGGGAACTTACAGGAGCATAATCTGGGGAGTGATGTTCCATTGAAGAACTTAGATAGGATAGTATCATCTTTTGCCTCACAGTTAAACTATAATAGAACAGATATGGATAGCACCGAGGGTGAGGCGGTAGTCGTGAATGATGACATAGAGAGGCATAAAGATGAGTTGTCTGCAGAATTTGAGAATCTCCAACATGACTTTAAGGAGCTAGGGATCAGGCTGATGGAGATTGGACTTTGTCTCGCACGAATTTGTGATGGGGTTATTGGTAGCCGAGAGCTTGAGCAGAGCTTGTTGGAATCCTGCACCGCAAAAGGGCGGCTGATACACTATCATTCCACTGTTGATAATTGTATAATCAAACAAGCTGCTAAAAGAAAGGGACTGTCTAATGGCAGATGTCCAGCTAATGGGACAACAAAAGCAAGTTTACAGAGGGCTCTTGCCAAATCATCATGTGGTGGCCGGGCTGATTTATGGCAACAATGGCATTATGATTATGGAATATTTACGCTTTTAACAGATCCAATGTTCATACTGAGTAATGATCAAGAGTTCCTCTCTCCTAGTGGGCATACATATTTGAAGATATTTCATCCAGAAAAGGATTCTGTGTTTATGGTTAAGGCGCCTCCCGAAAGTGTCATTGTTCAGGTTGGGGAAGCAGCTGATATATTGTCAAAAGGGATGCTTCGGGCCACCCTTCATTGTGTTTGTAAGCCGGTCGACCTGGTAGAGTTGAGCAGGGAAACTTTTGTTGTCTTTTTGCAGCCAGCTTGGAGCAAAACTTTCTCCCTCTTGGATTACCCTGCGGAGCGCTTAAAATCAGGGTACCAACAAGCTGATTTGTCCGCTAAGGATAATCACGATGCAGAGCTGGAACCAAAGGATTTATTTCGAGAGATTCATAACATAGTGCCACCTCTTTCTTTAAGGATGAGACATGGAATGACATTTGCGGAATTTTCACGAGAAACTACAAAGCAGTATTATGGTGGTAGTGGTTTACAGTCAAAGAGATAGGAAACTGGCAGGCCGTTTTCCCTTTTGTCTATGTTCCAATGCTCTCAACTAAACTAAGTCTTTATGATTATTGAAGCTGTTACAAGTATGGTTCAAAATCGCAGTCGTGGTCCGGACCATTACTTATCGATCTTGACATATCGGTGCAAATTTTTGAAACATTTAATATTCTAAAAATTGTGAATAATGTAAAAAAAAATACGATAAACAAAAACGATAAAAAATTAGCAAAAATAATAAAAATTCGAGTTAGTTCGGGATGATTCGGCCATTTCTATCTGTCTCGAAGACGTTTCGGGCCGAGTTCTCAACGATCTATTATCTCGGAGTCATCTCGTCCAGATATCGTATCGGAGAACTCCGTTTCGGTGACGACTCGGCCGAATCTTTGAATCATGGTTACAAGAGGAACTGAATCAACCGATCTACTACTTGCTTTACAGCTATTTAATTCAGTTTTTATTATCTCAGTAGAATTGATCATCTTTGCGGTACCGGATCTTGCACTCTGAAATCTACTAATATTTTTTTTTGATTCAGGTGAAATTTGCAAGTTATGGTCTTGGATTTGATTTCAAGGCCCTTTTTGGGCTTTTCAAAGTGCTTGAAATCAACTGATCGCAGTAAAATTTTATAGGATATTTCGACAATTGCGTCAGTTTACTTGGAATACTTAATGTCTCCAACATTGAAGATTCTAAATTGAGAATTTCATCACAAGTTCCTCAAAGGATCAGTTAACTAGCTTATAATTTGATGTATCACAATCATCTCTTTTGGTAGTCTTCGTGTTTTACATGCATAATTTGTTGTTCAACTAGGCTACTCAAGGAATAATTATTTGAAGTTTTTAACTGATTTGTTCAATTTCTTTGATTACTTAGCTGGTGATGATGCGTGTGCCTGCAGTTTGTGTGTACTATGATGTCTACCAGAAACCTTCTGGTGGGTAATATTGCTGAAGGAAAGTAATTGGTATTTGAGTATCTTTCTTAGTTCACTTACATTTTATGATGCTTTTTGCCGGAGGATAACATAAATGGAGCAATCAACTGCTGTTCCTCTCATGCCTCATTTGATCTCCCTCTCTTGTACTTCTGGTTCATGATGCAACTTGTGTTATTTTATTTCTTGCAGGTCAAAACTTGTTGGCTTGATTTCACATGCTTTAAGGGTTAGTCAGATCTGGTGTGCTAGACAGTCATATTCTCCTTATTTGCTTAACCACCAATTTTCGTTTTGCCTGTTTTAACTCTGTGTGAGTTCTCTTTCCTTTTTTTTTTTTTTTTTTGGTTGAGACCTTCATCTAAGAGTATCATCCAGAGCAATTGATAGGGATGTCAACTATGATGAGTAGTTTTGCTTCTTGCTACTTGTCATGCACCTTTGTCTGTTAAAGTTCACTACACCAAATCAACTTAAAGCCCCAACGTCTAGCTTCTAACTAGATAACACTGAATTACTGGGGACAAAATTCAGAAGTACACCAGATAATTCTCAACCTTGAAAGTGGGTAGACTGATTGCTGAGTACATAAACTACTCCTATAGTGGAAGATTAAGCAATTAAAAAAAAAAAACCACTTTTGTGAGCTCAAGATGATTGTTTTATTTGGAAAGCTGCAGGATAGCGTATTACCACATTGTAGATCACTTATTTCTGATTGGTCCTGTCTGTATGATAGTCCTCATTTTTACTTTGCTTTTTAATATTCTGCTTAAATGTAATTTTGTGCTATGGTCTTTTCATGTGCATGTATTTTCTTCCAGTGAGTTCCACCTACATAGTACTAGCTATCCACTTTGGGGACAGTTGCAAACTTATTTTACAACAGTCTATCCTTGTTATTAGTAACTGATGTACTTGCGGAATTTAGGCCATTTCTTGATTTAGGGTTCAGAATGACGCTTGGTTAGCTTTCTAAAACATGATGGCTCTTTGGAGTTTTACTGCTTGTTGAAGGATTGCTCTGGAGAAAAGAAATAAAATGGCTTTAAGCTTTCAAAGTCTGATTTGGTACGGGTATTATGAGATGGAGACTGGTATTTCCGTGGGAAACTTCCTGTCTTCTTTCCGTGGGAAATTTCCATCGGTGCTTTGGATCATGCAGCAAAAATGTAGGCGCAAAGAACAAAAGAGGGACTTGTTAAAAAACATAAAAAAAAACGAAAAGCATTTGGGGGGAATGAAAAGGAGATGACGAGCTGATTATTTTGAAGTCGAGGCAAAAGGAATAAAGGTGCCTCTTTAATGGACAAAATTCAGTAAGTGATGGTCCCTGCCAATAGGCTTTGTATAACGAGATGCAGAAAGCTGTTAAAAGAGAAAGCTGATCCTTCCCAACTATTCCGTTTTGCAGTAAAGCTTCATTGTTACAGCATACACTTTGCAGTAGAGGAGAAAAAGGGAGACAACCAGAGCCAAGGCTGTGGAAGATGACGTAAAAAGAGGGTAGATGATGACGTCTTCAGGCACGCCTTATGACAGTGAAGTGTTCAAAATTTTCAGGGTACAAAATCCGCACAGCCTTCTTAGTATAGGTATAACTTTTGTGTGGACCTCTTAACGTTTGATCGAGCTTTGACGTTGCCATTACCTGAGACACGACCGGCATACGATCGTGTCGTTTACGTTAGAGACTGGAAATAATTGTGACAGAGGCTTACTGATTTTGCCATCCTCTGGGGTGTCAAAACTGTCAATATCATCAGATCATGAACAGTCACTACTGACCACTGACCAGATTCTATTCTTCTTAGGAACGAATTAAATTTCATTTTTCAAAGAATTCACCTCTAGAAGAAAAAAAAAATCAGTTGAGAAAAGTCTTCGTGTCGTGACTAAAAATGTGGCTTGGCGAGCTGGGGCATGGATGTGAAGTAAATTGTCACTTCACCGTATAACAGTCCTATCTATCGACTATCGGCGGTAAGCATCTCCATCATTGTGGTAGCCCGACATTTTCATTTCTAACTCGATATTCTAGAAAGAAAGAAAGAAAGAAAAGTTGCATTTATCAGTTTCAGTTCCAAAACGTCCTGTCCATACGGCATGCAGTAAACGGAAGTGGAAAGAGGGCAATTTACTCTTACCTGCCAGATTGGTTTTCCCCTCCCCCCTTCTTCCCTTTCCTTCCCTTCCCTTCTCTCCCGGGGTTTTTTTTCTTTCTGTGACCATAGATGTTATAGAAGGGAAGGGAGAAGGGACAGAGCACGGAATGCCTATCCTTTCAAACTATGAGATTGTGCTAAGCATTATGGTGTGTGCGTTATTCATTGACAAAGCTATATGGCAAATAAACATCCACACGAATTAGCTTATCAAAAGACGTGGATTCAATTCATCAGTTTGGCTGCACCCCTCCTTTTTAACCAACTTCCTCCGGAGAAGTTGGCTATCACATAAATTATGGGGTGAGAAATTAATGGTTCAAATCTTATCTCCTATCAATGTATCAATATATATGTGCCTTCTTCTAAATTTATACGGGTACGTAATGCATTCATCTGATTTGATGGTGGTTCAATCTCCATCCTATGATATTATAAGAAAGTGATGCATACACCACGGTCCATGACAACGTGTCTCAACTCTCAACTAAGGAGAAAAGTGGAAAAAAAAAGAATAGCTTAAGATTATCTCATTTCTTTTGGTTCAACACTCTCCGGATTTGATTTTTATATTCTGGGTATAGCTTATATGATGACTTTAAAGTGGAATTATTGACTGTAGAGGATTGCTCGTAGAAAAATTATATAGTACAACAAAAACAAAAATACACACTCGAGGAGGCAAAAGACACCAAGAAAAAAAGAAAGGAGTAAAGGAAAAGGTCCAAGTAGGGTTATCCCAAAAAGGGTTCTTATAGCCAGCTAAATTTCCCTAACCTTACCAAACTTTCTCCAATTCCCAGAAAACATGTACTACCAGAGAGAGATAGAGAGATTCTAAAACGGAAAAAAGATTTTGTAAGCGGCTAGATACCGCACGTCAAACAAGGCCTGTCGACCGCAGCAAAGCTGCGAGTTGCGAGTGTTTAAGTTTAGGTTTAAGACTTTATTATTAGAGTATTCCTCCGTTAAGTCTGTAACTCCGGTGACGCCACCACCAATAATAGGTTCTGTCGTTGTTTCTGTTTTCAACTAAACAAAAGGAGGGGAAAAAAAATAAAAAGAAAGAAAAAGGATGATCAAAAGAGAAACCCTGCCAGCGAGGCAGAGACAATCCAATTTTGCAATTTCCCCGTCATCCTTTTTTTTTTTATAAAAAGAAAGTCGGAGACAAAGGAGTGCTAGCTAGCTAGCTATTAAGTATTAAGCCCAGAGCGAGTGACAGATACTAGTAGTATTATCATCAGTCTAACTCTTAACCAAGGCAAGAAGAAGAGAAGTTGGTGGAAGGCAAAATCGGGCTCAATTGTCGTTGTTTCTCTAGCGTGTTCAAAAATGGATTACATGTGGGCAGAACAGAATTCAGGTGCAGGAGGACTTCAGCTGCCGGAAAGTCCAAGACAGCCGATGGAGTTCCTGTCGAGGTCATGGAGCGCCTCAGCCATGAAGGTGTGCAAGGCTGTAGCAGCTCGTCAAACCCCATCATTGCTTCCCAAAGGCGCTGGTTTTGCTGCTGCTAACTCCACCGCCTGCAATGCCGCCCCTGCTGCTGAAAACATGAACCCCATCCAGGAGGAGGCGGAGGATTCTGCTAAGCTTTCCGGCAACACTTTCTCCTTTGCTTCATCTGCGACTTCTCAACTGGTCCTTGAACGCATTATGGCTCAAACCGTCAGTACTCCGTCCAAATATGTTCAACCCACCCGAATTTTCATTATGTTATGAGCAAAAGAATTATGCAACTGTTGATTTAGTTCCTTAATTTGCCGGCTGCTCAACTCATTGACGTACTTTGTTAATGTTAGCTACGCATAATTAAGTCAAGGGTACAAATAGCTTGATATGGGCATGTCATGGGTGCAGGAAGTATCGCCTCTAACTTCAGGAAGGTTGTCGCACAGTAGCGGACCTCTGAACGTTTGCCTGACTGATGAAACTGACAGCCCTCCCATTTCACCTTCTGAGGAATTCGAAGACGTCATTAAGGTAATATGAAATACTACTGGTATTCATCTATAATTAACAACAAATGTTTCTTGGATCCGTTTCTTCTTCTCTTTGTTTTCTATACTGTGTATGGTACTAACAGTTTTGGGGGGGGGGGGGGGCGGGGGCTAGTCGGCTAGGAGAATCTAGTGTGAAATGATTTTTGAATGTACTCATTAGTCAATCACAGCGTCTGTTAATGCATTAAAAAGTTAGTAGATGATGTTGGGATTGTGGATCAAACTTTTGATCTCTAGCGTCTAGAATACAGGTGGGGATCACACAGGGCGCTTTTTTTTTTTTGGTACTCTCGATATACTTTACTTTCTTTGCAAGAATGCTTTTTTTTTTTTTTTGGCAAGAATGCTTTAGGCGTCCAAATGCCCCAACTTTTGACTTCCTAGACACTAGAGCTAATGGAAGTACAACTAGTATATCAATTCGCTGTGGCAAGGGGAAAGAAAAAGGAAAAATTGGTGACCTCACATGTTAAGACGTTTTTATTTTTTACCCGGGCACACACATTATTGACAAAAAGAAAAGGGGGAATGTTGGAAAGGGTTTTTGGGAATAAATAAATAAATAAACAAATTTTTTTTTTTGGTAACAACATAAAACGTTGAACTAAAAGGCCAAATCTTGGACACACTGCCAGGCCCCTGACAGCACAAAAAAGATTTAAGTTGGAAGCCCATCACATTGTATGGACTCCAAACGCAAAAGTAGCAGGATTTGGACTTGGACAGGGTTCATGAATGTTTTTGCAGGAGTTGATCTGGGACACAACAAGATAAGATACGCTGCTTTAACGTGGATCAGATCTTGGTCTAGCATCTAAGATCGAAGCTCCAAAAATCAAAGATGTTATATTTACATCTCTCCCGTTTCTTAAATTTCATCTATTAGTCGTTTAAAAAAAAATTAAAAATGCTGTACACCCGCATGGCAAGTATCATAAATGAGAGTACTAGTAGTAGCAGATTCCAATTTTCAGAGGATCATATCATTATTCACTGATCAGTCGTACCCGATTCTCCTCCTACTTACATTTGTTTTTTTGGAGAAACACGGTTGATAATTAAATTAAAGAATTTGGGTTGCTAACTTAGAAGCATGCTTGCAGTATCTACGCGTAAACAACAGTCTGCAACCGTTGTTTACGGGCGGCACCCGGAATGGTTATAGTGGTGGTGGTGGTGGTGCTAGCACACCTGGTGGCAAGACAGTTGGGAGGTGGTTGAAGGAGAGGAGAGAGAAGAAGAAAGAAGAAAGCAGAACCCAGAATGCTCAGCTTCATGCCGCTGTATCAGTTGCTGGAGTGGCTGCAGCTGTAGCTGCCATTGCAGCCGCCACCGCAGCAGCATCTTCCACCACCGGAAAGGACGAACAGGTCGCCAAAACGGATATGGCTGTTGCTTCAGCGGCAACATTGGTAGCTGCTCAGTGCGTGGAAGCCGCAGAAGCTATGGGAGCTGACCGCGAACACTTGATCTCAGCAATTAGCTCTGCCGTTAATGTTCGCTCCCATGGAGATATCTCAACTCTTACTGCTGCTGCCGCCACAGGTTTGCTACCAGCAGAAAGCCCCACTTCCCCCTATTTAACTGCAGTGAATTCCATCACAACCAGACTTTAACATTACTCAGGCAGTTGAACGCGGTTTGAAACTTTTTGAGTATGATAACAAACGGGATTAATATTTCCAACCACTTGAGGGGGGGAAAAGTTTTAAACAGAATGAATGAGTTTTACCATTTTTCTCAAATCATACCTGTTCTCTATTGGTGTGGTTGTAAAATGTGTTGGTTCTGCAGCTCTGCGAGGGGTGGCTACATTGAAGGCAAGAGTTCTAAAGGAAGTATGGAATATTGCAACGGTGATTCCTGTGGAGAGAGGGATTGGTATAGGCGGTAGCGTCCGGAACAACAACAATAACGATTTTGCTAATTTCGGTGGCTACGGTGAAGGATTTGTTCCAGAAGAGAACTTTTTGGGCGTTTGTAACCAAGAATTGCTTGCTCGGGGAAGAGAGCTTCTCAAACGAACCCGGCAAGGTAACCCCAGTTTCTCAGTCGTTTTGAATGAATGTAGTACGAGCAAGGACTTTAAGTAAATAAATAAATAAAAAGTTGCTTGACCTTTCTGTGATGGTTCAGGGGATCTGCACTGGAAGATTGTCTCGGTTTACATTCATAGAACGGGGCAGGTGATGCTGAAAATGAAGAGCAAACACGTAGCCAGCACCATAACCAAGAAGAAAAAAAGTAAACTTCTTCTGCATTACTAGGTCCCTTTTAAATTACAGGGCAACACAAACCGGGAATGCTAAAATTTGAATATCACTTCTTTTGAATCTGACTGCAGACGTAGTGTTAGATGTTTGTAAAGACATGCCGGCGTGGCCAGGGAGACACCTGTTCGAGGATGGAGAACAAAGGAGGTACTTTGGCCTGAAGACGGAAGTGCGTGGAATCGTGGAGTTTGAATGCAGGAATCAGAAGGAGTACGACATTTGGACTCAAGGTGTTTCAAGGCTTCTATCTATTGTGGCTGAGACGAAAAAGAGATTTCACAAGTAGATAACAAGATTATAAATGGAAGTAAGACTGGTGGAGCGGATGCAGGGGCGAAGAATTAATTACCAGCTCAATTCACATCAAGGTAGAACAGGAACCTTGTGGAATGTGCTTCATTAGCCAAGGGTAAACTTGTTCCAAAATCTAGAAAAGTACCACATTAATCTGCAAACAATGTGGTAACTTGTAACTCCATCTTCACTGTTTGTGTTTAAAGAATCCAGCCGGTTCAGAAACCGAAAACAGTGCACGTCCTACTTTGGTTTATATCAAGAAAATGAAAATGGAGTTAGAATGTAGACCCTGTACTCAAGAAAATCCGCTCCTGGATGGTTTGGCAACTGATTTTATGCTAAGTGCAGAAAAAGAGAACAATTGCACATGAAAATACGAGTACAAAATTTCAGAAGAGAAAACAACCTTTGCCCAATGGAATACCAGTCAAAGACATGCACGACTAAAAAACAACATACGCATCCTTCCCAAACATCTTATCTACCCCTATGTGCGGGGGAATGACATTTCCAGCGTCATTTATACAGCTTCTATAGCAGACCATACCCCCAAGCCACAAAGAAGAAGGAATTGGCTACATTTATTGAAATACTCATCTTATAACAAAGCCCGATGAACAGATCTATTTAGTAGGTGGCCTTGAAGGCCAGATCACCATGTTTGCAGGATTCACCCAGGATGTAATTTTGATTTCAAAACCAAAAACTATATAAGATGGCGGGTAAGAACTCCACGCTCGGGGGAAAAAGAAAAAAAGGGCAGGTTCATATCCGAACATAAAGACTGAGCATATATAAACCTCGCAAGACAGAGAGAGAGAGAGAGATAATGACAAAGTAATGAAATTCAAATCATAGATAGATACAATTCCATCATTCGTGACAAGAAAATTAACAATTGTGTACCATAACGATAATATCTAAGAACTATAAAAAAAAAAAACAGGGAAGTAAAGAACTTTTCATGTAGAACTACAACATGAGAATGGTTCAGCTTCTGCAATCATCTCAACTATCAGCAGCTCTGAAAATTGTCAGTATAGATAGGAAGAGATTAATGATATCCAAGTACAATGCAACAGCTGCCCAAATATACTCGTCATAGGTGTAGCGCTTGATCAGATTGTCAGTGTCATAGATAATGTACCCGCAGAATATTATTGATGCGAGACATCCATAAATCATCGTTGAGATCCTGCCAAGAGGAAACAGAATCTACAAAAGGGAAACAATTAAAATCAGCACCCTAAAGTACTCCCAAAAAGGTTAGACAACTCAAGAAAAGGAAATGCAGGTGAGGAACATCCACAAACCTGAATAATTGCAAACAGCATAAGCACAACAACAGCACCAAATAAGAAGGGCCCAAGGAAATTGAAATCATGGCCTCTCTTTGCAGCCCAGAATGTGTAAAGAGTGAGGCTAATAACCACCGCACCAGTCAAAATAACAGACTCCAGTATCACTTTCCCTGGAGGATTTTTCAAGTGCAATAAACATCTAGACATTAATATCGTATATAATAACTCAGACAAATGCACAAAAACTCTCTCGCGGGGATGGGTATCCACACTCAAAATTCCTCATTGGACAAGACAATGCCTGAAGTTTATTCACAACCCAGAACTGCTCATGCTTCGCAATCACATTGCATTGTGGACACGGAAAGGATCAAACAGGATGCTTAAACCCCATTTTTATTTAAAAAAAAAAAAAGTCTGTAGTATAATCAAGTAGCTGTCGATAATTTACCATATTCACCATATTGAATATACATTATCGTGGCATTAGTTACTGGCATGACTATTCTCCGAAGCAACAAAATTTCTCCAGTCGATGATTCAAATGGCATGAGTGTAGAGTAGCCGCACAAAGAACAGGGAATGTCCATTGAGTAAAGCATCTTCCCCAAAAAGGATTACCAGTATTACACACGAATGCAGTTATTCTAAGCAATTCATCTTGTTCATCATTTACTATTCTTCTCCCTATTTATAACTGCGTTAACTTCGAGCTTCATTGCCAATTTCGCAATTTTCATTTTCATAACCAATTTTTGCACAAATTCAACAACATGTTTGAGAAAATGAACCACAATTGTCAAACAGGATAAGATTGTAGGCAAGGAGAATAAAGCCAAACAAACGATAAGCGTTACCTTCAGTATAAGCACAAGTCAATCCCACGGCGAAGGCAAGGGCCGCAGTAAACACTCCTAGAAGTAAGTAATTCACTGGGTGCTTCTGATGGTAATAATACAAGGGACATAAAACTGCACCAACAAGAAAGGAAGTATATGAAAATCAGAATCAACTACCCATATTCCCACCAAAAAAAAAGGAAGAAGAAGAAACCAACCGACAGTTTTTTTTTTTGGGAAAAAAAAACTCCAAAATTCCAAACAATTTGATGGGAAAAAGAAGAAGAGGGGAAAAGAGGCATACCAATGAAAGGGGTGATGATGAGAACAATATAGAGAGCCAGTCCAGCCCCAGTGGTTGTGAAGAATCGGACGATGGGATGATAGGTGACGACGACGGCAGCCACGGCAATGGTCAAAACCAACTGAGCAGTGATGATAGAGTATATTTTCCGAATAAAAGCCCAACGGAGCTCCGGGCTCTCCAGCATCATAGGGTACAAGGGCCTTGCGCCGCTCTCCAAGTCATCTTTCCGGTACTGTTGGGTCCACATAGCACCTTTACTAATCTCTCTTTCTTCCTTCCAATCGAAGATGGACTGTTAAGACCCGTTCGGCGGTTTTGATCGGAAGCTACTTGAGGAGGATTTATACGCATGCGGAAAGTTTGGATTTTCTTTTTTATTATTATTATTATTATTATTATTTTGAAGGGGGTGGCGAGTGGCGAAACGGGAGCAGTAGTTGGCTCGGAGGCATGAGAAACTTCACGAGTCGTCCATCGCAAAGCGTGCGGAGAGGGCTTCGCACGTGGGAACAATGGGAAGGATGTAAGGGAAGTGGAATATCCATTGATCCAATTCCAATCTCGCACATTCGAGACATCTCTAATTGCCTGTTCGGATTTGCTTCGTTCCTAAGTTCGATTATCTACCAACGAAATGCCACGCTGTTCAGGCGTTCCTCATCCCCGGCTCTAATTGGTATGGGCTAATGGAAGGAGTTTGGATTGCAATTTTTTAGGAGTTTTTGAAAAATAAATATTATTATAGTATATTTTTCAGAATATAATGTGTGTAAATTTTTTTTAAAAAAAAAAGATTAAAATGTATGTAAAAAAAAATTCCAAAAAATAGCAATCCAAAGATGGGCTTAGTCTCCCCTTAAAAATGACTCATCCTATTAAAATTAGTATACTCTACGTAAAATTACTATACTTCTACATTGTTATGAATTTTATCTTTTGCTATGATAACTTATACTAACTATAATGGTTTGTTATAGATTTTTTTTTTTTTTGTATAAAGGGATTATTGAGTGATGCAATAGAGGGGATAAAGACTTATTAATTAATAATGAGAAATATAGTTTAAAAAAAAAAAGAATTATTCGCAAGTTTTGATACTTTCTATTACTAAAACTCATCATGTCATCAAAGAAAACTTCATTCTTGTTTCATTTGAATCCACTAAACTAACTACAAATGATACAATTATCTGTTCAACAATAATGATTACCTCAATCGAAAAGTATGATTTTGTTTGCTTACTCGAAATGGTGGCGAAGTTTTTGGCTTTTAAGTGGTGCCTTCTGGTTAGGTGTGGGATTCATTCGGTCAAAACGTACATTTTTCTGGTTAGGTGTGGAGTCTATTAATGAATCGACAAAAATGTGAGGCTAGATTTAGAGTCTTCCCTTGAATCCAAAAAATAAAAAAAAAATTTTGACTTTTGACAAGAAAATAGTTGATTTGGACACGGTACTTGTTTAGATTTACACAAGGATTTGACTTTCCAAATAAACGAGACAAATTATTTTTTCGGTCATCGAGTAACTGGACAAAAAGTTCTGGACTTCCCTAAATTTAGGATTCCTGTGTGTGAACAAGTTTGCTCTTTTTCCTTAAAAATCGTAAAAATACACGCAAGAAAATACTAGCCTGGTAAATTCGACCAAAATGCATTGACTTGAATTGGCCTTCATCTTCGGCCCATTCTTGTGGGCTTCGCTCAGAATAGGTTCTCGGAGTTAGTTAGTAAAGAAAGTGCTATAAGTTTTCCTCTCGGCCTCCTGATGGGCTTTGATTGCAGTACCAACAACTAACTCTTTCCAATGAAACTACCGCTAGTATTTTATTGGGCCCTGCACATCACGACAAAAGAATTTTTTTTTTCTTTGTCGTTGTAGAATTAAAAAAAATCATCAAAGAGATATATTTCATAAAATCAATATATATGTGGAGATAATTTACATACATAAAAATATGTGTGAGAGAAGATGAATAATACCAAGAATATTCTATCACATCATAAGAACAAAACTCTCAATTTTCGCTCTTCTCAACTAAATACAATAATCTATCACATCATAAGAAAAATACTCTCAATCCTCCACTCTTCTTAACTAAACACAATAATATGACTCATTATTTATAAATTAGATGACTTAATAAATAAGTCTTACAACCATAAAAAAAATTTTAATAAGGTACTAATTCTTAAACAACAAAACTATCATAATTTGATTCCAATAGAATTACTAAAACCATAATTTGACTAAAATACTACTAAAATTTATAATTTTGAGCCTTGATTTAATGCGTCAACACTGTCTCCCTTAAATCAAGCTTCTCCTTGAATCAAATTCATCACCATCACGATAATTTCCCTTGATTTTTGTTGCTGCGATATTACATGCACTTGAACAGATTTATCTCATCGTTCAACTTATTCATGCTTTTTGGATAGACTGTTTGCATCATCCAATTTCATTTTAATTTATTAACAATTCACTTTGTGATTTTCATAATCACAATCTAACTGATAGGATTCTTCTCCGATCTCTATCGTAATATTCACAATCAATTAATTTGATAATTCTCGAATCAATTTTATGATCCAATCCTTACAAACTAGACACTCAATGACCCCTTTGTAATCTAACTCGATCAACTAATTTTTCCGCAACAATTTTTATACTCTAGCTCTGACAGCGAAAAAAATTCACAATTAACCCTCATAATCAGGTCAATTCTTCAATGTCTACAGCCACTTCAAAATCAACTTCTTGAATCTAAAACTCTGATATCAAATGTAGAATAAAAAAATATAAAAAATATATAAGAGATATATTTCATAAAATTAATATATATATATGGAGATAATTTACACATATAAAAATATGTATGGGGGAAGAGAAATAATACCAACCATAATTTTTCACATCATAAGAACAAAACTCTCAATCGTTCCCTCTTCTCAACTAAATACAATAATATGACTCTTTATTTATAAATTAGATGACTTGATAAATAAGTCTTATAATCATAACAAATTTTCTAATAAGATAGTAATTTTTAAGCCATGTTTGATAATTTAATTCAACACTTAAATTTAATGGATTCAGATCTTAACATGTTCGGATGCGTTTAATAACCAAAATTTGAATATCTGAATTAATTAAATGGCATTGAATTTTCTTAGTAAAACTTGTTTCAAAAAATAAGTGATAAACTATTCATTTATCACTGAATGTGATATACATTTAAATGTATTGGATTTAATAGTTAACGATCCAATAACTTAATGGATTCATACTTCAGATTTTAGTTTTCAAATTTCAATTTTTTCAAACACACCCTTAAACAACAAAACTATTATAATTTGATTTCAATAAAATTACTAAATAATAATATGAAAATTTCTAATTTTGAACCTTGATTTAATACGTCAACAGTTGTGAAAGAAGAATCTAATTTCGTAAAACGCTCCTAGTAAATGATCAAGGACTTGTTAGTTACCTGCTTGGCCGAATAAATGAAGTTATCACTCCCAATACACAAATGATAAGTAGGTAGACTTTCCCGGGGTTTCTATTCTTTCTCGTATACATCCAAGACACGATCGTCAAATGTTGTTCAGGTTGAAAATAATTAAAATTTTTTTTTTGTTGAGTAGCACTACATATCAATTCACAGATGTACGTGGGATTAAACAAAAAAGTAATTTAAAATATAAGAAAAAGTGATTATAAAACGAAGCTAATTTTAGGTCGTTAGAACAAGAGGATTGTCCAGAAAATAAAAGACTAGCGGTCCATTTCTTTTTTGTTGTATACATCCAAACAAAATAGCGCTACTTCGTCCCTGAAATACGCAAGTGCGTCTTTTTTTCATCTGGAAATTTCCTATTGACAAAACGACAAGAACAAGGGCCTTCTTGCAATGTCTACGTCTGGTCGTACGATTCGATATAAGACCGATGGAGGTTACCCGATCGATGCTCTCAGCTTTCACAGTTGCTAACTTTGCCAATAAATATAACATAACACGTTATGCATAAATTCTAGCTAGCAGAACAAACTCAGTATCCGTATTGCAGTTAGTAACCTGTAAGAGCAGTAGCAATGGCTGCAGCAGTAGTAGTCCCGGAGTCCATGCCTACCTCCAAAGCAATGAAAGTATCATCTGTTTTTGAGGAGGGAAATTTGAGTGTTAAAAGTTTCCCGGTGGAGTCATCAGCGGTCTCTTCCAAAAGTAGGCCGTTGTTGGTATTTACACCTACCGAACTAAACACCTACCCTGTTATCCTCTTCATTCATGGCTTCCTGTGCTCAAATACTTCCTACCGTCAGCTTTTGCAGCACGTTGCAACCCACGGCTTCATCGTCGTCGCTCCTCAGGTGTATATTTATTTGAATCCCCCGCCCCCCCCCCCTCTCTCTCTACACATATATATATATACACTATATATACTCTTCCCCGGCCCTTTCTCGATATATATGCATTTGCTCACACAAGTAGTAGTAGTAGTATATAAATATTGTAGAATGGCTTCTGCTTCCGTACGTGTTTCTTGCATCTAGGCATGCTTGCTCGTGTAAGAGAAAGCAGCAGCTAGCATTAATAGAATAGGAAAAACTTTTAGTTTGAAAGCAACATTTTTTTGATGATTATAATAAATTCCTAGCTTGCTAACCAATTAATATTATATGTTCCCTAGACTAACCCCGGCATCTTTGCAACGGTCTCCCAAGAAATCACAGACGCAGCCGAGGTCACAAAATGGATGGCCACAGAACTTCAAGCCCTACTTCCTGATAATGTTACCGCGGACGTCGACAATCTAGGCGTTGCAGGCCACGGCAGGGGTGGATATGTGGCGTTTTGCCTGGCACTGGGAAAGGCCGAAACAACCCTCAACTTTAAGGCATTGATAGGCATTGATCCTGTGGCAGGAGTCAACACATTATGGAGGAGCAAACCAGACATTCTGACCTACATCCCCCGATCATTCGATTTAGAAATTCCCGTCGGCGTTATCGGAACAGGCTTGGGCAGCCAGAAAAAGAATTTTCTGCTACCACCATGCGCCCCCGAGGGTGTGAACCATGCCGAGTTCTTTAACGAGTGTAAGCCCCCTTGTTGCTATTTTCTTGCCAAGGAGTATGGCCATACGGGGATGTTGGATGACGGGGCTGCCAAGCTGGGAAACTGCGCGTGCAAGAGAGGCTCCCAGCCCAGGTATCTGATGAGAAAGGCAGTCGCCGGCATTGTCGTGGCCTTTATGGAGTCTTATTTGAAAAACAATGAATCTGATCTCCTGGCAGTCATTAATAATCCCAAAAGCGCTCCTATAACGCTTGACCCCGTTATTTACGTCAACGCCTGAGATATTCCGGCCGTATATATATATGTATGTAGAATCTGATCGAGACTATCAAGGGTGGATCATAATCCCCGGAGAATAATGCTGTTTGTGTTTATTAATTATGTTTCACTATCGTTACATTTACGTACGAGTTTCCTGTGCTGGATGTATTTGCGTAATTTTAAATTGTTGAACAATTTATATATTGATTTCACGGGGCCCTATCTAGCTCTGGAAACCACATATATCTAATTTCTGCATGTCAGATTCCTGATTATCTTCGACAAAATATGAAGGAGCAATAAGCAAGCAGATGTCCGTCAGTCTAGAACAATTCGCGCGGTGCAATGCTGCTTAAAAAACTTCCTCGTTTCTTCAATTTGATTAATTTTGCATTACAAGCTTATGTTTCCTGATTAAGCTTTTGTATCCTTTGTCCTTTCAGCTAATTGGTGATTGAATTCTTGTAACTTCATGTGGGCGGACTCTTGTGATTAATCTAGAGCAACTATTATTTTGTCATACATTAAAAAAATAAAGTTTAAAAATTATTTTGATCTTGTGAATTCATTTCTTTACATAATTGATATTACATAAAATCTTTTTTTCATAATAAACAATTTTATCGTTGAACCACAAAAGATTAACAAGAAGGATTATATCATCTTATCATCAAAAATATTACATTATCAAATTTGTGTTACATTACAGGCGTCAACATACTATTAGAGTGTGTGACACCCCATTGTATAAGTATAACAGAAGAAGACCTCTTGTCGTCTGGAACAAGGCATCTGAATCGATCGAATGGCTGATTACTCTGTCTAGATATAGCAAACCCCTTCACCTGGAAACAGGAATAGTGATGCTTTGGCCAGTTGTACATCCTTAATTATTTTAACTCTCATTCCAGTTGTCTCTCATCTCAGCTTAAAAGTAAAGATATCCAGACTTTGTGAATCTTCTTTGCTTAAGACATTACTAAAGATGGCAACTAAAGAAACTTAAAAAAGTCAGATTTGAATTTGCAAATATACTTCCTCGCTTGGGGCAGTAAAAGCATATTTCACAGACTTTGCGTAAGCGAATTAAGTTTAGGTGCGCGGGTCTGCAGTCGTTTACCACTCCATTATTCACTATCAACGATACACAGAAAGAAATATGACATCTACGTCGGATGCGTCGCCCATCGGACTCGAGGATATTAAGAAAAAATTGTTCCACACTGCCATGAAAGCTGATTGGGAAGGAGTCATAGAAATGTACGAGAACCATCCCGAGACTCACACGGCCAAAATAACAAGATCAGGGGATACAGCATTGCATATTGCCATCTCAGACGGGCAAGAGCGCGCAGTCGAACGACTGATACAATTGATAGTTGCAAGGTCGGAGATAAAAGCAATGGAGGCCCTTATGGCAGAGAATGAGCGAGGGAACACACCTCTCCATTTAGCAGCATCACTGGGAAATGTTCGGATGTGCCATTTCATTGCTAGCAGAGAGACCAAACTCATGGGCCGTCGAGACTCCATTCTTCTTAGCTGCTCTTCACGGCAGGAAAGATGCTTTCCTCTGTCTGCATTCCCTTTGCGGAAGCGATCAAGGCTATTCCTTCTGCAGAAGGAATGATGGCGAGACCATTCTTCACTGTGCCATAGCAGGAGAGTATTTTGGTAACTTTCCGTTCTGCTGCTTTTACCTTTGTAAGCTGGAGCAACTTTTAATATATATATAGTAGTTCAGCGGAACAATTTCCTTGATCCATCGATATTGCACCCCCTATTTGTGTCACTCAAGTATATTGGTACTAGTATGCCTTGAGGGCTGAGTTAGTAGTATTATCTACTTCTACCTGAAGCTTAATCGAGTTTTTCATCGGTGTTGTTCACAGAGTTGGCCTTCCAGATAATTCATCTATATGAGGATCTTGTTAGCTGCGTCAACGAACAAGGCTTATCGCCACTCCACCTTCTAGCCACTAAGCCTTCAGCCTTCAAAACTGGAAGCCGTATCAGAGGATATTACAAAATTATTTACCATTGTAAGTCTCTCTTAGCTCCCTCTCAAATCCAAGGTGAGTTTATGGCAAAACTATCTGAAATTTGAGATTCACAAAACTCGTGCAAGTTGGGAAAAACTCTGCTCCATTACTTTTGAGATCTGTGCAACAGAGTTATACTTTTGTATGACTAACATGAGTACTATTTTTCAAGTCATAATCATCGATAAGCTGGAGCCTCGGACTCATTATCGTCAACCACTGTTTCGAGAGCTCAAATACAGCGAGAATGCCAAATATCCAGAAAATTATCAAAGCTGTGCCAACTTTGGCTGGCTAATTGGGAGAGCTTTTCGGTTACTTGGTGAGTAGAGGATCTATTGGCAGATCAAATACCATTGCGCTCGCTGTTCATCTTCAATTCAAATTTAGTAACTCGTTTTGTTGACTCCATTTATTCGATGGTGATTTAAATTTAAAAGATGCTTCTAGTGCAACATTGAACATACATGTTGCCAAAGACCTGTCCATCTATATTCATCCGAATCTATGTGCCCGAAATGCTGAAGCTAAACTATTTTTCATTTACAATGGACAGTACTAGGTAGGGGAAAGAATGATGGCGGCCAACAAGCAGATGCTGAGGACCCCGATGGGAAGCACAGCGAACAAAAAGGTCAAGTATTTAGGAGAAATTCGTGATGATATATAGACCTTCTATGCTGCATGTGAAGATGACACGCTAAAGTCTAGCATTTTTCAAAGAACAGAAGCTGTCCATGTCTTCATGTAGTTCTTCAACATTTTGACAAACTACTGACGATTAATTTACCCCTGTTAGTATTCATCCGTGAAAGCGCATCTATTAAAGAAAAAAGGGACCTTTTTTGTGGACTTTCCTTATTTTGTTGCAGATACTGAAGAAGCTGCACATGAAGTGCTTGAGCAAATGGAGTACATTATGGGTCTGTTTGGTTGGGGTAAAATGTTTTCCTTGGGAAAATATTTTCCGTGGAAGTAATTTTCCATGAAAATCATTTCCCTTTCATCATTTTCAGGTGTTTGGTTAGCTTATTGAAAATATTTTCTTACTTCATTTTTCTGGTGTTTGTTTAACTTTTGAAATATTTTCACTTTTATCTCTATTTTTACTTTCTACACATTATAACTACATACTTCTTCCCATGCAAAATAAGAAAATTTATTTTATTGTTTAACTTTAAAAAATCTTGGAGAAAGGTATATATGAATAAAAAATATCTCCTTAAGCAAATAAATAAATTGCTGGCCATTTAATGTCAAATATCAATCACATGCAATGCTTATTGTGACATATATCTTGCACTCTCACTGCTGAAAGTTTCTCTAGAAAAGAATGTCCCTATTATACATAATTAATTACTAGTATAGGATGAGTAGGATGAGATTTTTTTTTATTTTGAATATACTAGGGGAGGGTTGGGTGGTACGGGGGAGGGAGTGTAAGGAAGAGGTCTTGGGTTCGAGTCTTCCTGTTTACACTAAAAAAAAAAAAGAACATACTGCAAGATGATTTCAGTAAGTTTGGAACATACTACAGGCAAGATGCATGCATTTCGGAAAACAACTTCAGGAAGTTGGGAAGGGAAGTTGTTTTCCATAAGATGAGTGAAAATATTTTACATAGGAAAATGTTTTCAGTAACTTTTGTGCAACCAAACACGGGAAATTAGGAAAATATTTTCCTGGAAAACATTTTCACCCGAAACAAACGGACCCTATAAATTGATATGTTGCTTCTAATACATAAAAACTTGAAAAGGATCCGTATACAGTGAATTTAGGATCTTCATGGATCCAATCTTGCTCCCAAGTCGCTGATTTGTTGTATCGCTTCTTTATCAGCATTGCATCAAAGGCAAAGAGCTGAAGGGCGTCCTGCTTTTCCGGCCATTTATGTTACTTGCTTTGATGCAATTAAGTTCATGTCCAAGGCAATGCTAATTATCTTCGGCTTAGGTACATAAGGCAAAACCTTGCATTATGCACTTACCAAGTGTTTTGGCACTCTGAAGGCTTTCCAGTCATTAGCTTGAGCATTTTGCACAGGTTCAATGGAGATAGTTAAGCTGCAGAATAGAAAACAGAAGCACGTATGGTCGGTCCAGGTCTTAGATGAACTTCTTAAGCGCAGTTCTAGACATGAATATGAAGATAATGGACAGAATCCACCAGATGCACCATTACTCAAAGACGACGGAACAAAGCCTTATTCATTAATGGATGGGGGTGGCGTTGCCTTCTCTGCTTCGCTAATTCCACCGCCACCCGCAGAAGGTAATTCTTTTGGCATGACCACAGCACAACTCTGCCTGGCAATAAAACGGATATGGAATTGAATTAACCACAGTCTCAGCACAGACTTTTCATCGATCGTTTCTTAGACAAATAATTTTCTTGTTGAGACATTGCACTCGGACTACTGAAGGCAATTTCTTTGTTTAGTGAGCTGACTAGACAGAAATCTTTAATGGCAGGAGGGAATGGGCAAGACACTGAAACGGGGAAGAGGGAGACACCTATACTGATTGCTGCAAAGAATGGTGTGGTTGAGATGGTGTACAAAATTCTTCAACTTTTTCCTGTGGCACTTCACGACATGAATTCCGATAAGAAGAATGTAGTTCTGTTAGCGGTTGAGAACAGACAGCCCTATGTTTACCGGCTTTTACTCGACATGAAAATAATGAGAGACTCCATATTCCGAAAAGTTGACAAGGATGGCAATAGTGCATTACATCTTGCAGCAAGGCTAGGAGAATATCGACCTTGGCTCATCCCAGGTGCTGCGTTGCAAATGCAATGGGAGATCAAGTGGTACGAGGTAAGAGATATTGAAACCCGAACTTCTCTTTTAACATATACGAAATTCCAGAGACATTTATTTTGCGAAGAAATTGATCCAATTGATGTTGTGGATGCAGTATGTCAAGAAGTCCATGCCTCAGCACTTCTTTGCACGCGTTAACAAGGAAGGAAGGATCCCCAAGGACGTGTTCACTGAAACTCACCAGGAGCTCGTGAAGAGCGGGGGACAGTGGCTGACCAACACCTCCCAATCATGCTCCGTCGTGGCAGCACTCATAGCCACGGTTGCCTTTGCAACATCAACCACCGTTCCAGGCGGTGTCAAGCAAGACATCGGTACGCCAACGCTGGAGAACGAGCCGGCATTTGACTGCTTCGCCATTTCATCCCTCGTTGCACTTTGCTTTTCGGTCACCTCCTTAGTCATGTTTCTAGCCATTCTCACGTCCAGGTACCAAGAACAAGATTTTGCCACCAGCTTGCCCAGTAAGCTTCTGTTGGGCTTAACTTCGCTGTTTGTATCCATAGCTTCCATTCTCATCTCATTCTGCTCCGGCCACTTTTTTGTGCTCAAAGATAAGCTCAAGTTCGCGGCCTTCCCCGTTTATGCAGTGACTTGCTTGCCCGTCGCCTTGTTTGCTATAGCCCAATTCCCTTTGTACTTTGACCTTATTTGGGCTACCATTCATAAAGTTCCCCAGCGTAGCTACAAAGCCATTCCTTTGTGACACAGATTGATGTATCTTCAGCCCAAGCATCTTTATGTTTAGTCCGCGAGTTCCACTCTTTCCCTTGTTTGGATTGTCATACATTTTCTGTGAATGTATTTTTTATTTTATATATATCAAATCACTATAATATATATTTTTACAAAAATTTCTAAAAATATCGATCCAAACCGAAAAACTTATCAAATTTTCGGTTTCCTAGGCCTTTGGCCCTGGCTGTATTTGTGGATTTATCCCGAAATTTCAGTCAGATCCGAGCTTTTTCACTACTTATTTCATGGTGCATCCTGTTCTCCCCTCCCACGCATCCCAGTCCCAAGAGAAAAAGGGTAAATACCATAAAGTAAAGTACTATTCAAGGCATGTCAGTTCCCGCTTTCACCAAGAAAAAAAATTATTAATGCATATGAAAATTATCTTGGATATCTCACGAGTAGAATTTTGGCATTTGATCCTCCGCTCAAAACATTTTTGTGTTATACTCCATATTACGCCATATATCCTTCACGATTATTTGACCATTTTTATGATCCTTATTATCATGAAACATTAATTCTAGTAAAAATTTAATGAAGAATGCTATGACTTAAATTATTCTTCTCTCATTCAAGAAAAATTTTAATCCGCTTGAGAGTCAAATTTGATGCTAGCCAGAAATCTTGGTAGTAATATTTACGAAAAAAAAAACTAAAACTAAAACCCGATGAAATTTGCCTCACAAACAAAATATGCTTTTTTATTTTCGAACTGGACAAGAGTCGGGTAGAAGAACGAAGGCCTCCTAAATTCCGTCCGATGACATACCAGAACAGACTAATGTTAATCAGCGGGACGCCGATATATTCCGAAAGTCCAAATCTTCGACCGTTCGTTGAGGTGAATTTAAAAGATAAAGTCCTAAGGTTTTTTTTTAATTGGGGGGGTGTGGGGCCCTCGGTGGGGTTTGAAAGAACACGAACAATACTCATTTAAGCAACAAAATGGCCCTACGATGCGAACTATGGTCGAGGAATGGACCGTGGGACGGGATGGTTCAATTGCAAGGATGCAACGTGGCCCTATCTACCCGTGCTATGCCGGATAAGTGGGCCCCCGGGTCATAAAATGAAAAATTGACAGAGTGGAAAGCCCAAGGGTCGAGAGTTAGTTTGATCAGCTACTCCGCGGTTCACTCTTCTTGTATTCGTCAGACCGCTATCGAATTCGGATAGCTTAACGCGTGGCGAAACAGGATGTACCACCAAATTCCATCGTATACTGGTCCCACGACCAGACGCTTGTTATCTTTTTTGGGTCAAACGTCAATATCTACGCACTAATCCTGTACTGGTAATATAAATTAGGGGGCTTAGAAGGAGAGGAACGCACCACCTCTATAGCATGCTACCTACCCTTTGGATTTAGCCACAAGTACAAGGGTTAAACCCTTCTACATGCAATAAGAACTACTCCTACTGTCCTACACCTCTAAACTAGAGAGGGTGTAGTTGATACTACTCTTACACCAAAGAGCCCCACCCCAAAGTCAAAATGAGAAGGTGTAGTACTATACATGCAAGTGCAAGAGTTTTAATCCTTGACTTGCAATCAAGACTACTCTTTTTATCTCTAAACTAAATGAGACTAGATGAGTGTATTATTATACATCCTTCGAATTTAATTGGAAGTGCAAATATTTGAATCATTATTATTGATTTGCAGCCAAAATTGCATCATGCGCCTCACTTGGTGGTTTGCTCACCTAAGGTGATTTGGTTTACTAGA
The DNA here is from genome assembly GCF_036785885.1 of Coffea arabica. NCBI lineage: Eukaryota > Viridiplantae > Streptophyta > Magnoliopsida > Gentianales > Rubiaceae > Coffea > Coffea arabica. The sequence goes on along the minus strand of NC_092311.1, from coordinate 53,329,431 downwards.
TATTTGTGTTGACCTCTTGTAATTTGTTTCTCCCCCTTCTTTAAATAGCTATTATTTTTTCATTTCAAAATATTTTTTACATTTTACCAACTATATTTTAAAACACTGATTTTTTGTCCCTTATAAAATTTAGTCAACCAAATTTGGTCGTAACTTAGGTTTTCAATCATTTTTTAGCCTAAATCTACAATGTGGTCCATACGATATTTTTTTTTTATGTATAAAAAATTCAAATCTCATTTTAAGAGCAAAAATAGATATGAGTTGGGTAATTTATTTGGTTACAAATATTTTATAGGAGTAAAAATAAATGTGGGTTGGATAATTTGTTTAACTGCAAATAAGATCCGACATATTTGCACTAAAAAAATAATCTCATGTGGTTCACATTGTGTATTCATGTTAAACAATGATAAAAAAACCTCAGTTATGACCAAATTTGACCGACTTGATATTGTAAGAATGTAAAATCAAAATTTCAATGCAAGGATTGAAAATTTCATTTGACAAAAATATACTGGACTTTTTAAATCTTTTTCTTTTTTTTTTTTTGCGAAAATTAGCAACCTGAACAAGGCCCTTCTTTTTGAAATATGGAAAAAGGTAAATCAACTGCTCGTTGGTTGTTGGCCATCACAAGAGACTTTAAATCTTTGAGGGGTGGGAGATTAAGGATACAAATTTTACCTTCCATCTCTTTGTCACTAGTATACGGCTTCTCCAAGTTCATATAATGTATAGTGTCACCATGGCTTCTTCGAGTCCATACTAGTGCAAAGTGTACTCATCTATCTGATGGTAGTTTAGTTGCCCTCCATGACCCAGTTGGACTTCCTTAAAATAAGTTAGAGTAAGAGTACCTGATAGAAAAAAAAAAAAAAAAAAAAAGGGAACGGTGAACACAGGCTACACGTTGAGAGTCTGGAGGTGGGAAAGAAAAATTGGAGGGAGGCAAAAAATGAAAGCTATTATGAAGAGCAAGAAATGAGTGAATTGTGGACATGTGGGAGGAGAAAATTGTAAAATCGAGGAACGCAAGTACGTGGCGTCCTGGGGTTGTAGGCTTGAATGCCCCCCAGCCCCATGCCCACCATTCCTTGAATAAAAGAGCCCCGAAAACATAGCGGCGACGCCGCGGCCAATTTCCCGAGGCGCACACACACTCACACACTAACATTCACTCAGCCACCAATTCTGAAGTTCAACCCAACCACACTCTCACTCTCTTCACTAGTCTTGCTGCTGCTGCAACTGCCTCTGAGTTTCACCATAGCCGTCGATCGATCTCTCCTTACGCCAGAACAAGGAACCATTATATCGGACAAATACCGGGTGAGAAATTCAGGGGAATTTCTTCCGCCATGCCACCGGAAGAACCCCTTTCCAAGTCACCTCTCGATAAGCCTCTCCAACAACTTACCGAAGACGACATTTCTCAGCTCACTCGAGAAGATTGCCGCCGTTACCTCAAGGAGAAAGGTAGTTGTGGAAAATTTCTCACGATAGGCGTTTATTATTATTAATTTTTTAAAAATGTTTGTAGAGTGGAAAGTGGGATAATAAAGTAATGGTGCCATGAGTTTTTTTCTCTTTTTTTCCCCCCTTTAATATACATTTTTGGAAAAAAAGAAAAAAGAAAAAAGAGAGACCCACGTGAACGAGGATGATGTCCATACAGGGATGAGACGGCCGTCCTGGAACAAATCACAGGCGATCCAGCAAGTTATATCACTTAAAACGCTCCTAGAGCCCCCGACATCGGATTCAGACTCCGCCGCCGGCACCTGCAAGAAGCGCTACATTCCCCGTCCCCGTTTTGATAATCTCAACAACAACAACAACAACAAAAATGATAATCCCTCTTTGAACAGTGTGCGTTTCAATAATTCTTCCCCGCTCTGCATTGTTCTCCTTGTCTCTGCTACTATGATATTGTTATTACTACTATTATTTGTTTTATTATTTCTAAGCATCATTAGCTTAGCTCCTTCTTACCTCTTTTGTTTGTATTTCTTTACTGTGTTAGTAAATAAAGTGCCTGCCATAGTTGCACTTATTAATTGTTTTCTCGATTTGTTTAATGACTTATCGAAACCAAATGTAGGCAACCAGGGGAACCAGCGCCGATGCTGAAGTTTCTGAGTCGGCGGAAGAAGCAGTGCCGTATGAGGGTGGGAAGGATGTAGAAAAGCCTGATGTTTCTGGCCGTCTCCTTGTGGGGGACAGTGACTCGACTCCCCCAAGGTTATTAGCCTTTCACATTTGTAGGAATTCCGTGGTCGACTCCTTGTTTATAGCCGGCCAATTTTGATGCTTGAGGCTATGTTCTTTGAGTAACAAGTGGATTTTTCATTTTTGCTTAATTTTCTTTTTCCATCTTCTTGAATGTCTTTGTCGTCCTGTGGGGCTTGGGAAGGTTTCATATATGTAGGTTGCATTGCTGTACTATCTGAGTTTCACGGATGCTTTGACAGTCAGATTATGTATAGCTAAGGTTTTCCTGTGCATTCTTGGTCTATTCAATGGCAGGATGGCTTAAGCTGGTTAATTGCAAATTTTCATTCTTTCTTTTTTTTTGGTAAGAAAATTAAAATAAACATGAGGTGTTGTATCCGAGGCCTAATGGAAAGATCAAGTCTTTGAACAGACAGAAACTTGCAAAGATGTAAACCCTTGTTATGAAACTGGATTTAGTTTTCTTTCTGTTTTCCTTTAAAATTGATGATGTTTGTGAGTAGACATTAATTCTCATCCCATCGTCCTGCTTCAACTTAAAGTTATTTTGCTGCTTAAATCCAGGAGTAGTTCCTGCTGTCAGATTGAGGACTAGAAAATTTGAGACTGCTTCATTAGAAGGGCAATAAAAATGAATGTGCTTAGCAGCTCCCCCCCCCCCCCCCCCCCCCCAAAAAACAAAAAAAAACACCACACAAGGGCCCCACCATGTAGTCTGTCATAGTTTCAGGCGTTTCTTGCCTGTCTAATTTTGGGCTTTTTACAGCTTGTGTTACCTATAATTTCAATACTATGTCAAGGTAGATGTTTTACTAGAGCTTCACACCAATCTGTTATTTTATGGAATTTTTTTACTTGAGCTTGTGTGATGTGAAACCCCAATGGGCTAAATGAACTTTAGTTGAATTGATCAATGCTCTTTAATCCTTGTTAGCATATCACCTAAGACATTTCACCTCCACATCCCCAGGAATACAGATTCCTCAAACACTCCAGTAGGACAGATGACAATCTTCTATTGTGGTAGAGTGAACGTGTATGATGATGTCCCAGCTGACAAGGTTTTCAGATTTCTTTTCACTGAAAGTTCATGATTTTTGTTGTTAATGTGATTCTTATGCTTCTAACTTGTCCTAATTATGCGTTTTTAGGCACAAGCACTTTTGCATCTTGCTGCAAGCCCACTTCATTTGCCTCAGGAACCTCTCATTGACAGTTCTCTGGCGCTGCTTTCTACACGCCACCTACAGGCAACAAGTGTAAAAGCAAGTCCAGATTCTGCTGTTATACTACTGCCAAATACACAAACAGGTTATATTGTCATTCTAGCATCCTGGTTATAATTTATTTGTTATTTAGTTGGTTTGGGCTTTATAGATTCTCTGGTAGTTGAGTGTGATTTAATGCTACATGATTATGACTTGTACAAATCAAATCAACACAGACCTGAAAATTGGGCTTAAACAAAGTTTCAATAGCTCCTCTTTTCAAACAGCTTGAGTTGACTTATGACTGTGAAACCAATGCAAGTCATAGTTATGTAATAAACTATGGATCATGCTAAATTGGTTCCTGATTTAATTGTCTTGATTTTCTATACAGTTAAAATGAATGAGAGCACTCGGCTGCATGGAGAAGAATACAAGTTTCCTGAAGACAATCCTGGTAGGTGCTTTTAGCTATGCGAGCTTCTCTTCTCTGTGAATGGAACATTGGGACATTTTGAGTGATTAACCACGACAGTAAAACTTCTGAAGCAAATAGTTTTCATTCTCAATTAACAAGAAAAACCAGTTTACTTATCCTTGTGCTTTACATTGTTCATAGTTGACATGCAGTGCAATTTTATCTTTTAGTAGCTTTATACCATGTCCATCTTGAGATCACTACATGGTATATATAGCATCAGTATATCATGGGTGACAATTTTTTACTACTTGGTTTTTCTCTATCTAGCTCCATCTCACATGAGAAATAACTTTTTCTTGCAGCCATATTACTTGAATGTCCTCGTCCACCCACCTGGGTGGAAGGAAAATATGCTTGCACTTTTTGGTTTGTTTTCAGTTTTTTTTGAATAATTCTGTTTGATTTTCTGTCCTGATATCTTGATATTATCTAGTTAACCTTCACCAGGAGTACTACTTGTTTTGTTTTTTGACTGTTGAGAGAGAAAAGAAACCTATGTTTAGAGCCAAAAGAAATACAATTAACCTTCTGATGTTTTGGACGCATGGATGTTCAGCAGGGATTGAGGAGGAAGTGTGTACAATGGAATATGCAAAAATAATAGAAAGAGACTCCAGCTCCAACGCTTCTCTTCAACCTAGAAAATGGACTTTCCTTTTAAACATGTGCTCAGACATCTTGTCCTAACATCTCATCTTCAATGCATACTATTGCTAAATCATGGGTTTGCAACTGCTTAAATTTGTTTTAGCTGAGATTGTGCTGAAGCCAATTACCTTGGTCTCTGGTCCAAGTTTGTCTTAATGTAGTTCACGTGATTGAACTTTTCTTGCAAGCATTTGGATTAATTAGTTCCACATACTAGATTAAAATGCATTAAAAATGACTAAAGCTTTGTCATCTATTCTTTGAATTAATATTCAGCCCTATTTTTATTTTATTTTTTAACTTTTAAATTTTCATGAAGCAGATGTCCCAGCAAGCAGAAAGGCTTCAGTTCAAAGATATCTTGAGAAGCGGAAAGACAGGTACTGTAGATAACTATTTGATACTTTACCAGAAAGGGATAAGAAATGCAAGCACTCTATTCTCTTCTCCATTCCTCATAATTCTGTTAGATGAAGGTTTAAGAGCAAGAGAAAGGTAGGAACGACGCCAACGACTAGCTTGGACGTCTACTTAAACCATCAGATGGGGCATCAGTTCCCAAATGAGCACCCAAGTAGGACTGACCCATGCTCCCCACCCCAAATTAGACCATCTAATACACCTATAAGGTGCAGCTCAATGGAGAATAATTTAACCGGGAATGCAAATTTTTCCGCTGGCATTAAAGACAAAGGTAATGCTGTTAGCTGTTAACCTTGTGTTGTTTTTGACCTACAAGGTTATTGTATTTAAATGAAGCTATTTAAAAAATTTTAATGTTTCTGTCTTTTTCATCAAGTATAACATTTGATTCTATTTTATCCTGTGTGGAGGAATTGTTATTTGCATCTTGAACAGAAAATGCTTGAACATCCTTCTTGTTATGGACAAAAGGCAGAAAAGAACTATGAACACTAACTGATTCCCTTGGTAAAACAGCCATTCATCCAAACATGAATAACCATCTGGTTTTGTAATTTATCTACACTGAACAGGGAAAATTGGTTAGCGTGTTATGAACCTTTTGACAGATTTCTAGGTAGAGTATAACTTCTGTTCTATCTGTTTTCATTACCGGAGATAAGGCATAAAGCACATGTAATTGGAGTGAATGTGCTTCTGCATCCTTCGATTGTTAAGAAGTTAGTTGCTTTTCTGACTGTTTATTCTCTGATTTCCTTTCTTGGCTACATTTAAATGTGTTAGTTCTTTATTCTTAATAACAGCTCAATATACATAGAATTAATCCTATTTTGTAGTAAGTGACCCTTAAAAAAAACTGTGGCTAACAGAAGCTGAGAAAATATTTGAAGAGACCCTCTGCCATCTGAAGTCTTTTATCTTTTTTCTTGTATATGCGATGCCATAAGTTCCTATGAGTTATACTCTTTTGCCTCTCTAAGCATCGTATTCATTGATGGCTTCTACTCTTGTCTTTGATATCATTATGCTCAAATTGTCCGACTTTGCTCTAATTGAGTCATTTGTATAGCCATGTAATAAAAGACAAAGTCTGTTCAATACCGTTAAAAATAAATTGCTCCTGAATATCAGACATGTAACAGCGTAGGGTGTTTTGCTCTCTTTCAGATGTGAAAAAATGAGAGGGAAAACACAGACACACAAGGCACCCTAGTTAGTCTATCTTCAAGTCGCGTAAAGTGAAGGCAATGTCAATTCAGATGATACGAGGCAAATCGTGAGGAACCATGTGGATATAAACATTTCTTCATCAGCTCATTTGGCATCAACATTCTACTTCAAGGCTGTTGCTTTTTCTGGTCAAAGGTGAGGAAAGGGAATTTGTCGTCGAGTTTCCTCTCTTCTCTGTGATACGTGTTCACTTTGTCAGTGAAATTGGAGTATCCTGATGCGGATATCATTACTGGGTTTTGACGCCCACGCCCGGTAGCAAGGTCCTCTTTTCATGACACTGGTTCTTGAGGATCTTCAAGCTTGTATATCGACCGACAGTTTAACATTGCAACCTGCGATGCCTATTCTAGGAATTCACATCAAGGTCTAGGCAAGTTTTAGTCTGATGACACGTTTGGCGGTACATAGGTTACATTCTTATCACGTTGGTGATACTTTTTTGAGACTGATGTAAATCATTGAGGAATTGGAGCAGCATGAAGCTAAATCCACGGCGGCTATTATTAGTGAATTACTCTCTTGTTTCATCATTCTCTCTTAGCAAATTGGTTTTGGCATTTAGCTTCTTCTCAATTATCTTCTTACCTACTGCAAATAACACGATAGAGATTCTATGCTACGAAGAAAACACGAGCATTTTTAATTCCCAGCGATGTGCTTAATTTTAGATATATAAGATAAGGGTACGTTGGCTTGCAACTTTCACATTAGTGTTATCTCTCTCTCTCTCTCTCTCTCTCTCTCTCTCTCCATTGTTCGGTTGGCACGACAAAAGAAGCGCTTTTTGGAGAAAATTTTTTGTATTTTTAGTGAACATATTTCTTAATCATTTTTTTTAACTTTACATACTAACAAATTGCTGGATTATACTTTTTATATATATATATATATATATATATATAAATTTCTAAAAATAGCAATCCAAACTAACTCTTAAGATTTGTCATATTGAGTAAGAAAAGGGAAAAAAAGGCGTGTTTGGATAGAGATCATTTGAAATAATTATTGTAACGCTTTTTATGATATAATAATGTATGTGAAATAAAAATGTGATCGATAAGATAAAAATATGTATTAAAAAATGTGTTTGTGATGTAAGCAAATAAACTTTTGGCAAATAATTCCTATTCAAACACAAACATTTCATGTTTTGCGAAAGTCCTTGGCTTTATTATTAGTATTAGCCTAACAAGGTTCATTAATAGTATCATCTTAAGGATCTGTTAGATTCTACTAGTTGTAGAATTACTACCTCTCCGTCCCTCGCTCTCTTTCTCTGATTTTTTTTTCTCTCTGAATTTATTTGAGTATAAGTTCTTTTTTTTTTTGGTAAGAAAGAAGTTACTAAAATTCAAATAGTCAGTACAAGATCCAGTGCAAAATATCGAGTTTAAGATCTCGAATTTACAAGACGGGGCAAACAAAATGCCCTACAATCATTCTCTACTAGTTTTGCGATGGCTGCAGGCTGGTCATTGAGCACCTTGAGGCCTTCTTCCTCTGTTTCTGCACCCCATTTGAGTATAAGTTCTATGATTTCTTATACTCGTTTAAAGAACCTCGCAGACAATCCTGTTTGTATATATAATGGAATTGGAAATATTAAAATTTTATTTCTCTGTGAGTTCAGTTCGTCATTGCATAATGCTTTGAATTTTCAAGTAGATCGATGTCGAAGAATAGTTCCTTGTTGATTCCGTATTGTTAATTGCGCCCAAGGCCACCAATTCCTTGTTGCTCAGCTTTAGCCTTATAAATTATTCATTCTCCACCTTTGTCACTTTTAAGACTAATAATAATGCATATAAAATGTATGGGAATTCAAGTTCCACTCATGGTAAGTACATAAGCATTAAAAGGAAAAAGATAAGACAAGAGGAAGATAGGCATGTAATTTGGTCAACCCCTCCCAAGCATTAAACTAATGTGATGGTAAACTTCTATGGTGGTTTATGCCATCTCTTTCATACTAATCTGGGACAATTAAACGCATCCCACAGAGTTTCTCTAGTTTGCTACGTAGAAAAACTCCAACTTTGCTCAGCTCAGGCATGATGATATAGAGAGTTTCTTCCGTGTGATGTCTTTGGATACGCTAATATTATACTCCCTCCCTTTTTTTATAACTGACGTTTAAGAAATTTGCTCTTAAGTACTTTTATCTGTCGTTTTACTATCCCATGCAGCATTAATTATTTTTTCACAATTTTACTCTTTTATCTCTCTTTTCCAATACAGGGTTCTTAATTACTACTCCTAGTTAGTTTGCATTGCTTTTGGCCTAGTAAAACAACACCATTTAGTACTCTAGTGAGAGAAAACATGGGTGAATTGGACAATTAATGAGGGTACAAAAGGAAAATAGTGTATAGATTTAAACAATGAAAAACTTTTCTTAATTGGTATGTAAAACCTTAAACGTCAGTTATAAAAAAAGGGAGGGAGTAGTTATGTAAGTGGATCAGGGGACTCTCCAATGTGCCATTGTAGGGCGGCGTAAATGCTAGTATAACATTTGACGTTGATGTATATAAAGCTGTTGGGTGCTCCCGGGGATGCATCAGCACTTAGAGTGCATTAAAGTAAGGGATAATTTCAGAAACCTCCCTTCAGGTTTCTAGCAATTATAGGGAACTGCTCTCAAGTTTTAAAAATTACACATACCTCTCTTGCTTTTAAGGTTTATGTAACAACATAGACCCAATAGCCTATAATTTTTTACAAATATCCTAAAAGACCCTTCTTTAGAGAACAAGACAAAACAAAACAAGGTTTTAATTTTTAATTTCTTGTATGTGTCATACTCACCGTAAAAAACAAACACTCGCGAGTCAAACTCATCTCAAAATTTATTACTTGTTAATTCTTGCCTAATGCAACTCACTACTACTACTTCCAATACTAAACTAAGAAATGCCTCCGTATCCCTAAAAATATAGTTCATCATTGCTCTAGTACTCTTAGAAATAGAGACAAAATTCTACATTTTATAGTAAAACCACAATCAATAGGTAGATAAAAGAGAGAGAACCAATGAGTAATTGATAGACTTTTTTGCTTAACAAACATAATAGTCATTTCTTTATGTTCCAACTCTCAATTTCATTTTTTTTCATATATCATTACCACATTTTTTGTCTTCCCCTAATTTGACAATAAAATTCACAGTCTACACCTTGTCAATTTGATAATTTCAATTGGCTAACATTTGTAAAGAGTAAAACTATTGAAAAAAAAGGGTCTAAAATTTTTTTTAGTAAGAAAGAGACAGGAAAACAAAAAATACAAATAAATTTTGGAGATCATAAAAAAATTGATAGTTGTGTGATTGGTAATAATGGAGTGTGATATTTGGTGAGAGAGAGAAGCGGTTGTGTGAGAAAAAAAGAGGAAAATACAAAAGAGGGAGAGAGGAAGAGAGGAAGAAATGAAAATTAGAAAATTGATGGAGATTGTTTTTTGAGATTAGGAAATAACAAGTAGAATAATAAGATGTATCTTTTGACTTTAAATGTCCCTTTATGAATTAACTATTAAGTGGAGGACATTTTAGTCATTTGATTGGACTGAGGGAGGTCTATATAATTATTGAAACCTCAGGGGAGCCGAATGAAATTGTCAAAAATTTCAAGAGAAGTTTTTGAAATTATCACACACACAAAAAGAAAAGGAAAAAGAAAAAGAGAGCGGAAAGAGAACGGCATCCCGCGTACAACTTGAAATAAGAAATAACCACTTAAATCAACTACTATTATGCTCTTGAGTTTCAACTCTTTTTAAATTTGTCAAATAAATTTGAAAATTGAGCCAAGAGAAGCTCATTTTGGGTTTTCTAGCTCAAAAAAAAAAAAAAATGATATCCAGAATCCTGGAGAAGTATTTGAAAATTGAAACCAAGGCCAATACAATAGGCAGAGAGAACCTAAAACATCAGGGGGTGGGGGGCCCTCAGTCTGGCTCCACCAATCTTTAATCTTTATTTACACACAACAAAAGTGGACAACGTGTTAGTGCGAGATTGAAGCCACTGGAGTTTGAATCTCACCTATAATAAAAAAAAAATTTGAAAGTATATTTATTAATTCCTTATACAAGTTCTTTAAGCTTCTTATAAAATAGGATATTAATAGATTATATTATATAAATTTTATTGTTGAAAAAAAAAAATTAATGCAAGATTGAAGATTTTCACTAACCCAAATCAAATTTGCCCGTCTTATCCCACAAGCGGACCGGAAGTTTCAAATCCGCCATCGATTTCAATGTCAATGTAGCAGCCATTAAATTATTGGATGCGCATTTGTACAGCGGCCTACAGGCATCATAAACAATTAACACTAATCCTCACACTCTCAGCCAACACTGTCCAAAACGACAGCCCATTTGGAACCTGTCGCTTTCTTGAGCAACCATTTCAATGGTATTTTCCCATTATGCAATTTTTTTGACTTGTTTTATCACCGCATTTTTGTACTTCCAACAAATAGTAAGCTGCAATCTATGTGGTCTCCAAGACTCCAACGGCTCGATTACAAAAAAAAAGTGAAGAAAGGCTCTGTAGTGCTGCAAATCTACTAATTGCACTGCAGAAAAGGCTGTAGACTATTGTACCAAAAACTTTTCCTTTTACCATCACCAACAGGAAAAGAAAAGTGAAGAAATCTGAGAATTTCCCCTTTGGATTCCATCACATTCCTTGCAGCTCAGCTAAATCACCGAATTTTCAACAAATTACTTTGTGGGTTTGGTTTGTTCTTCATTTTGGTTTTGGTTTTGACTCTCATTTCTTGGCATCATTATTGTTACTATTATTTTATAAGGTCCCCAACAAGGTTAGTCTGTCCTTTTCTTTGCTTTATAAGGTGGGTTTGGGTTTGGGTTTGAGTTTGATTTGGTTTTGGTCGTTTTTCTGGCAGAGATCTTGTTTAACTTTTGTGGGTCTTTAGTCTTTTGTCTGCATTTTTGAGGTTGAGTTTTTACTACTACCTTAACTTCTGGGCAAGAAGAACGCTAATATATATCGAGTTCTGTTCTTTTTCCCATTTCAATATAAGAAGGTATAGAAAGACATATTATCTTTGATTATTTCGATTGTAAGGATAGTTAGGAATATTTGTCGTGTGACCGGAAAGATCGCTTTTTTCCTTTTTCCCTTTCCCCTTTGTTAACCTTGAATCTTAGGTAACTAACTGTTTTGAGTGTTCTTCTTTTTAGACTTCGTCTTTAGATAGCGTGGAACGATACTTCTTAGTGGTTTTGGAGCTGTGGAATTTTTGAGCTTAAGTTTGTGATGGTTGTAAAGTGAAAGTTGGAAATTTGTCCTTACTTTTCCAGTACTATTTTCATCCTTTTTGTTTGTGGTTGCTGGAGAAAACTCATCCGGCTATTGTGGAGATCTGGGACATTTTTCATCTATTATGCCCTATGAGAACGTTCTTTCCTTCCGAGTCTTGCAAAGAGACAGAACTCAATTCTATTAATCCGCAGTCATGGCTTCAAGTTGAAAGAGGCAAGCTGTCTAAAATTTCGTTCGAGTCAAATTCTTCCATGTAAGTGTACCTGCTCTTTACCCTTTCTTTCCTTGCATCGCGAATTGAAGCTCATCTCGCATAATTAATTTCGCATGATTTTGTGATGTTCGTAGAGAATCTCTCATTAAGGTACCCGAGCCTTCCATTTTGCCATATTTTAAACCTGCTGATTATGTGGAAGTTTTAGCTCGACTTCATGAAGAACTTGAGGCATGTTCTCCACAAGAGAGGTCAAATCTCTACTTGTTGCAGTATCAGGTATTTAAGGGTCTGGGGGAAGTCAAATTAAGGCGAACCAGTCTGCACTCAGCTTGGATAAAAGCTAGCTCTGTTTATGAGAGGCTTGTGTTTGGGGCATGGCTAAAGTACGAGAAACAAGGTGAAGAGCTCATTTCTGACCTGATGTCATCTTGCGGAAAATGTGCAAAGGAATTTGGGATGATAGATGTTGCCTCTGAGCTACCTGCAAGCTCTAACTTATTTTCATCTGGAACTAATGTGGACAACGGGAAAGCTGTTTCAGGACAAGTTTCTTTCCGGATTGGGAATGAGAGAATACTGTGTGACAGGCAGAAAATTGCTGGCCTTTCAGCTCCATTTCATGCCATGCTTAATGGGTGTTTTACAGAATCGTCTCTTGAGGAGATTGATATGTCTGAAAACAACATTTCCCCTTTAGGAATGAGGGCGATTAGCGAATTTAGCGTAGCAGGATGTCTAAACGAAGTACCTCCCAACCTCTTGTTGGAGATACTGGTACTTGCCAACAACTTTTGCTGTGAAAGATTAAAGGATTCCTGTGATAGAAAACTTGCTTCCCTGGTATCTTCCAGGCAAGATGCAGTGGAACTCATGGAGTATGCTCTTGAAGAAAATTCCCCTGTTCTTGCTGCATCATGTTTCCAAGTCTTTCTACATGAACTTCCTGAGTCTCTGAATGACAGTCAGGTAGTCAAGTTGTTGTGCAATTCAAATAGGGAGCAAAGGTCAATTATGGTTGGCTCAGCGGCATTCTCTCTCTATTGTTTATTAGGTGAAGTCTCCCTCAACCTTGATCCAAGGTCAGACAGAACAGTTTGTATCTTAGAACAGTTGGTTGACTCTGCAGAAACTACTCACCAGAAAATGGTGGCATATCATCAGTTGGGATGTGTTAGACTCCTTAGAAAAGAATATAACAAAGCTGAACAACTCTTTCAGGCTGCTTTAGAAGCAGGCCATATTTATTCTGTAGTTGGATTGGCTAGAATAAACCACATCAAGGGTAATAAACAATGGGCTCATGAGAAACTCAGTTCAGTCATTTCCTCTCATTCGTCACTAGGATGGATGTATCAAGAGAGATCACTATACTGTGAAGGTGAAAGGAGATGGGAAGACCTTGAGAAAGCAACTGAGCTTGACCCAACCCTAGTTTACCCCTACATGTATAGGGCAGCATCCTTAATGAGGAAACAAGATGCACAAGCTGCCCTCAGTGAAATCAATCGCATTCTTGGCTTCAAACTGGCATTAGAGTGCTTGGAACTGCGATTTTGCTTCTACCTAGCCCTTGAGGACTATCAATCAGCAATATGTGATATTCAAGCTATCCTTACACTTGCACCACATTATAGGATGTTTGATGGACGGGTTGCTGCATCCCAACTCCGGACTCTTGTGCGCGAGCACGTTGAGAATTGGACGACAGCAGACTGCTGGCTTCAGCTATATGATAAATGGTCTTCAGTTGATGACATTGGATCACTTTCTGTGATATACCAAATGCTCGAATCTGATGCCGCAAAAGGAGTTCTATACTTCAGACAGTCCTTGCTTCTGCTTAGGTAACTTCATTTTGTATTTTCTTTGACTGTAATAGCATTTGCATTTTCATTAGGAGTTGGCTTTACCAGTCATCAATGGTCACAGTTAATGCTGTTGTCTGCAGCGGTTCAGTATGAAAATTAACTGAAATGTAATCATTCAGAATCAGGGTTTTGCCTTATATTAGAGTGTTGTGCAATGGCTATATATTCAGATCTTTTTGTGTGTAACGAACTGAAAGTGACTTCTATAGCTTGTCTAGTGGAGATTTCTTAGTTGAGATTTTTCTTTTGGTGGTTTACAGTGAAAAACAGAAACTGATAAATGCAACTTAATGTAACTAGTGACAGATTCTTTTTTCTACTTCTTTACATTATTTAGATGCTTTGATTGTTGAAATAGGTAATAGAATTGTGTAATATTCATTCTGCCTCCACTTAACTTCACTTTTTCTTCATTTCTGTAAATTAGCGAGTTATTTGGTTCTGTCTTTTGGTAAATTCATAAAGATTGTGAGGTTCATCAATTGAGAAATTGTTTAAATTCAGAAGCAGATGTAGTGCCATTAATTCCTCTTTGATATCCTTGAGATCAGAGATGTACTCAGTGGGTCTGAGTTGTGACAAAAGAATTTTAACTAGCCTTTTTTGGTCGAGGTATTGTTACTGAAGCTGAAGCTCTTTAACAATTCATGAGTTGTTGCAAATAATTTTCATTTGAGCTAGTTAAATTTTCATCTTCAGCACCCAAGTGTTGTGCTACACCAGAGCTACTGGAAGTTCAACAAAAAAGGGACCTGATTATTTCCATATTTAACTCTTAATCAGGTTGAATTGTCCTGAAGCAGCCATGCGAAGTTTACAATTGGCTCGCCAACATGCATCAAGTGACCATGAGCGTCTAGTTTATGAGGGATGGATTTTGTATGATACAGGGCATTGCGCCGAAGGGCTTTGGAAAGCAGAGGAGTCTATTAGCCTTAAGAGGTCTTTTGAAGCCTTCTTCTTAAAAGCCTATGCATTGGCTGACTCTTGCCTGGACCCATCCTGTTCCTCCGTCGTTGTAGCTCTTCTTGACGAAGCCTTGAAATGCCCCTCAGATAGACTACGCAAAGGTCAGGTATGATGTTCTTCACTTAGAGAATCTATACAATTTGCTTGTTAGGGATGAATTGCTTCTTCTATTGTTCAACAAGTTTAAGGTGAAAGATGTGGAGAATACACACGGTAGACATATCAAATTAAGTAGTCATCCCTTTTGGATGCATTCCTGGAAAGCAATGTGGGAAGAAAAAAGAAGAAAGAAAGTTACCATGATGTGGGGTGTTTAAATAAATCCAGGAACAGAAACTTGTTATTAATTAGAGCAGAACTTAGGATTAAGATCCTTGTCCTTTCGGAAAAAGAATGACAAAGTGGTCATTAAGGGAGCAGTCCAAGTGATATTTGGGATTTCAATGTTAAAAATCCTTCTTAAGAGCTTGATTAGCTATTCTTTTTAGGTCAAAGTTATATGCCCACACTTTGTGGTGGTGATATATTACTTTTGGGAGCATAATGCATTGTGTCGAGAATTCAATCAGATACGCTTGAAGCTGAGATGAAAACAATGTTGTAGGCATGATATCAATGTGAAAGCTCTTTGGAGATCCCTAGCGTTGTTCACATCTCAAAGCATATTAGCCTCAGTTAAAATATGCTTTACGGAAATATAGCCTGCATTTGGCAGTTAAAAATTGATAGACGTTTTGTATCAGTTGCCAAATTGTTGCTAGAGATCACTGTCTTCTCTTTGAACCTAAGCCATTATTCACATATAAAGCACTCTGCTAACATCTTTTCGTAATTTCAACATTGAAAATGGCTAGGCCCTGAACAATCTTGGGAGTGTCTATGTTGACTGTGGTAAACTAGATGCTGCAGCTGATTGCTACATCAATGCCCTCAAGATTCGACATACACGAGCCCACCAGGGCCTTGCTCGAGTCCATTTTCTGAGAAACGATAAGAATGCAGCCTATGAGGAGATGACAAAATTGATTGAGAAGGCCAGAAACAATGCATCTGCATATGAGAAGAGGTCAGAGTACTGCGAACGTGAACTCGCAAAGGCAGATCTAGAGATGGTCACTCGTTTAGATCCTCTTCGAGTTTATCCCTACAGATACCGAGCAGCAGGTTTGATTTCTTCTAATCACAGTTGTTCCCCTCCCCACGATAAAGAAGAAAGGCAGAAATTTAAGGAAATAATAAAAGCTGAGGCGGCGTACTATGTTCTTTATATATTGATCTCGAGTGGGCAGTGGAGTAAATCTCGACATTTGTGTGTATATAGATAATGCTGATCAACATCTTCTAAGAATTGCTGGGATGTGAATAAGATTTCTTGGCTGGACGAAAATTTCATTGATCATAATTAACTAAACTACATGTATGTTACTGTCAGTGCTGGGAGAGAGGTTTAACTTGAATAGATGAGTGCATAAGTTGTGTATATGTTTCTACTGATGTTGGTGTGGAACTGTGGATGTTTGACAGTTCTGATGGACAACCACCAGACGAAGGAAGCAATTGCAGAGCTATCGAGGGCAATCGCGTTTAAGGCAGACCTTCACCTACTACACCTGCGTGCTGCCTTCCATGAACACGTTGGCAATGTAATGGGAGCTCTGCGAGATTGTCGAGCTGCGCTCTCAGTTGATCCCAACCATCAAGAAATGCTTGAATTTCATAGCCGTGTCAACAGCCGGGAACCATGAAAAGGAACCATGAAAAGGAGGAGAAAGGGTAAGGGCAGAAAGACAAGGAAACCCCTCCCCACCTCTCCACCAAAAGGCCAAAACCAACCCCCAAAAAAAGAGAAGGTAAAAACTTAAAGAAGAGGGGCAACTTCAAAATTGTACTTGTACACCATCAGTGAGACGGTGAGTGTGACTGCCAGTGAGCCTGTCCGTGTAATACAATCCCCCGCCCCCTCTCAATTCTTCCTTGTTCTTAAATTTTGTAACAATGTACAAGAATTTTTGTTTCATTCATACTAGTATAAGTTTATCAATGTAAAAAAAAAAAAAGAGGTGTCATTTCTATTCATTCTTGTCGACCGGGTTATTTCCAGAAGAATAAGATTACAAAACGGGTGGAGGTTGTAGTTGTAACTAGGAACTAGAATCGTGTAGGTCCAAGAATAATTTCCAGGGTGGTATGCATTTAACAATTAAAATTGGAGGTATTTTTATCAACTGCAATATTTTAACTGTCCAGATACTGTGATGGACTAATGGGGGATAAAGTAAAAAAAATAAAATATTATGGGGTAAACTGTAAAACACACCAAAGCTTAGGGGATTTCTTGTGATTAACCCTCCTCGAACTCCTATTGGTTGAATGACGGTGCAGATGGCGTCGTCAGTTGTCAGCTACGGCTACGGCTACGACTACGAGTCTTTCATTTGTAACTGAAGTTGTAAATCAAATCAAATCTATACAGAAACCCAATTTGGATTACTGAAAAAAAAAAAAAAAAAACCTAATACTATTACAGAGTACAAAACACGACAGTTAACGCCTATTCAAGTTTCGCGCCTCCTCTCGTCTTCAAGCCTTTCCTCTTCTTCTTCATAGTTCATCACCTCCACCCCCTCTGCCCTCCTACGCGCCTTCAACATTCAGGTACTCTCTCTCTCTCTACATATATGCGTGTGTACATTATTAGTAATTTGTCGTTTTTTTTTTTCCCAAAACTTCAGTTATGTGGGTCGGAAAATCAACTTATTTTTCCACCGGCACTTTTTCTTTTTCTCTTTTTCTTCCAGGTTGAGCGGTGGAATTCTTTTCCGGGAAGGAATTTGCGATATTTTTTTATGTACTTTGATTATTTTCCGTACTTCATTTAATTTTGAAGCCGTTCATTTATTGCAATGGTGTTATTTTTCAACTCGAGAGTGATTTGATTTGGTTAGTTCAATTGGTTAGTTGACGCCGTTAAAGATAGGGTTTAGACGAGATTTCATTTAATTTTGAAGCCGTTCATTTATTGCAATAGTATTATTTTTCAACTAAGAGAGTAATTTGATTTGGTTAGTTTACACCGTTAGAATCCATTACCCAAGATAGGGTTTAGACGAGTCAATCGAGCTTGGATTCATCATGCTTAAAATTGTATTAAGCTTTAGGTTGTTGATTAAGAAGCGAGCCGAGAGCTCTAACGAAGCTTGATTTATTTACGTACATGTAAGCACCTCGGTCGGTGAGGATTTTTTTTTTTTTGGGTTAATTTTATTTATTTATTTCCTTAGCCAACTTAAGGGATTAAGGGGGTTTGTTTGTTCAAACCAAATCAACTGAAAAAGTGACTATTTTGTGTTCCCGGAACTTTCTCAAAATTGAAGGATGGAAGTGTCTAAAATTGCACTGGTCAGGGTGTTGGCTGTTGCACTATCACTCTGTGCTGTTGTTAGGTGTTGTTCTGCCCACCACGTTTCAGTAGCCTGTATGATGGCTTATGATGAAGGTGGTTCACCTGCACTTTTTAGGTCACAAGAATGTCCTCTACGGGAGTGGACTCCTTCAAATGGAGTTTCTCAAAATCATCCTACAGCAAACTGTGGGTTTGCCGCAGCAATTCTTCAAGGCCGTCGAAACTATCAAGAAGACCGTATTGCTTGCAATCCTGCAATGAAGATTCCTTTCTTGGGTACTATAAAGTTCAAATTCCTCTTGCATTTTCAGTAGGATTATGCACATAAATTTGGAATTCAATTTTTTTTAAAGATATCAATCAGTGTTCGGTTTCTTTTAAAGCAAGATAGATCGTAGATGATAAGAATGTTTCAGATCATATTTCCAGAATGGCTTGATTATGGATGTTGGTAGGAGATGGTTCACAATTTCCATACTGATTTGACACAAACAATGCAGGTAACGATGGGCAGGAGAATGTTAATGTTGGTGTAGCAGCAGTTTTTGATGGTCATGGAGGTGCTGAAGCTAGTGAATTTGCTTCCAAGAAGTTTTTGAGTTATTTTTACCTAAATGTTTTGTTTAACATCTACAAGCAAGCATCCCCCCACAAGGGCAATGACGAAGCAAATCAAAACAAAAGTAGTGTTGAGAGGTGGGGTGTATTGATCGAGAAGTTCATAATTACCTTTTTTTTTTTGCTTTCCTGTTGACATTTTCTAAAGGGCTAAAGAACCCTGAATTTTGTCACGTTTTTCTTGATGTTTCTGCAGATCAGGTACAACATCATCTTTGATTGATGATACATCCTTATATGACATTTTAAACGAAGCTTTAATAAGGACATTCCGAGACATTGATTCAGAATTTACTCGGGTATATCTTCTGTGCTTTGACTTGTTCTTTACACCTTTGAGCTGCTACTTGCTTAGACGTCATACATTTTCTTCTCCAGGAAGCTTTGAGGAATAATTATGCTTCAGGGTCTACGGGCACTGTTGCTCTGATAGTAAATGGTCGATTGTTAGTTGGTTTTGTTGGTGACTCAAAAGCTCTTTTGTGCTCAAACAGAAGTCTTGCTTCTCAGGGTGGCGAAGGTTTGCTACTGCCAGTTTAAATGATGTTTGATCTGTCTTTATATTGCAGTTTGCCAATGCAATTAGAATGATTTTTTTTTTATTCTGAAGAATCTCGTCAAATTATCAATTGGAACTCTTGCGTCATTGACATGTAAGCAGGCACTTCAATGAGGACTTCCTATGTTCAGGAATTGACAAAAGATCATCATCCAGATAGAGAAGATGAAAAAGCTCGAATAGAAACTGCTGGTGGTTTTGTCCACACCTGGGGTGTGCCTCGTGTTAATGGCATATTGGCTATGACCAGAGCTATTGGTAATCTGAGCTTGAGGAGGTGAGTTCTCTATCCGTTTACCAAGCAGTTCACTTTCCTAAGAATCTTTCATCTTGGTTTTCTACATTGCTTGGTGATATAATCTTTCGGTACCTAGTTGATGCTAGTACTTGGAAGCATGGAATGGAAAATATTTATTTGAGTCTCGGTTTAACCTCTCTACTTTGGGTATAAAGTTTTTATTTTATCGGAAGAGTCGAACTTGGGGACTCTGTTCTGATGCTGCCATTTGCTCTTGTTTTGTTGTCAGATTTGGAGTCATAGCCGAACCTGAAGTGATTGGATGGCAAACTCTAACCACTGATAACAGCTTTTTGGTGATAGGATCTGATGGTATATTTGAAGGGTTGACTCCTGCAAATGTTTGTGCTATTTTACATAATAATGCCTGTAAACCAGGGACTACAGAGTCCAGTGGCTCATCTTCCTGTTTGGCCCCATCAGCATTAGCTAATCGTATTGTTAACAATGCATATGAGAACGGCAGCCATGACAACATATCTGTTATCGTGATTCCCCTGGAGTCAGCTTATCATTCTCAATAGTTAGCAGTGCTGTTTTGCCAGGATATAACCATTTTAAAGCTGACTACCATACGAGCAGATCGTTTGTTCATCCTTTTATTTGCTTTTAACTGTAGTTGCAATTTTTAGGTTCTTGTCGATGAGTTGTTTTACGAGTTAGGTTACAGGTCTTTGATCTTGCTAATTCTATGGTACATTTGGCATATCAAGTTATACATAATTACTTCGACTAAGCAGATGTGCGCATAAACGGGAGCTCAGACAATTTTTCTTTGAGAAGTGGGGGGGAAAAAGGATAGATTAGGGCAGATAATATTTTGGAATTATGTTTCTTGTGGTAGCTGAAGCAGCAACATTTTTTTTACCGAATAAGGCGATGTAGTTATTTGTTTATTACTATCTCAGTTTATCGAAAATTTAAAGGGATACTGTTTGTAGATGACATTAAACACGACATCCGTTACTCTTTTTTCTCATTATATTATTGTTAAAGTACAACACAAGGAAAATTAAAAATGAAAAAGACTTGCACCAGAAAATTGGAGGAGGAAAAAATCCCCTCAAAACCGTCATGCCTCACTAGACCGTCCACATTTACAAGTTAATATGACCCCTATCTGCCTTTAAAAACTAGGCACATTGACATACAAACAGAGAGAACCCTACACCCACGCCTTCCCCAAAAACAAAAGAAAAAGAAAAGGAAAAGATATTTAAATGGCCCAAATCTATGCCTCAAACGTTGTGCTATAGCCATTAATGCAGTCTAGACAGTCACCCCAAAACCCAAACTTCTGTGTCCACTACTGGGCCTGCTTGCATTCAAACGCTAGGATAGCAGTCTCCCATCCCTCTTGTCCTTCTTCATTGACAATCATGTTCCACAGAAGATTTGAAACCCAGTGACTGGATCCGGGGCATCTGCAGTTAGTAGGCCAGGCAGCCCGCACTGTTAATACCCCAAGAGAAGGCCGGTCTGCTTTGGGCCATCCATTTCACAATCCACTCCCCACACACCCAGAAAGAGAACATATTAACATGGCCCTAATCGTTGCCCCAAAAGTATGCAATAGCTATGAATGTCGCCCAAACTCCAACTTCTGCATCTACCACTGGGCCTCCTTCAGTTTAACCACCACCATGGTAGCAATCTTCCAAACCGCTTGCCCTTGTTCATCCGCAATCGTGTTGCTCAGACGATTAAAACCTAGTGGGCTCTACAGTTGGCTGGCCAACCAGCCCCAAGATCGGGCCAGAGGCTGATTTGGACCATTGATTTCAAAATCCACACCCCCACCCCAAAACCAAAACCGAAAAGCAAAAAGATCGGTCCCAAATCTTTGCCCGCCAAAAAATTGTGCAACAGCCATTAATATAGCCCAAACCTTAGTCCCAAAAACCCCAACTTCTGCGCCTACTGCCAGCATGCTTCCATTCACCCACCAGGGTTGCAATCTCCCAAACCTCGTTTCTGTCTATCGACAATCGTGTTGAAACTTGGTAAACGAATCCGGGGCCTCTGGAGCCCCTGCAGTTGGTAGGTCAATCAGCCCGTACGGTCAATGGTCCAAGATCTGGCCAGAGGGGCCCGATTTGACCTGAGCAATTAATTTCAAAATCAACAGCCCACAGATCAGACCGGGCCCCTCTAGCCTGACTTGGGCCATATAACGCACCGCATTAGCTGCTGATCCCCTGGCAAGCAGCATGATTGTGCACAATGGACCGGAAAGCAAAGTACAGCCTTCAGCAGGGTCCCTGTCAGGACGAACAAAGGAACTTGCCGTTCCACAAGCTCTCGCACTGAAGTCCAGAAGCAAGTATACAGAAAGCAATCATAAAAAAATGAAAGGGGTTTAAAGGAAGAAAAAAAAACAAAAAAAGAAAGGGGAAGAGCACAAATAAACAACAAGCAAACCTAGAGGAAAAAGAGGCGAAGAAACACAAAAAAATGGGAAGTGAAAAGTTATAGCCCCTTTCTCCCATTAGAAGAACAGAGTTTAAGCGAGTACCTTTTATGAAGACCGAGCTAAAAATTCAGGTCAAGACACGCAAACGCGCATCTTCATCCTCAATGTGCTTAGGAGCTAGGTCTAGGTGAAAAGTAAGGGTGCTGCAAAGCATCATCAACGCTAAGCCGATCCTCCTAGTTTCCAATTCAATAAAAACAAAAATCAGCAATAAAAGAGCGATTAGTGATACCGATAAATGCTTGCTTTGTATCAAACTTGCACAAAAAGGACGTTCCTAATCACTGGGGTGAAAACAACGAATTAAAGCTATGTGGAAGGAAATTCCTACTTGTTCATACTCGTACAAAACTTACCGGATTCCATTGTAACAACTCTCGCACTAAGCGCAATGCCCATATGTTTGGAAACCTGTGGAAATTGAGAGGCAGGCATACAATGACACAAAAGTTCTACTTGAAACAAAATCAGATGCCTCTTTGCAGGTCTTTTTTTCCCCACTTCTCCTCCTCCTAGTTGGGACTGGGGAGCAATTTGACACTAATAACCTACCCTATGTTAAGCGGATCCCTCCTCTTTATTTGATTTGCGAAAAAATCTTCCGAGCATTTCCATGGAACTGGAGGAACTGAACCCTGACTTGCAAAAGACAAACTGTATTAGTATACACAAACATGAATCTACGACGCATTCCAATTGCAAAGTCCAAAATTAACATAACAAGAGAAAATTTTAGTTAAACACGTATAAATCCTTTGAAATAACAACTAGACTGCGAGACTAAACACTCAATTGTACAACATTATGGCCCAAGTCAGGTTAAAATGTGAAGGGTGATTAAAGAGCAAGAACAACCTTAAGAACAAAACAATACTGACATCTTTGTAACAAAATGTTCATAGATCAATGCCTTCTTTCCTAGTAAGCCCCTTCTAGATATGTGCAGTAGCATCTACATTTACAGGAACTAAAACCAATAAATGAATAAAAAACTCACATGATCTTTTGTCTCCGAATTGTGATGAAGTCTTGTAGGAATCCCAGGGATTAAGATGCACATTTCCATAAAAGATCTGAGTCTGGTACCAAGAAATGTAGCATGCATCAGCGGTTGTCACAATATAACCAAAGGAATGGAGGAAGACTAATCATGAATCATGACAACGAAAATAGATCTTTTAGTAACACACTCACTTGTAAGCAAGTTCCTTCAGATTCTCATTCCAACCTTCAAGGTGCTGATCTAAAAGAGCGCGTGTTTTAGAATTTATCTGAAACACATTTGGTGATCCTAGAATCAACTCCAAGATTATCACACCGACACTCCACATATCATACCTAGACAAACAATAGTAGCACAAAAATAAACCATCCAGAATAAATATGAGAAAGATGCATCAATTTTACTATTGAGCATGAACACAAATGCAAAACAAAGGTCTGAATCCAAATATACAACATTTCAACCTTCTCCGACCACATATAGCAGACAACTTTTTGAATTTAGATCAGCAGACAACTTTTTGAATTTAGATCAGCGGAAGCAATTTAAAATGGATGAGTACTGGTTACATCCAAAGAGCAATGAACTGTGCAACATAGTAAAAACTTGAATGATTCGGGATTAGATGAATGCAATGTTCAATAAATCACAAACCACCAATGAACTTGGAATTATCAGTATTACAATTGTTCCAAAAGTGCAATTCAGAATAGCAATGGAAATTGTCCTACGTTACAATTTTGTGCATTGGGCCCTGGTACCAGCTAACGTTCAGTAAAGCTTCTGGAGGAGCATACTCAGACGTTTGTTCAGCTCTGAGAGAGAAACAAGTGAAAAAATTAAAGAGTTTTCATCTACCGACAAAGAAAACTAAGATATAGAAGGAAAAAGTATGATGCTTATAACGTAGCTAAAATAGAAGATGCAATTACAGGATTATATTATTTTAACAGCAATGGTGTCTCTGAATGTTTGTCTGCATGTGCTTGTGTTTAAAAACATGAGATCTAAGGAGGGGTTAAGACCACACAGACTCATTAATTACACACTAAAAGTTCATGTCTTACATAGAAATAAAGAGCGTCTACATTATTTTGACAGCTTATAGAACATATTAATGCTACAATGCAATATAAGATTTGAGACAGCTATTAGGGTGTTGCAACTAAATCAAGACTCTCTTGCCCCACTAATTCGGATTGGAAATCAGCAGCAACAGGAGAAAAAACTGCTGAGGAACATCATCAGATTAAAGTCAAATGCTCACCCTGACCTATAGCTAGAAGGGAAAGGCACCGTATCAAAATCTTTGAAGAAGTTCTGCAAAGTTGGTTATCAAAAATTATAGCTCCAGAAAATTTGGCAGTTTACGAAGTAAACATTTTAAGGTGTCTCAACTGCCTAAGTTGAAATCTCATGAAGTACAATGCCACTATTACTTTTTGCGTATCACAACAATAACAGATGGAGAAGTTCTCATAGAGATTACCTAGAAGGTCCTGTGGAACCATACAAATGCCTCATGGTGAAATCATCCAATGCACTACCAAAGTCAATAAGGCGCCTAAAAAATCAGAAAAATTAATTTTCTGGTTGAAAGGCAGTAAAAAATCACATAGAAGAGAAAGATTGCGGTATGAATTCTTGCAACAATACTCTTGACATGAACTATGCAATTCAGTGTTATATGTTCTGCACTTTGATTTACCAAATAAAGCATCTAGACTGCTGTTTAAGACATGTAAAACTGTTCGTTTTCAAATGCAGAAGGTATGCTGTCACAGGTGAGTAATAAACGTGACACCATACAGAAAATGCTGCTAGCATGTTACTGTTATTCAACTTATGAAGATACCAGCAGTGCATCCACATTAAAAGTGATTTACAACATGCTTTTATGTTTTGACAATCAAGAACCAGAAATGCATATTGGAAAACACAATTGAAGGTCAAGACTCATATCAAACACCGTCAAAACATCAAAATCAATACTTCATAAGCATAAAGGACATTTCTTGATCCACTATTAAAACAAACCTTGTCTGCGAAATTCCATATCTCAAAAGGAACATAGAAAAAACTCATCTAAAGTGATAGCTTATATTACAATTGGAACAAGATCTTGCACATGCACCGTCTGACGCCAAGAAAGATACGATAAAAACCTTGTCTCAGAGGTAAAGCAAAACTCTTTTCAGGATATACAAAAATATAATCAATGTCCAAACATCTTGAGCTTCCTATAAAGCCAGCTAAACCTTTACCCTCATGTAGTTATTCCTTTTTTACAAGAAAGCAATTATGGTTTTCAATTCATAACGCAACTAGATTAACTCCATATTAGGCTTTCATGTAGTTGAACCACCAAGTTTTTCCGTGTTGGTTACATACACTATGCAATGCTTAACAGACAAGATATAAGAAAGCATATAACAAAATTGAACTGAAAATGTCCTAGTGATATCAGTGGCTGCAGTTGCAGCTATCTAGTGCGAAACTCCATTTAGCAGTCAGCAAAATAGAGAAGAACAATTGGCGAAGAAACTCTTGTGTGAGATAAAAAAGAAAATCCAGAAAATAAGGAACGGTAGATGATATAGCACTAAAATATTAGCAGGCTTTACATTTTAGTAGCATAATTGTTATCTCCATCTGGAAGTCCATTAGAGCATCTCCCAGAAAACTGATCTTCAAAGCAAACGACCATATTTTCTTGCAAGAAGACATATAAATTCATTCTTAGTAAGCACTTATTTTAAGAATGACTAATCAATAATAACTAATCACCTATGAACCTGCAGAAGCAATAAGAAAGAAATTACAAATTACACAGAAGTGAGTTCGATAATGTAGCTACTACCAATAAAAAGTTTTTAAAAAAAAAAAACACACACACACACACACACACTCTCCCAGACACAATGCCATCAAAGATTTAGAAAATCATCAGAGCAGGTGATTAGTTCTTAAAATATGCATTGCGTAGCAAAAAAGAAAAACAAAAATACCCCTTGCCAGCAGTGGGCCAATACATATAATCACAACCAAAATACCAAACAGGAGATGCAACTTGAAAAATGTGGAAAAAAAATTACAAGAATGATCCAAGAGGTAAAAAAAATGTATTGTTTTTAAGGCATTTTTTGTAATTCGATGAAGCTTTTACATCTTTAGGTAATTCTTTTAAACAACTATAAAATATGTTCAGAATATAAATTTCCAGCTTCCATAAACTAAAAGGTTGGCCCTTACCAGGCTTTATATCCCTGTGAGTGATGTTGCGGTCATGGCAAGACTTCAGTGCCTTCAACTGGTTAAAGGAAAGCAAATACAATAGTAAGCCATGCCAGGGCACAATCAAATAAAACAATAAGGAAAAGAGCCTTCCCCGCGCAATATAAGATAGATGCCAGAGAAGAAGTGGAAACGGTCATAAGTAACTTTCAAGCCATAGAAAAAGGAAAGTCAAGAGATCAGAGACCTCAGGCTTCTTTATTACCTAAGATTTCATTCTCTATATGCCTCCCTCTGAGAAGTATAAAAGGATCAAAAAGTGCACCTCTCAAGATAGTAATCAATAAAGATATGTGCCTATGCGCTAGGCGCACATATAACTAAAATGTAAAAGGCAAATTATATTTTACCCCCCTATGGTTTACTGTTTTTGTATATAACCCTCTTATGGTTTCAAAAGCTATACATAATCCCCTCATGATTTGGATTAAATAGTCAAAGTGACGGAAATGATCATTCGTAACAGAAACTTTAAAAATGTCAAAATTACCCTTGTTTAAAAATTAAAATGGCTGAAGTGACCAAAATATATAAACATAATATACATGACGCACTAACTGCATATGGTTTCATGTTTTACCATATAACCCCCTTATGGTTTAATGCTTTACCATATAACCCTCTATGATTTTCAAAATATACACATAACCCCCCGTGGTTAATAAATAATTTTCAACTTTACATAGGGATATTTTTGACATTTTAGATGACTCCGTTAGGGATTGCAAATTCCGTTATTTTGACACTTTAATCTAAACCATGAGAGGGTTATGTCTAGCTTTTAAAACCATAGGGGGGTTATGTACAAAAACACTGGGGGATAAAGTGTAATTTGCCCAAATGAAAATCTACTGCTACATAAGCAAATAAAGTGACCAATGGAAGTATGACATCGGGGCCACAAAGCACCTCTAACAGCAAAAGAATTGAATTGCAAGGCTTATATTATGCAACATAAGCCTGTAAGTGTAATGTCAAACTGATTGAAGGCAAAAAATATACACATACCAATTGCAATATAAGATTTTGCATTTCCTCTTGCCCTGCTTCTGTTGTCTTCAACCAGTGCCACCATTTTGATGGGTGCAATATCTGAACACGCTTAAGATGGTCATCGCTTCCTTGATCATCACTATTTATCACTTCTTCAGCCGTATATAGAAGCTTCGATAAGGAAACACCTTCATGGCGAAAAACAAGCCACATTTGATTGGATTGAGACTCAAAAGACTCAACAAATCTGGCAATGTGGTTCAAGCCATCTTCATAATTAACTTTTAGCGACTTCCTTTTTCCAGAGGATATACTTTGTGAGCTCCATGTAACTTCAGTTTCATGTTTCATGGACTGATTGGCTTTTAAATTACAGCTAGTATCTGATAAAGCATCCCCAGAGAAAGCATCTGATGCTGCAGCTGGTGGTGAAGCTCTTAAAACGGTGGAGGCATTCAAAAAAACTTCACCGAAATATTTCTCTCGCAGACCACTTAGATAGACAGCAGGCCCTCTCTCTACCTGTACTAGCAGAAACTCAACCAAGTTATGGTGCAAGCACCTAACAGTTTAATGGTTTAAAAACAACAGAAACTTTGTTAATTAAACAACATCAAGAAGAAACACAGTTTTTAACAAATGCTGTAGCTAATTCTAGCCTTCAATCTGAATCCACAAGGGTATAAATTCATCACTTATATAACAACTTAAGCTTTTTTGATGTGATAATTCAACATAGCATCAAGGCAAGCAAGGGATCCTAGTTCAGAATCTTATTGTCAGTTTTTATATTGTGTAGGTTTTCAACCCTCATGAGGACATGTGCATGGCAAGCATCCATGACTAAGCCACTGAGTCACTCACACAACAGAGACACACAAGCAGCATACAGAAGTACCTGTTTTAAAACTTAAATCATTTGTAAAAAAATAAAAGCACGAGAAACGAGAAGGAATTGGATAATTTGATGGATATTGTGGACCATTCTCTTCTCAAACTTTTTCCAGCTCAGATTCCTTGAAGCAAAACCTTGGCTAGCTTCAACAGCTTGATCAAGGATTATAAGGTTATATACAAAAAAGGCCCACAATTGCTACAAAATTATCTGGCTACATGTACTGCAACAAGAGTCAAAGTCCCTACATGGTAATCACAAAAAAAGAATTTCAGATCCTTTCTCTTTTTTGTGGCTTTTCTCATTTTCATTTGTATTTTGGCAGAGGGAATGGTCTCATTCAGGACAATTATCTCATATGATCCGGGAAGAGTTACACTTTCATTTGTCACAGATGAAAAAGAGTTTTAAATCAGGCAAAACATTGGTCATAGATCAGTGCTTTAACTCAGTATAACCACAATGTTAGATTTCTATTTACCCTCAAAAGACGGCAACCGCAAAGTTGGATTTCTATATACCCTCAAAAGAAGGCAACCCAAAAGGAAAAAATATTTAGGTGATGTACCATTATGCGCTTCAAGATGAACATTTTATCATCAGCAGTCCCATTGTATCGATCATCAGCAAATGAGCTTGTCTCTGAACTTCCATCATAATCCCTGAAATGCATATATTGATAATAGAACTTTCCATCTTTAGAACTCTGTTCTGAGCTTTTGCTCAATTTAGAACAATTCCACTGAAAAGCGAGCCAAACTTCGCCGTACGATCCACGGCCATACCTCTTCTTTAGTATGTACCTGACACCGACCAAAACAATCAGTGACATACATGAGATCCAGTTGAAAGGATGGTTCCGTTATTGTGCAAATGAATACTTTCAGAAGCAAAACCAAAGATGAAGTTGATTCAAAACTAAAGAACGAAGCAACTGCATAAATCATACACATAAAAAGTGTGCTGAAAATAGCTTCTCATGAAACTCAAAAAGTACAGTTGAAGCATAACCTTGTAGTTCTATCATATTGCTAAACCATATGGAAAGAAATGAATTTGTCCAGCTAATCCAAAATGAAACATACCATGTAACAATACCAAATTCGCACATAAACATGACACAACAAATTGACCAGCTTAGAGAAACACTTCACCGAATATCAGAAAGAATGACAATGTCAAGTTCAGTGTCTAACCTATGTCAAAGAATTGTGTGGAATCAGCAGAGTATCAGATAACAAAGTCATAATGAAGAATTAAAACATCCTTTAGGTGTTATTCTCATATAGTCTCTGAAGCCACTATTCCACGGAAAAATTAAAAGCATAAACACTTTTACTAATCATGGTCTGATGACAAAAAAATTTGAACTTCATAAAACACCATGAGCACTGCTAGAAGGGAACACTGGCGTTCAACAAGACCAACTTTCAGCCAAGATAGCCTTTACTGTAACTGAAGAGATGTCATATCATAGTCAGCACCAAATGAGGAAGAAACAAAGCTACCTTGAATCGGGTATTGTATGCTCATCCGGACCAGTACCATGGAGAGGAATTGATCCAAGCAGACCAAGGAAACTAGTAAAACTTTCTGGATTTGTGCATTGACCATTATCTTCATCAGCCGAAAATCCATAGAACATGCACATACTCTGTTTATCATGGACATTTTTCAGGCCACCTGAATGAATAAAATATAAATGAGTGGACAGCAATGTATAAAAAATTGTAATTGGTAAGAAACCCAACTTTAATAACCAAACACCAAATATCATTTTCCATTCTGTTTTTAAAATCCAAATCAAGTAAAAGCTTCAAAGGAAGGAAACTTGCTGAGTTAAGTAATGTCATTACCACAAGTATGAGTGACAGCACTAGGCAATGCTTGAGTTAGCTTAAAACTATGTTCATGGTCATCCTTTTCCACCCAAAATGTGTGGTCGTCAATTTCGTTGAGGTTTTCAGATAAGTAAAAACACCCAAAGCTGCTTTTTTTCCTTTCAACCTGCCATAAAGTGAATACAGACATCTCATTCACACGGTGGTATGAAGATTATAGCAAACCAGTATATCTCAACTATCAAGCAAATGAGGTTTCTGGAAAGTCCAGTCAGCATATTATAGTGCACAACCATATGTATATCACAAAGCAACACATCAGATAACAAAGTCACTATTTCAATCAGAAAGTCCATGAAACAATTGCTTTGCACCAAATGGACGTTGTCGAAGATCAATGATTACAAGTCAGAAAGTTCCTAAACATTCAAATATGTAAAAGAAATTTACTATTTGGCTCCAGAGCACAAAATACCAAGGCATAGAATTATTTTTGCTTTCAATCTCCTCAATTTGTTATTGCCAATTTCACATCTGGAAAAACTCATTAAACTAGCAGAGTAACAAATAATTGAAACTTGGTACCACAAAAGGACCAGTATTATTTCTTTTGCCAGTGCAAACAAGGAGAAAGAGGGAATGGCAAAGGAGAAAAAGGTTTCAATTAGATCAGAAATCATTGCTTGTTCAGAAAGAAGATATACAAATTTACAATTCTTGGTTTCAGGCTTACCAATAACCGCTCAAACTTGTCACCTACAGAATAAGTATGCTCCACCTCCACAGGTTCTGACATGTGATCATCACCTAAAAGAACAGCAGTAGAATATAAAAGTACACAGAATTTATGACTAGATACATTAAGAACAAGATTTCTAAATTATTAAACAAGTGACAAAATAACCACCCATCAGAACATAAATATGCAAGTTCAAACATAACATCGTATCTTGAAAGGATTCTGGAAAGCAAAACAATCTACAAGTTAATTGATAAATAAATGTTCATTCTGCAGAAATGCAAGAGGGAACATAGATGCCTCAGCTGCAGCAATCAACAGCTATTTAGATTATAGAACATTGTCAAATCACTTAAGATTCTGCTTCTGGTTAACATAACCACAGTTTGCCACGGATTGAGAGAGCATCAGACTTTCTGAGGACATAAGGTGCAGCTAGCTCAAGCTCCTTATCAAGCACAGAGAAAAGGTTTTACTTCTACAGTCACATAAGTGCATGTTATGGTCCATCTCGTATTTTTTAGTTTATTCAATGTTTCCCGAAAACGTCAGCCCATTGCTTCAAATTCCATTAATGGAAGCTTGAATGATGGTGAAGACAATAAAATTTAGGACTACGCACCATAAAAACTCCCATAAAGCACAGGAGCCAGAATGATTAACATTTTATTTGTGTTAAAATGACGGAAAGGAGAACAGTAATATACAGATGGTGAAACAAATTCTAATATGTATCATTTTTCATGAGGTCTTTGGTGGATAGAATAGGATTGAAACCAACTGGGCCAATGGAATAACATGTCTCGGTTTTCAAATGAACTCAAGAAAGGCAACAAATACTCTTTTATATTCATAAGCAACAAAAGATCTGGGCAACTAGCTATAGTAGAGCGAAATTTACCTGGTCGCTCATTAAGGGGCCTGATATATCCTGAGGCCGAGGAATCATGCTCCCCAGCTTCATCAAACACATTCTTAAGCAAACTTTGAGAAGTACCAAAGGATTTGACAGGAACTACAATAGCTGCCATGTTATCGAGACTGCCTCTATCAAATGCAGCATCCACAACTCTATCAGCTAATGAGTATGATGAAAAGTCAATAAGTTCTGAGCTCACACTGGTACCAGTATGCAATTCCCAAAATATATCACATATGTCCTGTGGATTTAGCTTCTCAAATACGCCATCAGTTGCAGCCACTAAATAACTGTCATTGACGGTCAAAGGTTGCCAATCATTCACCTCAGGTAGGGATACAACACCATAACTGCCAAATAGGAAACAGAAAATCAGCAATAGAAGCTGCAAACTATCGTCCATTAAAGTGGTAAGGATCAATGTAATATCAAAAAAGTGGAAAGACAAAAAGGAAAATAATTTTGTCTTCGAAAATGACCTTTTGAAGTACACATCTCCAATTGCTCTTGAAACAGCCAATCGACCATTGACTCGAGCTACTCCTCCCCACTCAGAAACATACCCTCCGGCAGCTTCCACACGAGATCGTTCATCATCTCTATCCGGATGGTGATCTTCTGTAAGTTCCTTTGCAATCAAAAAAGTCAAGCCACTGGAAGCTGCCAACTTGAGACTGCGGTAATCTTTTAAAAATGAAGAAGTCTTATCATCTCTATTCTGCCTGTACAACCTTAACAAAGTGGCTGCAATGGGGAAGACTATCAACATAAGCAACCACGAAATGCCATTCATTGACCTAATGAAATAAAATATATTCTGAATCACAATCCAAATAATTATGAACAACCAAACAATTACTGCTAATCCATTTATCCAATACTGCAGAGGGTATGAGATGCATAAACATAAAACCTGGTAAAGCTACAACCTTCCTAATAACCAATGGAAAAGAAGAAAGAAGAAAACACCTTCTAACCTTTTGCTTCATAAGGAGACTGATGTAACTCAGAACACAAAAATGCCTTTGAATCTCCAATATTTGCAACCAAAACTTGAGTGTCAGCTTGAAGTATGACTGCAGCCGTGGAACCAGAAACAAAATTCTCTCTGAAAGCATCCTTCAAAAATCACGAAGGTTTGTGGTGAGATGAAGCAAAGAAAAGGCTCATATCAGAACACTCAAAAAAACACAGAATAACGAAGTATACCTTCGTGAATGCCACATCAATGTCATGGATTGCTCTCAACAATGCTTCCCTTAATATCTCCAAGTGAAAGGATTCATCCCATATTGCTGATAACTCCAGCTTAAGCCTGCAAATGGTTTATGATTCATAACCTCAACATGTGAACAGAGTTTATAACAAATAACATGAAATCTTGGATATTTTGCGACTTATACAGCCACACTAAAACTCCATAATGGTGAGTTGCTCGGAATGCTTTTGAAGGCGCAACCGAAAGAATATGAATTGCAGAACAACATTGCACGCACAATTAGCATTGTTTCTCATCCTTTTACCTATCCTTACAATAATATCTTAAGAAAGCTGGATTTTAAAATCGCAATAATATCATCAACGTTATGGGTGAATAGACATGTGGAGCCCAAAACACAGAAAAATACAAATGAGAAGCCATCTTTTTTTATTTTTTTTTCTTTAGTAGACAATAAGAAGCCATCTACAACCACATAATTGATATCTAAGGAGTCCAGATTATAAACCCAACAACACTTCTCAAACTCTCATGGTAGGCAGGGAGGCCAACTTGAGCATCCGTTCTCTAAACATGCTGCAAATGCAAGTCTCCCTTCTATAAGGAGACTAGTAGATGACATAATTCGACCAAACAAAAAAGAGCATATGATGGCTGCTAGAGTCCAAGCCCAGCGATCCACTCTCTGCTCCACAATGCAGAAGATTAGGGATTCCGCCTCACCTCCTCCATTCTCTACCAATGGACAACAAGAGAGGGGGGAGTGGAGCCCATTATCAAGCAGGGAAGTTCTGTTACCTAAATGGGTGAATCTTCACATAGTAAAGAATCCGTAAAGTTTAAATACTACAAGGCATCTGCTAGGATATGTTTGTTAGTGAAGTATGATAAGAGAGAAAGAGACCTCCCAATATATATTGCATGGCGATCATTGTTTTCCCACCTCGGCTTTTGGAAAAACTGACCCTGAACTCCTTTATTTGGTAACCTTCCCACGGATCTCCCCAATAAAAATGAAAATGTTGTATCAAGAAGAAAGTAAGTATGCAGCGTAAAGTACTCCAGCAATAGCTTTGAAGCCGTATCACTAGCTTGATCACCATTATGACCATCAAAAACTGCAATAATACCAACTGTGACTTCCTTAACTCCTGTAGGACCTGCAGCAACATAAAAAGCTCGTTACAACCACACTCTGGACTTTCCAAGGTATAAAATTTTAACTAATACCAAACAACTTGAACTCTTTATAGAGGACATTATAAGATATCCAGTCAACAATTAATTTTTTCTCCCTCCGTAGAAGAAAGTGCATATTTGGAAAACGGAGCTAGATAGTGCATATTTGGGTGCAACCCTTGAAATAACACGGAATCGCTGGCTCGCAACTTGCAAGAAAGGACGCAGTCTTTCAGTAAATTCAATAGAAGTTGTAATGAAGTCCTATAGATGGGTCGTCAGTGCACTGACGACTTATTTTACCCGGTTGAACAAGCAAAATCGAAAGGAAAACGCATCGGTGTCTCCCAAATTCTCTCCAATTACTCTCTCGAGTAAGGAAGAAAGATGATGACTGCTTAATACAGCGTATTAGCATCAAAACGGCAATAAGATGAGAGTGACATAATTGGGCTTACAGGGAAAAGGAATGCGAATGTCGAGGGCACAAAGAGTACGATCTTCCTGGGACTTTCGGCGACCCTGGTGCATTGCCGATTGGCACCTAGCGGCCGACGACGGGGAATTCTTCGGATTGGAACGGTAATTTGATAGGGTCCAGCGAGGGCATTTGGGGGACTGGAACACAGCCGGTGCACCTCCTTCTCTGTACACCGTCAGGCAAGTCGACGACTCTCCATTGGTACAAAGATAATTTACGCGTAGCAGAAACCCCAATAGAAGGGCAACTAGTAACCTCCGTCCGTTCATTGTTGCGCTACACCAAATTCAGCCAGGTGTTGCAGGAGAAAAGTAGCGTGATCAAGAAGAAAATTCGAAGAATCGAGCATTTTATCCAGCATTTCTTCTGTCTTCTATTTTG
This sequence comes from Coffea arabica, assembly GCF_036785885.1. Classification (NCBI taxonomy): domain Eukaryota; kingdom Viridiplantae; phylum Streptophyta; class Magnoliopsida; order Gentianales; family Rubiaceae; genus Coffea; species Coffea arabica. The sequence goes on along the minus strand of NC_092311.1, from coordinate 53,294,558 downwards.
TAGTCGAACTGTCGAAGCGAAGAACAATGCTCTTGAAGGATACCAAGAAGGCAAGAAAAAAATTTTGCAGCACAGACGATAAATTCCGGAATGGTCTTTAACTCGGAAAGAAGGAATGGTATACGTACATGTTGAAAGACCGACAACGGGCGGGGAAAATTGCCTCAAAACTAATTCTTTCTACATTAAATTTGTGGTACTCCATTTTTGTATTGGTCAAAGAACTGCTTGCCAAAATAGTTGGTCCACGCTGTAATTTTTACAGCAAAAAAAAAAAAAGAAAATAGTATCGTGTTTCTCTATCTAATTGCGTGGCATTTAAGCAATTAGTCTCTCAGGACTGGGCTCTGCCGAGGCCCACTCACCTTCAAATTAATGTAGCCCATCATCCCGGCCCACATTGGCCTCATGTTGTTGTAATGCTTTTTATCATCATATCCGGCTTCGAGCCTAGGACTTTTATTCCGTATATGTTATAACCCAGGAACCCTATTTTAATTTTAAAACTTTTTCTGCCATTTTATGTAATAGTTAAAATCCTTTTATCGGTTAATCTTAGATTAACATCTTTTTCTGTATTTTTTTACATTATAAATTACTAGTATTTATTTAATGGAATTAACTGAAAAGATAGACGCAATTGACATATTAAACAATCATATGTAACAAGTGGAGGTCGGAATTAGAGTTGCGTGGATCTCTACCATATTAATTAAGTCACGCCAGATTGCAAACTCAAACCACGTTTTGGTTGGCATAATTGGCTCAACCTTAATTTCCTTTTTATTTTTTTTATAAGCGCCTTTACTTAATTTCCTTTTTATTTTTTATAAATTTTATCATTATCAAAATGATGTTTCATAACTTTAAGAAGACCAGTTTTGGATCAACTAAAACTAGGCCCATGATTTCGACAATTACGCTCATAAAGGCCCGGTGACTTTGAAGGCCCATGCCCCCACAGCAGCGCAATGCAATTCTATGATTCGATCCCAACTTCAACCTACTCTCAAGAAAACTGTCCAGTATTTATTTGTCCAGCATCAACTTCAACCTACTTCAACCGGAACGCCTTTTTTATCTTTTCCAGTTAAGTATTTAGGACGCAAATGTCCTCCGCAGCTAAATTAGAAGACTGCCGCGTGCGGACGATATAGATGGTAAAGGAGAAAAGTAAAGCCAACAAATAATAAAAATAAATAAATAAAATCTGAAGATCGATATTGGATAGAGACAAGCCCACCAACCTCAATCGCGAACGTCAACAATTTGTCTTAGCGAGACGTTTAGTCGCATTTCTTTCTCCTAAAAGCAACTTGAAACCGGACTCGTGTTCGTGCTGTCGGAAATATTCCACAACCCAAAAAGGACTCTTTAAACACGTGTGCCCTCCTCCGTCAACAGTAGTCGCTTGCATCAGTCAAAAGCATCTCTTTTGTTAGGTTGAGTATGTGTGCAAGGTATTCCGTGACCGCGTCCGCGTGGCAGTAAAATCGGTCGTGGCGACGACAGAGAATTACATACTTAGCGCGTCAGCTGTCCTTGTTTTCATCCAGTACTGAATACGCAAATATGTGGATTTAAGACCAATGGAAGAGTTGTGTATATATGCATACTACAAATGTTATACTTGGTTTAATGTGCACGTACGGCTGGATCTCTTTTTACGATAACTTGCTACATTATGGGGAGGGAGAGGGCCTGAAGAGATCTTGGGATAATTCGAGAGAACTGAACCACCACCAGAACATACGAGTGCACTATGCACTCATCTAGATTTTTTAATCAAGGCCACAATTAATTGTAATAAATTGGTTGCCCCACCAAACCTTAATGTATTGGTAGTAGCCACCAGCCCAAACGTTGATGGTTACGTACGAGTGGATCTCACTTGGCATATAAATTAGTAATAAGTAGAGTTGATCATGCACCAATCATTGGGCAATCAACTATTAGACATGCGTAATAGTCGGTCCAAACCAGCATAAAACTTCTCGAATAATATTAATAATTTTGGTTATTTTTACACAATTTAAGAAAAATTAGTTGATTTTGTTAGAAAAGTAAATCTAACTTAATATTTTTCTAAAATACATTTACATGAAAATTAGGAGTAAGACTAATTATTATACTTTTACATTAATTATAACAATAATACTACAAAAAAAAAAGTTACACCATGATTTAAGGCATGAATCGAAGTAATTATTGGCAGAAGAGGTAACTGTACTAAACAAATAAAGTTAGATTTACCGATAACAAAATACATCATGTAAAAAAGGTCTAGAACAATGTAGAATGTCACCTTTATTTATTCATTTATTTTGAGTACCAACGTGGAGACTTCCGGGCTTTAAGGTTCACAGTAATAATGATAATACTAATACTAATTTAAAATTGCGTGACAGTGATTCGACACGTATCTTCCCTTTTTTTCTTTTATTTTGTTTTCTTTTCACGTTGTATTTACTCCGATATTCCCCCACTTTGTACTTAAGAAAATACGAGGGAGTAGGGATTTGGAATGTATATTATTTAGATTTTATTTATACACACTAATTTAATTATATTATTAACATATTTTTTAATTATTTTTTTATTTCATATATATCATATAAAAACATATTATAATATTTTTTTATAAAAATATCTCAAATAATTTATTATCTAAACATACTGTATATCGCCGGGCTAGAGTTTCTAATGATTACATGTTACACGTACGGCGTAGCAAGGGTGCGTGGGGGCCTTCTTGCCTGAGTTGCAGGACGACCATATCAATATAAATTAAAATTACTCGGAAGTACCCCACTCCCACCCTTGAGATTGCAGAAGTAATATCCACAGATTGACACGCCACCCTTGACTTACAAATAAATACTAAGACCACTGTCAGTGTACCGTAGCAGTGCAGCGTACCGGAAAACAATTGGCTTTCAGTTGAATTTCCTGTGTGCTCGTCGCTTTTTGAGAATTTCATCCGCGTACTTTTTTACGTCACACACATCACATCACAAAAATATTATAGTAATTATTTCAAATAATCTCCTATCCAAACAAACTCTAGTAAATTGAATTTTGTTTATCTTTTACTTTGTGTTATTGTAATAAAGTGGGATATGATTTTATTATTTATTTTGAGTTAATTTTTGTATTGATCAGTACACTTAAAGATTTAAGCCACAAGGTTGAGAAGAGATTGTGAAAAAAAAAGTTCACAAAAAATCAGTTTTGAGTATATAGAATTAAATTGGTGCTAGTATGCTTCTTTATAAATGTCTTTTTTGTTTTTCAGATTTATATTTTATGCACCATAACGTTGTGATATAGTGGTATTACTAGAAATTATTTTTTAGGTGATGGGTTTTTCAGGAGTAAAACCCTATGTGTTTTACGAGCATTTTTATTTAACAAAATGAATAAAAGAGTAGTTTAGGATTTTTCTAAATTTTGTCACATAAATACAAAAAAATAATAAGAGAAAAAAGTAATATTTTAAAAATCTTAAAAGTACTACTAAGTGATATTAAGAGAGATATCAGGGGATGGGAGGTTTCTGATATCATCTAATTATTATATATTTGTTTCGAGAGAACAATCATAGACAGTACGAAATGCATTAAAAAATGGGAAATCATACAAGAACTTGGACCGTCAAGGACCAATTCACGTTTAACCAAAAGCTAAAATTTTGTTCAACAGAAATGAGAAAGATTATACTCATCTCAGTTTTTCTTCTTCTTCTTTTTTTTTTCTGTGAAGTTATATAATTTCCGATAATCTTAATCGTTGTGGGATGTGTTATATCGTTGAGTGAGCAAGTGAAATGCTCAGCTCAGGTAAAGAAAAAAAAAATGAACAGAACTGAAAAACGGGAAAAAAAATTTTTTTTTTCCTCTTCTCTAAGAGTTAGGCAAGGAGCCTCCAGAACAAATTTTTACCGTGAAAACGAGGCAAATAGATAAATGTGAATAATCAAAGCCTAAAGCTGTAATTCTATCGGAAATGGCAGGTTCCCTGTGGGATACTGGCACACCGCCAATCCCGACGCCACACCCACCCCCTAATCCAATGAAGAAAGTTAAGAACCAAAGCAGAAAAGGCAAGCGACCAGTCACCACCGTAAGCTGGAAAACACGGGCAGGATTTTTTGTTTAGGGTGGTTGTGGCAGCATGTGAAGGGTGGAGGAGGGTGGGGTCCACACCTCATCCCCACCCAATCGGAATCCTCTAAAATTCGTGTCCGACAATGAAAACCAATCAGTAAGCGCCACCGTCTTTTCTGCTGTATGTGGCCCACACCATACCTCCACCATACCCAACTTCCAGAACTTTCCTCTCTTCGTACGGTGCTGCTGTTACTAGTATTTTAGTAAAATATCCTTTTGCCTAATCAAGAAGTCCCTCAATTCAATTCAAGTACTAAATCACAAAGGACAAACGAATAATAATAAAAAAAATAAATAAATAGATAGACGGAATGTGGGTTCGTAGAAGGTGGGTTCGAAGGGCTACTACACCTCTAGAACCTTCCATCACAAAATCCTTCCAACTGCGTAAACTTCCTTTCTATTTATGTAAAGGAAGGCATCTTCTCCAACTGCCCAGGCCACACCACCACCAGCAGCTACTGTTCAAAGAGAAAGACTACTACGAGAAGTCGACAACTACTTAGTACTACGGCACTATTCAAATAGCTTCCCCCAGTATCGACGACGGCACAACACTTGCTGGTACTGTAATTTCCGAACCGACCTTGCTCTTCTGCCGCCATAGACCACCTGGAAAACAATTTCCATATTCCTCTCGTTTCATTGCTTTTCGTACACCATCATCTCTATCTATCTTTCTCATTTGCTGCTCCTTTTTCTTTTTTTTTTTTTCATGTCAACGCATCCCACTTACAGCATTCTTGTTCCGCTGCAGTCCCTTCGCTGCTCTGTTTCACCATTTTTCTACCCTCTCCAATTACTCTCTAATCGCCCTCCATCATTCACTGGACAAATTCCACTGGGAATAAATTCCCAGAGATATCATCCATATTCAAGAATTTTTTAAGGGCTTCATTTCTGGTTGAGTGAGCAGTATGGATCCTCCGTACCCTGTTAAGGAAGAGTATCCGGATCAGTACCATGCTGGATCAAGCTCATCTCCGCCCGGGACGCTAGCGCCGCAGCCAATGGAAGGGCTACACGACGCGGGCCCTCCGCCCTTCCTGACCAAGACCTTTGACATGGTGGATGATTCCACCACTGATCACATTGTTTCTTGGAGCAGAGGAGGTCACAGTTTCGTTGTGTGGGATCCTCATGCCTTCTCCACCGCCCTCCTCCCTAGATTCTTTAAGCACAACAATTTCTCTAGCTTTGTCCGCCAACTAAACACTTACGTGAGTGCTCTCTGTCCTCCTTTTAAGTTTTAACCATCCTCGCTCCCCATCTTATTAGTCATTTCCAGCGTTCTTAAGATGGGGGAAGAAAATTACTACTTACAGCTTTCTTTTTCTTTTTTTTTTTTGTTAAAAAAAAAAACCATGATGTTTTTCTGCAGGAGCATTCTGCATTTATTTATTTACAGGGTCAGTTCTGGACATATACATATTACACAGATGCTAGCTGATGGTAGTGTTTACTGAACTATAGAACAGAGTCTTGTGATGACATTTTTTACACCCAGGGGATATTCATTTAGCATGCCAAAACAAATTGCAACGTCTCCTTTACCCCTTTCTCGGAAAAAGAAAGCAAAGAAACTTAGGGATTTGAAAGGTGAGGGTGATTTTGGTGGGGTTTTTTTTGTTTTTGTTGGTGTTTTTGAGAGGGGGGGGGGGGGGGGAGGGGGTTGAGGGAAAGTAGGTTATAATGAAGATTCATCTGGGACGTCATTTTTGGACATCCGCTCAGTGACAAAATATTACAGATTTTTCTCTAAAACAGTTGTTGTTCCTTTGCTCCAAATACTTGCTCTCTCCCTGTCTTTTGGAATTTCCCTTCATTATTCTTCAAATTCATTCAACCACTTGCTACGTACTACCGTATAATTTCTTTTGTCCTTTGCTTAATTGAGTTTCCCCTATTTTTTTTTCCCTCTTCTGCTGGAATATTGTGTGATTTACGTTCAACTTCTTCTAAATTCTTTTTTAATCTTATTTTCTCCTTTTCATTTTTTTTTATTTTTTTTAATGAGGGAAACTTCTTTTACTTTTGCCTTACATAAATTATCCATCTTGGTAAAGTATTTTGCTTTTCTTAATTCTGAAACCTCTAACTGGCCTCAACATAACCATAGGATAAGGTTCTCACACACAAAACCAGCATTCAATTTGTTCTCCTCGTCTTAAAGAAGTAAATTAAAGTTGTTTCGTGCAAATAAAAATAATTGCCTTTGTCAAAGTCATCTCTAAAAGCAGAGGAAAAATTTTGATTCTTGCAGGGCTTTAGAAAGATTGATCCTGATAAATGGGAGTTTGCTAATGAAGCATTTCTTAGGGGTCAGAAGCACCTACTGCGGAACATCAGGAGAAGAAAGGCACCTTCGCAGCCTACTTCTCCACAGCAAGCTCTTGGCCCTTGTGTTGAAGTAGGAAGATTTGGACTTGATGCAGAAGTGGATCGATTGCGGCGGGACAAGCAGGTACTGATGATGGAACTCGTTAAACTTAGACAGCAGCAGCAAAGCACAAGAGCACACCTTCAGTCAATGGAGGTGAGGTTACAGGGCACAGAGAAGAAGCAGCAACACATGATGAGTTTCCTAGCAAAAGCTATGCAGAACCCGGAGTTCATACATCAATTGATCCAGCAAAAGGATAAAAGGAAAGAACTTGAAGAAGCCTTTACTAAGAAAAGACCACGTCCAATTGATCAAGGGCCTGGAGGCGGAGAATCCAGCCGAAGCGGTGAAGTTCGAAACCACGTCAAAGCTGAACCTTCAGAATTTGGAGATCACTACGGTTACCAAGTGTCTGAACTCGAGGCGTTAGCATTAGAAATGCAGGGGTTTGGTAGAGCGGCGAGAAGAGATCGAGATGAAGAGCAGGATGAACTGGAGAAGGAACTTGACGAGGGATTTTGGGAAGAGTTGTTGAATGAGGGGTTTGATGAAGAAGGGGAAACTGGGAAAGAAGGTGGCGGAGAGGAAGACGTGAACGTACTGGCTGATAGGTTTGGCTTCTTGGGTTCGAGTCCGAAATAGTAGTAGTTTTAGCTATTAACTTCTGCCCTGAGGATGAAGATATTAATCTGTGTCTTGACCAAATTTGTAGGATTCCGTTCTGACTGGCTAGCCCAAACGTAGGACGTTGGACATGTTCTCCGTAATAAAGAAGTTTGTTGTGTCCATGACTAGGTAGATTTTCTCTGGCTAATCACATCCATTCCCGCCCCATATAGATTTGTGCACTTAATCGCATGGATATCATTCTGTTGATTCATTCATCCTGTTTTGATCTGAATTTCTTGGCATTGACAGGGCTAATTAATGAGCTTGGAATCCTCCTCCGAGTTCGAATTCTTGTTTTCGGTGTTCACTTTCTCTATTTACGATTGAATTGCCTGTGTCTCTTCCTCTCTCCCACACTTGTTCACTCCGCCAGTTATAACCCCTTCCTCTCGTGGATGGGACATTTCTTCCTCTTATTACTCTCTTCATCTTCGTTTAGGTGCAGGCAGAGCTTGGCAAGAATTAGCAGCAGTCCAATTTGTTGATGTATCATCCAAAGGTTATTGTAGAATGCCCCTTTTTCTGTTCTATATCCTTTTTAACGTCCATGGTCTTGCGTTGCCCACAACTGTGTTGAAAAAATCACCTCTGATTAACTGCTTTTTGTGATTCTGGTTTTGGCTGTTAGCATTTTAGATGGCAATGAAGATGCTGAAATTCTGGATGTTAGTTGCCCGATGACTTGCGAAAATCTCAGCTGAGTACTGGAGTTGCTGTACATGGTCGCATCTTTTGTGTCGGTTAGATTTTATACTTTTAGCCGACCTCTTTGGCCTTGGTATGAACTGTGGAAGGACGTAGATATGGTCGGCTAAAACAACCACGATGGCTACATTTGCCCGGTATCGCATGTTAGGTTTATAGTCCACGAAAGTGAAAAGACCTTTTTTTTTTTCTCTTTTTTGTGTTGTAGGGTGGGGGAATGTGTGTGTGTGTGCATAAATTTAAAGACAAGAGATCAAAAAGAAGTTATATATTCATTTTGAGGAGGATTTCGTGATTAGCAGCAAATTTCCATTACTTCCTAGTGTTTGTTAACATGCAGTTTCCGTTGCTTGTGGCGTTTTTTCTGGTAGTGTATATGCAAAACTTGTGTGAAACAATATAACATATACAAATATTCAGTCTTATTTCAAAATTATATAATTTTGTACCTCTTTTTTTTATCTTTTATTTAAGCCTCCAGATGTCTTGCAATCCAACCCTAAATAGTGAATGAGATAAAAGTTATTCGATGAGAATCGATAACAAATAAACAATAGAGTGAGAAGATTTATAAACACATGTTCATTTTTTTTATTGATTCAATCCAATCATTAGTAGTTATTAATACTTCAACCATATATGGAAGCAATTTGCACTAGTTTTATCAATCACCTTACCGCCAACACTAAATACAGATTTTGATGCAATTGTAATAGCCAAAAGTAGCAAAGACAAGTCGAGAGATGGTAGGGCAAAGAAAATTAGTTTGTAAGATTTATAATGAAGCGAAATAGAGAGGGAGAGAAAGATAATGGAGACACACAATAGATAGGCGAAATTAGGTAACATAATTGTTTTTTAGGTTAAGAACGTATCATTTAATCTAACAGTTATGAAATCTTATTGTATTCGATTCAATGGCCATAAAACGTTAGATTATTTTATTCTTATCAAAAGTATTTGATAATTAAATTCAAATCCTGCTCTAATAAATTAGATTTGGGTTGAATTTGGGTAAGATCGGAGGATAATATCATAATACTTTTTGAAAGATGGTGGCTCAATAGTAAGAAGTTTCTGGGCCTTCGGGCCTCAAGAGTTTGTTGGACATGAGTAACAAATATTAATTATTCTGAACACAGACTAGCTTTAAAGCTACGAAGAGTCCATAAGAGATGGCTGCATAGTAATCGTTCGTCTGTAAAAACTGTGACTGCATCATCTTCTTCTGGACATAATTTACTATGAGCGCAAATAAAAATTCCTCCGGTACCATATTGCATGGGGAATAGCCGATCTTCTTCTTCCCCTGATCTAACTTGATTGCATCTACCAATCAAACTCAAGCCTTACAAATTCAAACGCGGGCCTGAGGAAGGGAACCCAACACGGTCAATTGGTGTGATGGTCTAAGATTTTCACTTTCTACTGGAATCGAACCAAGTAAAAAACATGTACCATCATCAGATTTCTGGATTGGAGGCCCAGTCTAAGATTGGAACTTTTGTTTAACACAATGAAAACAGAATTGCTAAAAGCAGACAACAGGAAAGAGACAAGGGAACAGAATTTATTTTTTTTTTCTTTTTCGTGTAAGCGAGATACTTTTCCATCCTACCACCAAATCCATCCCTTCCTCCAAGATAAATATAACGCTCTGCACACCCAAAATTACATTTTTCCACACCATAAACTATCTTCAGGCAAGGTAAGAGAAACAGAGATGAAAAAGGAAAGATTCCGACGTTTTGACCATCCTAATTCAGAAAGTAGCGACTAGAGACTCTTCAATCCTGCAATAGCATATAAATAACTTAAGGGCCACAGATGGCGTGAAAGCTTTGGTGTTTTTTGATCTTGTAGGCACAGAATATTTGCTTGTGAAGTTTTTCAGTAGCAAAGTGCAGATAAAAACAAAAGCAGAAATGAGAATTAAAAAAAAATGCAGCAGGAACTTGAATATAAACCAACAGCCTAATTATACGAACAAGGAAGAGACTAAACATGCAAGAGGAGAGAGTCATCGGATTGTACTCCACAAGACAAGCTGGTAATAGAAGAAGAACCCGTGAACCGTGGCCCGCAATGGGCTATTCATTTTCACTCATGATCAATATGCCTACATGCTCTGCATCAATATAGTCCAAGCTCAATGGGAACGAAATTTCCAGCTAGCAATAAAAAAGAAATGATGGCCATAGCTTGACATCACAAGAATTATACTGTACCATCCAAATATACCAAATTTTAAGTGGATAGACTTCTTGATTTTTTTTTTCCCCCATAATTCTGGCTCATGCTTCATTTATTTATTTATTTATTTATTTAATTCTGGATCAACTTTAAGTCAATTACTGATCATTTCTGCAGCGACATGATTATGTAATGTTGCTGAAAAGACTTCCAAGAGCACCATACGTTCAAAGTCGCGAGGAAGCATATATATATATTTGTCATCACCTTGTCCCTGAGGTAAAGGCGTTTGAATCCAAATACTCTACAAAGAAAGCTATCTGATCCGGACCATTGAAATCTAAGAAGCACATGACATCTAAAGAGTTTTAAAAAATCCATTTTTACTTGAAATATGCATGGCATCAAATTCCCCTCCTCTCCCCTTGCTTCTTAAATCCTATTTCTCTCACCTTTTTTTTTTTTTTTTTTAGAAAAAAAGGATCAAAAGATAAAATGTATATACTACTTTTTTTTTTTCAAGGGTGTCCTAGAGTACTTCTAGCTTTTGCATGCATGGTTAATTATGCTACTCTCCTTTAATTGCAAGCTGTACTTGGACTTGGGAATTGAGTCCTTTTTATCTCGGAAGCTAATTCTATAACTTATCACAGTTGCAGCAGCTGGAAGAAGATGAGATTGTCAAAAGACTCGAACAATTTTTGTATATCTGTACTGTATGGCTTTTGATTTAGGTTTGGAATTAAAAAAAAAAAAAAGAAAAACAGTTCAGGTTAGAGAAAAGAAGAGAGCTTCTACATTCCCCATGGTGGGATTTTGGGGTTCTGCACTCGGTAGCTTCCACTGTGAACTAGGACGAGAGAATTATTACAAAAGAAAGAGAGGCAGAGAGGGAAAAATCCACATGGAAATAATTGAAAACAAGAAAAAGCTTCCATGATTACATGAACTTAGGTCTTAGAATCTCATGAAGAATTGCCCACTATTCTTCTAAAGCATGCACAATATTAATATCCACTACCTGGAATAATGTGGGATTATATGGCCAGATATATTGGTTTTTAACAACCCAAACCTCCCCCCCCCCCCCCACAACACCCCTAAAAGTGTTTAGGTAGGATTGTGGGGGAGGGCGGGGGCAACATTTGAAAATGGAAAAAAAAAAAAAAATTTTACAGATGGCATTTGTAGTATTATGATCGCAATCTCGTTTCGTGATTAGTAGCCCTATAATCTTATAGAGCTCGAGCAGACAAGTATTCTGTCTCTGTTATAGACGTGGGGTTGTATTACAAGAAGTTGCGAGAGGCTCCACCATGACTGACATTCTCTAGCAAAATTTGCCTCCAGGCGTTAGCACCAGCCTCCTCCCCTCCCTGGTAAGCAAGCTTTTAAACCTCTGCTTTATTAGCAACCGCTGCTACTAGTCCACTAGGAGTACTTTTTTTTTTTGTAACTATCATTCCATTCAAATCAAGGCCCTTTTAGCATTGGGTGTTTTATAACAGGATCAAAGGAAAGGACAGAGTGCCAACGTCACTCATGCACAAAGAAGAATTTGAAAAGCAACTAGTAAAAGAGAAAACGAGATGAATGATGGAAATATAGAATAATTTGGTCATGGGCTGGGTACTTTGGCATTCTTTGTGTCTTTGCTCACAAATTGGCCTCATCCCTCTCTCTTTCACAGTTCACACATACACATGGACACATCCCTTTTGCAGAATTTTTAGCTTTCCTTGAATTTACTTACCTTTTTCTAATACCGTATTACTGGGTTTTCTTTACTTGCAGTGTATTAGTCTTTCCGTATTCTCTATTTGGCCAAACTTACTACTTTGCGACTGTAATCATCACGTCGTGTAGTCTGTACAAAATTTCTACCTACTGATATTCTCCCCACATGTTCTCTTTATTCGCATATATAGATGGATGGAAACACTGATGGCTACTGAAGGAGAGAGTCATTGGATAGTGGGAACGAAGGGTTTCCAGCAAAAAAGGGGTGAAAAAAAATAAAAACCATCTTCTTGTCTGTTCTTTCCATGTTATACACTTTCGCATGGCGCCCTTGAATTGATAGGGTAGCCCAATAGAGATAGAAAGAAAGAGAAATCTGAATTTTGTTGCAGAGTTGATCAGACAAGTAAACCAACCACGGTTAGATGGTGACTCTAAGAATCACCTATCATCATCATTTCTTCACGAGATTTTGCTTTCAAAGCCAAAACCCACTGAGAATCTGAACTGATGCCTTTCTGTGGCGAGATGTCACAGTAGTTGCCATCTGTTGTTTTTTCCTCAAACACATCAATATTGCTTAGCTTTGTCTTTTAATTAAATTGGCTTCTTCTACATATCCAAGCTGTTTTCCTTCCATCTCTTTGTTTTATCTCCGAGGGTCTTAAAAGAGTTTGTTACATGGACAGTAAATGGTTCAAGGATTCAAACAAATAATACATCATCAGACTAAGCCACCTTTCTTTCTTGTGTTCTTTTGCAATGTTTCACTACACAGTAATGTCTAACTCAGCTTCTCTGTCTGAGGAAGCTAGTGTCTCTTCTGTCTCTAAGGTTCAAGATTTTGGCAGCTTAAATCCTATGGTTCAGACCAGTTCATCTCATCAGCAGCCTCAGAAGATCAAGAAGAAGAGAAATCTCCCTGGAAATCCGGGTAATCAATTTTTATTTTCACGAAATAGCTAAAGTTCTATCGTCACAAAAAAGATGACATATATCATAGAGACGATGTATCTCATTCCTTGTATATATATATGGTATTTTATTTTTTATTTTTTAATCCATACATCTCATGTGACGTGCTTTTAATTACAATCTAATTGGCGCCGCAGACCCTGATGCTGAGGTGATTGCATTATCACCAAAGACACTTCTGGCTACAAATCGTTTTGTTTGTGAGATCTGCAACAAGGGATTTCAGAGAGATCAGAACCTTCAGCTTCATAGGAGGGGCCACAACCTTCCCTGGAAACTGAAACAAAGAAACAACAAAGAAATCAAGAAAAGAGCGTATGTTTGCCCAGAGCCCACGTGCGTTCATCACCACCCCTCAAGGGCTCTTGGTGATCTTACGGGGATCAAGAAACACTACTGCAGGAAACATGGGGAGAAGAAATGGAAGTGTGAGAAGTGCTCAAAGATATATGCAGTTCAATCAGATTGGAAAGCTCACACAAAAACCTGCGGAACTAGAGAATATAGATGTGATTGTGGTACCCTTTTTTCCAGGTAAATGTTTTTGGTTTTTTTTTTGCCTTTTGGTTTTGATTATGCAACTCTTTTGCTTGGAATTTGTACGTCTCTTTTGGTCACGGAGTCCCACGCACTCAAACCTCTGATCTGGTAAAAGTTTTTCCCGTTAATCAATGCGGCCAGATAGGGGATATATGTCCGTTGCTTAAGTGGGAAATTTTGTACCTGAGAAAGATGGATTTGACATGGCTTTCTTATTCTGCCCAGGGCAGTAAGCTCTGCCGGGAATTTAGATGGGGAAGCCATTAATGCGACTATCTGTCCGCAAATGACAGGTCAAACTTCAAAGAAATAGAACGCATTAACTTTGAACTCCACCTACTCACGAGACCACCGGATGTAAGAACGGACTATAAAAACGAGAGCCACACACCCCTAGAGAGGGAATAATAATAATAATAACAGAATAAGAGTTCTGGGATGTCTCAGACCCGATTAGCGGAAAGTGTCTCATCCAGTCCTCGTACCAAAAATGCCTGAATCATTAGATCACCTCTCTATTTGTTAGTCCAGGAAACTAGCACTAGCATTTTACCTAGAACCAAACCCAATCCTTTAGCAAAATTAATTTACGATTTGTGGTGCGATAGTGATGTCTCAAATCCTTATCCTAGTTAAGGTAGGCCTTTTTTTTTATGTCTGAACTCGATTGAGACAAAAGTTTCCCATGCAGGGATTATGGTGTTCAACCACTTGAAAAAATGGAGCAGTGACAAGTGAAAACAGTCTTAAAGACAATGATGAATTTTGTGTAGTTGTAGTACCGATCATTGTACAAATCAAGGTTAGAGAAGCTTTCATGGTCGAGAATCCCAGGGTAATATTGCATAGAGGGGATGCATGTCATGATTCTCCTACTGAGTTCTGAAAGTTCAGACCGTCATCATCACAGTTCACAACACATATATTCCCCAAAGGAAAAATATCTCGTACTATAAGTCCTGGGATTTCAATTGCCAATAATACCAAAGATACGTCCATGTAGAAATATCTGCCTCAGGGCATAAGGCTGACCTCATATCGTGCATGAGCTCTAAGTTCAAAAATATGCCAATTTCTGCATGGTTAAAACTTAAAAGCCAATGAACTCCTGCATGACTATGATGGAGAATGCAGCTCTCTCGGACACACACACACACAGAGGAACGTCCTTATCCTTCCCCAGCATAAATATGGTATTACTGCACTTTGTTTTTGAGCCACGAAATATACATTTAATTTACTCCTACTAAAAGTTTCTTTTTGACTTCCCGTGGTCTCATCGAATAGTTAAATGTGCATGCATCAGAAGTTGGATGGGGACGTTGATCGAGCATTTCATGGTTCAAATTAGACAACAAGTATTTTCCCTTAATTCAAGGGTCCAATTACTTTCTTGTATGCATCGCACAAGCAAGATTATCAGTCAAGTAGTTGGAAAATAAGTCTTAACTAGTATTAAATTTGTTAAAAAAGGAAGGTGGAAGGTGGCAGAATCTGATCATGACCCTCCATTTCTGTAATTGCGTCTCGTACAATTGACAAAATGCAATTTGTTGAGGGCGCTAATCCTTTGCCAACCATGTGTTGATTCTTGGTGTTCTTTATCTCCCAAACAAGACATAGGTTTGGGTTGCTCGTGTGTAGACTGCATTTGTTTCTCAAGGTAAAAGTAAGAGCACTACATTGGCGCTATCGTTTGTCTTTGAAATTGTTGGATTGTATTTTCGTTGTTTTATGATTCAATTCTATGCATGACACAGGAAGGATAGCTTCATCACCCACAGAGCATTCTGCGATGCTTTGGCTCAGGAAAGTGCAAGACTCTCAGCAAACTCAGTACTCGCCTCAACAGCAGCAGCCACCGCCAACCCACAGCTCTTCCGTCTAAATTTCCATCAGACCACCACCACCCCATCATCCCTCTTCCCATTCCCGCCAACCCAACATGATCAACAGCAGCCCCACTTCCCAAACCCTCCTACTCCTACTCCAACTGATCATCACATTTCCCTTAACCACCCTTGGGTCGATTCTTGTCAAAACCCTAAACCTACCCAATACCCAAACCAACCACAACTTCTTCACGATATCAAGCCTGAAACCCTCCACCTTCCCATTTCTTCGCAGTTTTTATATCAAGAACCACCGCCACCAACCCACAAGAGGATCAATATCCCGTCATTAATACCTGTCCAAACCCAGCTCAATGACACTGCCGGCGTTCATCATCTCTCCGCCACCGCTCTCCTTCAAAAGGCGGCCACCCTGGGTGCACATTCTGTTGGTCACGTCAACTCTGCTATGACTCAGCTCGACATGAGCACCATTGGTCACGTCACCAATGGAATCCCGCCTGAGTACTCGGGCTTCACCACCTCCGCAAATCTTGCTGCGTGGCAAAAAAGTGACCGTCTCACCAGGGATTTTCTTGGCTTGACCGGTGATCACCAGTCATGTGGCGGCGGCGGCGGTTCTGTCAACGGGAATGGAAATGCGAATATTGACGTTAATGTTAACGTGAATATGAGAGGTGTGCTATCATTCACCGGGAGCGTGGAGTTCCCGGCCACTTATGAGCGTGACCTTTCACTGCTGAAGCACCAGAGCTTTGGTTTTGCTGAGCCTGCAGCCTCGGAAGCTTGGAGAAATTGTTCAAGAGTTTGATGCAGGTCTCGACAGATTATGGCGATGTGCTTTGCAATCAACAAGTGAAAAATTATTGCTTTATGCATTTATTTTCCCTTTTTTTTGTTCTTTTGGGTCTTGGCCTTGGCGGAAAATGCTTATATATTTGTTCCTAGGTTTATTCTGACATTTTGCTTATGAGGTCATGACTTCTTCTTGTTCTTATGTTAAACCTTCCGGGTCTTTTATCCTACGTCAACCTTAGAATTTTATAGCTGTTGGTTTTTATTTATTTTAGTCTCTCTTTTAAAGCAGTTGTATGCACTAATATATGCACTATTATCATCGTTCGATACGTGATAACTTATCTAAATTATAATCTGAAATCCAAATTTTTTTCATATGCTATACATTTGACTATAACAGTGCACGCACTATCACTACCGTATAAAATTAAGTCTCATTATTTAGTATATTTGAATTTTTTTATCAAGTTGATTTCCTAAGGATATTCTTCCTGAAACTTTAGAAGAGTGATAACTAACTTCTTAAAGGTGGCGAAAGCAGTAGAATTATGAGCTGGTGATCAAACTATGCAGTCTTCAATTAAACATCCCTTTTCACGGGATGCAGAAAAGAATGTGAGGCAGGAAAATCCTATATTTCTTGCAAAGGGTTGTTCTTCTCTTTGCTTTGAACGTGGATGGGTTGAGTGATGTGAAAAACAAAATAACATTGTATGGGTCTAAAGATCAATATTTGTGTAATCTGTTTCGCAATTAAACAAATTTGGTCGTTTAGGGACGTGAATATGGGAGATGATTTGGTTGGCGCTTTTGGTCTGGTTGAGTTTATCTGGAAAAGAAATGGATCAAAAGCAAAGCAAAGTATATTCTGCACTCCAAAAGGAGGAAAAAGGGGTAAGCATTAGTACATGTCGGTGGCTGCGCAAGCCCAGATATTCCTTGTATTCGACTCGAGGTACGTATTAAAATTAAAGCCACATATGGATTCTTTCGTTAAATATCGATCATTGAGAGTATGAATGAATATGGGGATTTGGGACATAAGATTGTACCCTGTTCTGATGATCGATTGGATCTTACGTACATCTCCTCCATTTTAATGTTTGAAACAAAGTACTATAACAAAAATCTGCAATCAAATTTGGTCCACACTGAAAATATTCATATAGGAACTACTAGTATATATGCTTGAGAAAATGTGGAAGGGATGTGGTGATGAGAAATCTAATTAGCAAAAAAGAAATATAGAATTGGTGGCATCATTGTTATCGCTGTCTATGCCGGGGTTAAATAAGATAAGATAGGTCGTTCTATCAGAAAAGAAAAACGCACAATTACTAGTAGGAAGACTGGTAAAATTCGAAATTAAGAGTAGCATTAAGAAGATGGGGTGAAATGGATTTTCTACGGCACTCACTTCTATATCTAAAATATCAATCCCAAGAAATTCTTTTCCTTATCTCTCTCCTTTTTATTGCAAGGTACCACATTCGTAAAATGGAAAGGTTTGATGTATTTAACAGCTCAACAATGCCCTTTTATTGCATCGTCGATGGTAGCCCTTTTCTAAAGAAGGATAGAGGAGCAGAGAAGCTGCAAAAACCAGTTGCAAGTGTGAGTAGAAATTAAAGGTGACTAAGTTGATTCTGCGTGTGTGTGTGTGTGTGTGTGTGTGTGTGTGTGTGTGCAATTTTTAGTGGTGGTCCGGGCCCGGGGACATGCATTGCTATTGCGTGGTTTGTAAGTGGTGGTACAAACCAAAAAGAAAAAAGAGAAAAAGAAGGGGAAAAATTAAAGATCAAAAAAAAAAAAAAAAAAAGAAGAAGAAGAAAAGAAAGATGAGCAAAATAATAAAGAGGATGAAAAATGTCAACGCCCGTGAAAGAGAGACTCCCATTGCAGCATCGAAAGGTTTGGAATTAGAATTGTTTCTTTTACAGGACAAGTCTTTCTTAAATTCCGTGCACGTCCCCATGCAACAGCCTTTAGCTTGCTTGATGGCAAGGCAGCTAACCTTTGAAAACGATCCCAGCATCACATGCTACGTATTCCTTCTCTGTTTTTAATTTTCGCCTATGCAAGAATTACAAGACCTTACGCCCAAGTCTGGACTCAGTTTCTTGACCCCCTAAATAATAATATCTTATTTGCTTTACGAGCAAAAAGAACAAAGGTGAAAACAAGGAATAAAGCCGTGAGCACGAAATTCTAGTTTAAAGAATACAATATGAGATCGCTATGGATCTTCTATGCTATTTCCACTCTTTTTTGTTTTACTATATCGTATGTCCACTTTTTTAGTATTCCAACCAAGTCTTGAGAGATATTATCGTTTGTTGAAAAAAAAAAAAAAAACCAAGTAGTCTTGAGCGAAGCAGGAAAAGTGAGCACGATTTCACGGACCGGAAAACAGATTCGAACAGCAAAAGTTGTATAGAGTTTCCCTTAGCCTAAGGCTGGATGCAGAGATTCCGAGGAGGTTTAATTGACGCTTGCCTAATTCAGTACACAAGGAATTTAGATAAGTTTATCCTGCTTCTGTTACTTTTTAGAGGCAGCAGGGGTTAAGGAATATTAATATTATTATTTGACCATAGAGAGATGAGTACGATCATGTATAATCATCCATTCCAAAAATTGTCCAATCTGTGATTTTCAAGCACATTCAGCATCGAAGATAGAAGGGGAAAAGAGAATAAGCACATGAATTAATGAATGCAGCAGCCAAGAAAACGTATGGTATATCCTAGCTTTTAGAAGGTAAATTTATGCAGCAGGCTTAAGGTACAATACAGCACACCATTTGCCTACTAGAAAGACCGGTGCTTTTTTATCTAGCTTTGACTGCACAACCAGACAAACAAAAAGCAAGCTTCTCTTCTATTCCCTGCTCCCCTTCCTCTCTAAAAGACTTGTGCTATCTTTGATCAGGGAATCTCATCTCCACTAGCCTTACCTTTTCCCCTACTTCTTCTTCCATCCAGAATCAACAATGAATCCAGACCACTTTTTCATGCTTTTTCTCTTTAGCCTTGAGCTCAAAAACCGCTGTAATGTAAATGACACTTCCCCGTAATCCCTAACCTTAACTACGCAAAAAAGACATGTTTCACTTCAACTAAAATCCAGCATAAGTCTCAAAATTATGTGGTAGAATTAAAATTATAAACTTTTCATCCTATTCTGAATAAAGATGATTCCGCTGGGAAGTGAAACTGAAAGCAGATGGCAGCTTGAAGTCCCACCTTAGTCAACTTTTCATCCAGTTTCTCAATCACCACGAAAGCCAAAATATTAAAATGTTCCCTAGGGGGCCCGGTGTTGCTTGGTGAGATATTCCTATCTTTATGCAAGTACCAAATTTTGGTAATCAAAGTAATGGAACTTTAAAGCATCTTGCAAGATAACACCTCATGTTAATTTACCCCATAATCTGCATTCACAACTATCTAATAGTGTCATTTTCACCACTCCACAATCCACAGAGAGAAGGAAATCAGATAGAAATTAGTAGCTTAAACACCCTTTATTTTCATATATCCATGAAAGTTTAAGCATAAAAATGTCAGCTTTACATTTTAGATGATTCATGCACACCTCTTATTGCTGGTTCACTAACACATGTAAAGCTTGGAAGTAGAATATCTCCATGGACATTGGACAAAACAAATTTGGCATTAACAAAGGGGATCAGACGAAATAATGGTCCAGATAGAAATACAGATACTTGATTATCTTCGTTTCACTTAACTATTGAGGATCAAGGATCAGTTACTCCACAATCAGGATCCTTGCCAAATAAAGCCAAAAAATAAATAATAAAAAGCAGAAGAAAGGCACTTCCTGTAAATGTATCTGACAAAACAAATTGCAGTAGAAGTCCCTAGGATACATCAGTAATTACCAACAACAGGATCAGGTATTGTACAAGGCATATTTCTTTTTCCTGTCTAAGACATGCACAAGCGCAAACCAATAAAAAAAGAGTCACCTCAGAAGTGAATTTGAATAAGTTAGGGACCAGTAGTCCTTAGAAAAGCCAAGTACCAGTCAACGTCTCATTTAACCAAAGGTTTTGAACCATCAAAATGTACTCCCAAATACTGGTCCAGCACATTCTTGAATGCCTGAGGCAACAGACAATTAAAAATAAAGGCTAGCACTATAATCATGAAGTAGCACACAGTCATTTCTAATTCTTTTCGAAACAAAAGTATATGATTGTGCATTATTGACCAACATCTTCAGAGACAAATGCACATAAAGAACAATCATACCAGAAATGTGTGCTCACATTCTTGAAATGTTATATGCAAGTAACTAAAAGAAAAATAAATGTCATGGTCAAAATAATGCCAGTAAAGACTTCTCTAATAAGCTAACATACATAAAAACCAAAATTAACAAAAGAAGTAGAATGGTCAAAGTTTGTGGCTCAAAAGCGGAAACGAAGTGAAGGCAGCAACAAGTGTACAAATGGAGTGCATAAGGCACCTTGATGTGATAAAATCAGCGATCTCATACCACCACGTTTTTCCTCTAGTAATAACACATTGACGAGAGATGAAATGCTAGCTCTCTTAGCATTTCAACTCAGGATGCATCAACAGCCAAGTATTTCTACCACTAGCTTAACTACAAAAGATCCTTTCCGGAAAAGTAAACTTTATAAATGGAGCAGTACATAAGGAAATTCAATCTTGTCTTAGAACAAGGATTCCACTCTCCATTTTCCTATGTTCAGATTAAAAGGACTTTCAACATGATGAATGTATTTTAACTTCATATTGTTAAAAGGACTTTCAATATGAATGTATTTTTTTATTGTTCACAGCAAATTATGATGTCAATACTAGAGCAACACCGAGGTCATAAAGATTCAAATGATTCAAAAGAATCTTAGACACTAGAAACTGCAGCTTAATGCAATGGATCTGCCAGTCAGCTGCAAAAGCATTGAGAAAAACATTATTGGCATACACAATCGTATTATATCTCCCTCAAGCAACTCTGAAGTATAGTGAAATACAATGACAATCTCCAAAATATATCGTCTATACTGGTTAATATAATCAGAGAACCAATGTCTCAAATCTTCACATGTAATGACATACTTTTAACTGCCAAACCCCCTGCCTCCATATAAACCACTAATAAATAAAATAAGAAAAGAGGAGGAATCACTTTAAGCTTGTGCAGGAGCAAGTAGTTAAAGTTCAAATTAAGATTCTAATTTTTAGCATATCAGGTCAATGATTCAAAGCTACTGAAGCTACCCAAACTTCAAGTACAGGACTTCTCATACCTGACGTGCAAATGACTCTTTTCCATTCAAAAGTGCATCCATTGCAGCAATCTGGTTGTCGAAAACACCATAGAAAATCTGGTAAAACTGGCTTCTGTAAGAGTCACGTATTGAAGGATAGGGGAAAAAGTCAGTAAATATCTTACTTCAAAAGAAGATAAGAACTCAATAACCAATATAAATAACAACTATCCAACCATACCGATCTTCTTCACCAATCAGCTGATCCATCTCCTCAAACTTTCGAGTAAGGACCTCTGCCCCAACGGGTGAGAGCACAAGCAATATCAAGGCCTCAAGAGTTCTTGGGAAATTGTGCTGTAATTGCAAAAGGCTGTAAAATGAATGCAAAGCAGAAGGGAAGAAAAGAAGGAGAAGGCAGCATCTAAGCATGCTGATTCACAATGATGCTTGATAGTACAAGCACTTCAAAGAAACAATCAAAAACTGGAACAGCAAACTGTAGATAGATCGAACCTGAATAAATACAGAAGACATGTGAAGAAACAAAATGTGGCCTCTGGGCCTAAAAGTGGGAAGAAGATAAAAACAAAAATGAAAAGAAACAAAAGGACAAACTCTCTCAATTGTCTTAAATTCCAGTATCTAGCATTTAACTGGTATTAACTCAAACATGATCAGTTTCACTTTACATTTTCTCAAAAGGGAATCTCTAACCAACAAAGGAAAGTACAATGAACTTCCCGATTGCGTACAATGGAGGGCATCTCTATGCCAAACTTACAACGTCTCCTAACAACAACGAGACAGGCACTTCCATTTCTATATTCACCTTTGGCAAGTTCAACTGCAACTAAAACTAAGCTTGTGACTTCACATCTTCTCTATCCAGACACTAGCAAGTAAAGGCCTGTAAAAGCTAATCCAACGCAAACTACTTTTTAAAGAATGATCATGTGGCTAAACTACTTTTAAGGATGATCATTTGGCTTGTTATAAAGCAGAACAGATGTCAAAAGTCTAGATTGCTTCCAGTGAGACCCAGCGGCATGTTTGACAAGTCCAGAACTGGCTTCAGTGCACTACATGGTGACAATGCCACCAAAATACTCTAGACAGTTAGAATGAGCTCTCTATAGTCAAATGGTTTTGCTTCAGAATGGGGATCTTAATCTGTCAAGCTATCAAAAATTGGCAGTCATAAACTCAACATTAGTTTTTCCTTGACCAATTCAACCTAGAAAGTCCCTCTGTCAAAGCTAAATGCAAGTAAAAAGGTGAGGATAACCTGAATTACGATTAGATTACACAGCACAAAGGACTCACCTGAATTTTCAACTAGCAGATAGTTCTCAAATACCAATTGTCATCTCTACCTAGAAGATCCCCCAATACGTTATATAATGTTTATCTCAAAACAGTTCAGTAAACTTTAGAGCTCTATAAGACAAGAAAGAAACTGCCCACAGGGCATCAAGTATAAGGCAGAAAACATAAACAAGGAGCATGTCCAGATGAATATAATCGAATGCATAGCACATCAAAGAGTCTAGTAAATAAAAAACCAGCTTTGAGGGAATTATATGCAACTTACTGCCATTGCAAGCAATACACATCGAAGGGCAAGCGGTTGGAGAGTCCACAACAGTAATGCAACTGGGTCATCTTTCAAGTTGAATAAGTCCGGTTTCATTATTTCATTACTTTCATCTTTCCCTTCAACAGCCAAATTATTTGCTGGGGTGCTATTCACTGGTTGGTTTGGATTGACACGTTCATGAACCAAAGAAACAAGTTTCTGAAGAGCAGAGACTGCAAGTTGATCCATTTCATGCAACACGCTCATTTGCCTTAACTGTACCCCTCCTGAAGAAAATTTGCTTACCCAGTCATGATCCAGAAGATGTTTACTGCAATCTGTCAGTTGCAGGAATGCCAGAACCAGTTTTCTCCAGAAGAAGGCCCAAGAAATAATAACTGAATATTGTCATTTAACAAAAAAATAATCATCTCGAAATTCTTTACCTGGAACCCTGGTCTTTGGTTGGTCGCTTTGATTACCATCTATTTTGTCGTCCACAAGAGAAGGCAAATGCAGCAATTGGTTCTACCCTAATCATAAAAGGAATGGTCATTATTCTCAATGCTCAGTTTATACTACATCATCAAGTCTGTTAAATCCAGAATTATTATATGATAGATGATAGCTTAACAAAGAATTGCTTACCATCTCTTTGTCAATCAATCTTCAATCCAAGGTGAAAAAGATGGAAAGGGAACATGCAGAGAGAAAGAAAATTAGCTTATTGCCAGAGTAATTAATCAATAAAGATCAAAAGGTGAAGAAAAATATTATAGGACAACCTTCTCAGTATTCTACGCAAATAATAGGAATCCATGTGGTCTGACAAACCAGACATCATGTCTGAGCGCCACCAGAAGTTAACAGCAATGGTCAAAGTTTCACTGTCCACTTGGTGGTACCTGGTAAGGAGAAAGAGATAAAGTAAAAACTAAAATAAATATACTTTTGCTCAAGTACAAGTACATTCTCATATAGGAAATCCTCTTTCTCCTAGAACACAATGATACACAAGCACATATATTTAAATTCTTTATATACTTTCGGAAACATATACCCATGGCTCATGGCTGTCTCAAAATCTTACTATTATACAGCATATTTCTCCTAAAAAGAAATATATCAAATTCAAGACTAGTTTATAAACCCAGAAAAAGGTTTAACAACAATTACAAGATTGTACATTTGTTGCATTTAGTGAGTTATCACACCATGCCTTAAAGGCATAGTCACATATTACAAAATATTGGGATGCCTCAACTTTCTTTTTTTAAGCCCACCAGAAAAAGATACTTGCAGAATGATCTTGGTGCAATCTGTTACCTGGTACCTCAATGACAATAGAATCCTACAGTAGTGCATAAAAGAAAGGTACAACAAAGCTAGCAAAGAAAGAACAACTGATTTTCAGTACAACGTTCTTCCATATTAACAGAACCAGGAAACAATTCAAGAAGATAAACAAAAACATATGAAATTACCACCCCTCAGGAATGAAAAGAGCATCGCCGCCATGAAGAATAATCTTCTGGGAATATTCATCAGAATGTTCTGCCCTTGGATGTGCACAAAAGTTTGGTTCGTCTAAATCTAGGGTGCTGAAAAAAAAATAAGCAAAGAAAAATGAAGGCAGGCAACAAAATACTTAACAACAAAGAATTAGACAAAAGAGCAACTCTTTCCATTTCAGACTTCCATTCTCCACCCCAAGGATATATAGTGAAATACCTGTGATTTGAAGCCTCCCCATATATGGGGCGTGGATACAGAAAGGGACATGCAGAAGGTGGCCATAACACAACTGCTAACAAAGCAAGTTGAGAAACATACACAGGATCAGCCTAGATAAGATTGCCAAAATCCAAAAAATACATATACACTATTACTGTCAGCACCCACTACATAAAATGCAATACATGATACACGTATTTAGTGTTTGAATGTATATGTATTGTGTATTATGACTCTTTTCATGCACCTGCTACTTTATATTGTTTATATAAGTACATAAGCAGTCATACACTATCGCCTTCAGCAACTAGTTTGAGCACTCATAGATGAGAAAGAAATAAAAGGTTGAAGAATCATAAGCCCCTCATCTATCACTACCTTCTCTCTTTTTTCTATGGGAATCAATAAGCAAAGATCACAAAGATGTGATGCCGTGAAATCAAACAAAAGCAAAACCAACCTAATTTCAAAAGTTATTTACACATTCGATATACACATAACAGATTCAATTAGTGTTTATCTAGCAAAATGATGCATTGACTCGATATTTTGTAAGCATAGACTGAAAAATGCATTTTAGGGGCCACACTTTTCAAAGTTACATGCATGGTTGATAAGCAACTAAACCTACCACAGTAAAACCTCACTTCAATTATACGAATCTAGAAAAGGACTTGAAAGAAAATCCAATAACTTTGTTTTGGTGTTTAAGTGAAACCACAAAGGCATTTTTACAGTGATGGACAGGATTCTGCAAATGTATGAACTATGATCTTTTTGCATGAGATAACTATCTATGAATAAAGAACAAATGTAAATGGATCACTTTAAGCTGCCTATTCTTCATAGCAAAACAAAAAAGAATCCCATGTGCAACTTAATAATCAACCTGGGAGCTAGTAGATACAATTCACCAATATGTGCTATAAACAGAATGCTAATACCAATTCCCAGGACAGCAGGAGGGACCCACAAGAGAAGATGAGAGTAAACACCAAAACTAAAAACCATTTAAAGCTGAAAAACCAATAACGAAGAACCATAGAAAATCAAACCTTGCTTACATCCAGAGACTATACATAGAAGGTTATGGTGTGGATCGTAGTGAGTGCTTGATCTACTTTGAGCACTATTCATCCACAAATTAATAGATGATATGGTTTTACTCTCCAAAAATGGAGGCTGTACAGATGAATGAAATCTGTTAGACAGCTAGGCAGCCAATACAAGCATTAAAAAATTTTAAAAAAATAAAAAAGTTAGGCAACCTAGATTTATTTTAAAAAATGAACTGAGAAAGCAATACCATTTCAACGTCCTCCCTCAAGCATTCCAACTGAACCTTCTCTGTGCACTCAATATTCAGAATTGGCACCTGATTCAGTAATCAAAGATTAATACCAGTTTAGGTCATCATATGCCTTAAGCAGTCTACATAATCTGCACACTACACTATGAGACTAACAGAAAGTTGCTTGAATAGCTCTAGATGTTGGAACTTAGATGATATGATATCGAGCAGAATTGGAAAAATCTCTCAATATGTATTTTCCAAGAATTTGGTACCTGTGCAAGATAAATCTGCTCAGGAAATTCAAATTGGCCAGTATGAGATTCTGTGGGAGTATGCTTCTTTGATTCAAGAAAACTATCTTCACCATCACATCTATCACATAAATTGTCCTTGCAATATCCAATAAACGTAGAGAAAGGCAATGAAACCTATAAAACTCCAATGAACAAAAATATGAGTAGAAGTGAAACCAAGACCAGATGATTCACATCCATGAGACAAGTTTTAGAAGCTAAATAATTACCCTTTCATGGCTTCTAATGTCTCCGTAAAATACTGGCGCTTGTTGGGAAAGCATGGCCTCCACTGTCGATGACCCTGCCTTTTCCTATTTCGAGTAGTATAGATATGCAAGTATGAAATTCCAGATGGCTCAAATGAGTTAGCAAGATATAATTCAGCATTTTAACAGGTGGTAGAACTTGAGCTGGTGGTATTTTATCCTACACAAGAAAAGCGATAGCGCCTAGACTACATATTCAATGTTTATTTCAGACAGACAGACAGACAGAAGGGAAGGAAAAAAACCTGCAAATAATCGAGACCGCCATTTGAGGGGTTCCATTGAGAAAAAGCCTTCCAATTTTTTATACAGCCGCTGAATACCTGTTTCATAAATGGTAGAAGCGTGCATATTCGGAGATTGTTCATGAGCAATAAACAAGATTTCCTTTAAACAAAGATAAGTTTATTGAGATTTATATGAAGGACTATTGAGTGGAAAGCATACCGCGGGAACGTTGAGAGGCTCAATCTCTGAAATGAACTCTTCAGCCGACGGAATTTTGTCAAACATCCGCATTCGCTGCAAGGATGCCGCCGACGACGACGACAAAGACATTTTGCTGCCAATGCTACCCTAAAGCTGAACTGAGTGGTAACGAGTTCTCTTTCCCGATGATGCTCTGCCCGCCGTTGTCTCGTGATCCTCCGGATGGTACAGCTGGGGTTACTCTATTTTCTCTCTCTCCTTTTTTGGATTAATTACAAAAACTACCCCGCGGTTTAATTAGTTTTGCACTTTATCCTTTAATGTTTTTTCTTTTACCTTATCCTTTAAATTATTAGTCAATTCCAATGTTACCTAACGAAATGTCAAATATCAAAAAGGTATAACCTATTTTGCACTTTACCCTCTAATACCATTTTTTTTTATTTGTCTGTTTATCCCAAAAATCATTAGTCAATCCCAATCTTCTTGCACCATTCAAGACAAATAATGTTTTAAAAAAATCAATATCCCACTGTAATCTTGAAATTTATCATATATGCATGGATAAAGGCCTTGTTAAATTTTATCCCTATAATTATAGATTTTTTAGATAGAGAAAAATATCTTGCTCATTTCATGCAATGAGGAAAAAATATTAGTGCAAAATTAAACAATTAAAATGTAGTTAAAGGTCTATAGAATGGGTTTATTACTTTATTTATATTATCGAAAATTAAACTATAAATGTTCAATGGGCACTCTTTTAGATAGGTCTTGGATGTTAATTTTTTGAAAAATGATGTCAAATTTAAAAATTACCCATACTCAAAGGAGTTTCAACAAATATACTACAATCCATGGTAATAAGCTCCCATTTTATATTTCCATGACAATCCATGGTAATTATACTTTCAAAACATAATATAGCACTCCCAACTGTTAATTGGGAGAAGAAAAAAAATTATAATGTGGAATATATCAAATTTCATGTTAAAATCACATCTACTATTATTAGGATTAATTTCAATTTACACTCTTAAATTTGTTTCACTTTCTCATATTGCATTCTAAACTTCAATTTTGAACATTTTGCGCCTTAAATTCTCAAGTTTCTCTTACTTAAACCTAATCAATAATTACATTCACAAAATTAATGAGATGAGAGATAGTGAAAATTGATCATAACGTGCCATATTATTGAACTTTTTGATTACTTTCAACATATTGTTATTGATTTATATGATCTCAATTACTGATATTGTTAGCAAAATTAATGATATAATAAATATTATAAATTAATGATAATGTATTATTTCTATTTTTACTATAATATCTTGGTAACTTTTGACCACATTTGGCACATTATCGTTGATTTTTTGAATCATCTATGCCTTTAATTTTGTTGAAGTTATTATTAATTAGATTTAAATAGAACAAATTTGAGAACTTAACGTGCAAAGTGTTTAAAGTTAAAATGGAGTTAGTCCTTATTAATATGTAAAATAAAAGAGTTTTCTATATAATAATAATAATACACCGCTTAATTCTCAGTAGTCAAGAGCCTCATGTAGTGACGATAAAATATAGCAGACCCCCGTGCAATTTGATTTTTAACCGGGTAAACGTATTTTATTTTTCTACATGCTTGCATCAACTCTAAATTATTAGAAATTAAAACCATAGCTGAGTACGAAAACCAGATACGTTTTCTCCCGTATTTCAACTCACAAATTCAAAACGCGTGGAGCCGCAGTCAAAGCTTTATTATTAGTAGTATCTTTTATTTCTTTGTTAATCAAATGGACCCCGCTTTCACACTTTTCCTGTTTTCCTAAAATAGCATAATCTCATTGAAATGTGGTAAGGTACGCGGAGATCGTATTGAATGGATTGCCTATCAATGTTAACCAACAAATTGAAGCCAAAAATGCAAAAGAAAAAGAGGGTGGAAGGGACAACATGGCTGGGATTTTCTTAGTAAGAAGCTGATAAGATAAAATTTCATTGCTCTTCAAGGTATTTAAAATCCCGTGAACAAATCCTACTGCCTTACCCTATCAAAGTGACCGAATGTCTCCGAACTTACATTTGCCTTCCCCCGCAGAATTTTGATGCCAGCTTACAAGCTTTTGAAATTATTCTGTGTAATGGGAGCCAGCCCTTTTTTCGTTTGCCATTTAAAGCTTGTTTTGAGTCTAGCTTTTACTCACCATTTAACGCAATTAAACCATCTGATGTTTGAAAGCAAATACGGATCAAAAAGTACATAACCAAGCAGTTGCAAGTAGTCCGTCAAAGGTTCCTCGTTAATGGTTGAAACTCAAGGAAAAAATGTCTAGTCCTAGCTTCCACTATCGGTGTTAATTAGATAGCGCAAAATTGAAAGTCATTTGTCATAATCACCGTAACTTTCACACAAGTCATTAAATTGATCTGTTCGTTCATGCCACCATCACAAGTACTATCAACTGGTTTCAGCACGTTTTACGTGTGTGCTTATTCAAAAAAAAAAAATATTTTTTATTTGTGCAGATAAAAGGGAATGCATATGTAAAAGAGTAATAATCAGTGTACTGATTTAGAGACATTTATATGATGAATTTGACGTCATACATGCGAGAGCAACAATCACTTAATATGGAAGAAAGACCATGTGAAGAAGCAGTAAAATTACCAATTATTGAGCAAACTTGAAAAGTTTAGGAAAAGGGTTGATTAAATAGCAAAGAATTTGTCAAAAGGCTATTAACAAATGGTCTGGAAAGTTAAAAAATAAAAGGTCACAGAAAAAGTTTACACCAAATGTTTCTGTACAGAGTTTGAGAGATGTTGAAAGTTGACACCGTCTTGAGTTTGGCTTATACGATGGACACCGTCTCTTAACCCCATGTCACTTGAGCATTAATAAAAGGGGGATTTTTGGTGTAGACTTGTCAGTGTTGCGTGGAGTTGTCCTGATCGGTGATCATCACCTTACACCGCCATTGCCGCGTGTTTTCTTACCTGACGGCTGACGCATTGAAAGAGAAATTTCTCCTCCTTATCGTAAAGAGTAGATGAAGGCTTTTGTTTCTGTTGCAATCCAAGAACTTTGGTATTGACTTTTAATGGTAATGTCGTGGTATAATTGATAGGTTTGATACCTTCTACTCTCTCTCTTTTTAAAAAATAAAAATAAAAATATTTTCCGGCTACCATACTTTTCCATGATTAAAAAAAAAAAACGCAACAAACATGATGGTTTTGGTGACCCAGTCCATTCAACTTAATGGGCTGGCAGCTAATGCTTCCAATTGCATTGTAGATAATGTGCGCGTAAAAGAAAAATCAGACTGCGCGATCAACGGGTATAATTTTCTAAAAGGTGCTACAAATTATCCAGTATTAATTAAATAAACCTTTCTTATTTTTTTATTTTAAAGAAATACAATGAGTTTCTTTATACTTTTAGGTAATAAAATGAGTTAAATCCTTTTGTATATTTTACGTGCTTCTTAGTTCATCATCTAACTATTGGCTATTTTCTTATTGACCACAACCTCGAATTTTCACATACCTTTTAATTTCATTTAGTACTTTTTTTTTGGAGCAACTTTTATTGCATTGACTCTTTTTTTTAAAAAAAAAAAAGTACGATAGAATCTATTCTATATCAGGGAGAGGGAGACCTAAAGAGGTTCAAGAAGAATCAAAAGAGAACTGAATTACCACCAGTCCAGACGGGTGCCTACGCACCCGCTGATGAAATCTTTAGAAAAGTCTGGATTTTTACTCTATAGTAACTTTAAAGCCCCCTAATTACTCTGGAGTAGTTGGTTTTTTACTGCATTAACTCGCTGAGGTGAGATGTTGTCACATGGCATTTCTAGAGTTTCTATTAATGAAATGAATTAATTGGTAGGCATCAAGACATATATGATCATTTATAGTTTAGCAGTTATTGAGTAGGTGAAGTACTATCATACAAAAAAAAAAAAAAAGGTACTATGGTACATCACAACTGGAAGATGTAATTTATTTTTACTTGTGATTATAGAAAAGTGAAAACTGTGAAAAAGCACGAATCATGTACGTAATTAAATTATGAGTTACTGTAAGATTTTTGCACTTAACAAGCTTAGAAAGTTTGGAACTTTTAAAGAAGAATAATATATGGTCATTGTACCAAATGCAATCTTTTCGGTTTTATGTGAATCGATAAAATTATAGCTACATGCGTGATTGCCACTAGCTAAATGAACTCCGTAGTTATTACTTGCGCTTTATTAAACTAAGAAAGAATGAAGCACGACTCAAAAATCCAAATACGATATCTTTGTAAGTGTTACAACGGTACGATTGCGCGTAATCTGCAATGTTTAGTAACATTTCATGCACCGCACCAACTGCGTTGCAGAATGAACATCATCTAGTTTAAGGACTTCAAAATATTTCGTAATGCATAAAAGGGCAAAAAAAAACTCCAAAATTTCCATTTGATCAATTTCAATTCCACTCAGTACTTTGTGAGGGGAACCCCCCCCCCCCCCCCCACACCCAACCAAAAAAAAAACAGAGAGAGGCAAAATAGAGTGCAACAAGTCTAAATCTCAAACATGCTGTATTGCAGTTGCATTTGCTCATCTTTAAGAAATGATTTTGAAGCAGTAATCTAGTTGTTTTGAAGGATCAGACAATTTTGTTTCCGTGTTTGTCTGATAGCAATTTGCAAATACGTAAAACAAAAACAAAGTGTGAATAAATAATACATCAATAACAAATTTTAAATCCCATATTTTCGGGAGAAAGATAGGTTGGGTGATATTTGGGGAGGGAGTGCACGTGAAAGATTTCGAATTTGAACCCTTCAATTTATATTAAAAAAATCAACATTTCCTCAATTTGACAACCCACAAATGAACAATTACCAGCTCAATTAGTCAAAAGTTATCTCTTCAGGACTCTCAATAAATTAAATAGATTTATTTTCCTTCCACTTCCCCTAGTATAGAACTATTTGTAACAATAATGTTGCACTCAAAAAAAAAAAAAAAAAGACAACCCACAAATGAATAATTATTACTACTACTTAAATGAACAAAGTACTACCGCTGCTACTTAAATGGATAATTCAAAAAAGACTCCAATTAAATGAACAAAGTACTACCGCTGCTATAGTAATCATAGTGGATTTTTCAAAGTACTTCCGTAGTTTGGATAACTTCAGGCAAAGAGCCCAAAATCAGCATCTAAATCTTAATATAATACGGTACATCAGCAACAGGAAAAAAGGATAGTAATAAATAAAGCTTAATATATTATGGTACATCAGGAATGGGAAAGAAGAGGATTCACGTCTCGATCGTCAATAGCAAGAATCCACGTGGACGCCCAAGAGACATGGATCCCTGACGTGTTAAAAATTTTTGAGTTTTAAGCCATGGGAAGAGGGGGTTTAACGAAATCAACGTATTTCAATACTAATAAAAAGGCAGTGGTAGCAGCAACAGTACTATAAATAAAAAATCAAAAATAATTTGTAGAGAGGGAGAGGGAGAGGGAGAGGGAGATATAGAGCGAGAAACAAGGCGCGGAGAGGCCGTCCGAAAACAACACAACGTACACAGCACCCAGCGCTGCACCCTGCACCCTGCACCTTCACCTGCTACTGGACTGGAAGTTCCTCCTCTTTTTCATTTTTTTTTATCTTTCAAAGAAATTTCTGGTCGTCGTCGCT
This sequence comes from Coffea arabica, assembly GCF_036785885.1. Classification (NCBI taxonomy): domain Eukaryota; kingdom Viridiplantae; phylum Streptophyta; class Magnoliopsida; order Gentianales; family Rubiaceae; genus Coffea; species Coffea arabica. Next base: position 53,261,953 of record NC_092311.1, on the reverse strand, counting down.
TTTTCTTTCTGTCCAACTCGCTTCTTCCCATTCTTGGATTAGACTTTAGGCCTCCTCGAAATTCGAACTTGATACTCCTCCTAATACTGCACTTTCCCGAAATTGCGTAAATCACCTCCATCGCCAGATCACCCCAACTTATATCCATTTCCCATTTTTTCCCCTTCTCAAGTTTATACCATATTTAAATTTATTCAGATCTTGCTAATTTGATTTGCTTCCCTAATTTACTCCGATCGATCAGTCCAATCCATCTTTCCGTCCTCCGATCACATCTTTCTTTTATTAATCCAATCTTAATGTAATGTGAAGAGTGTATATACAAATTCCTTGTTTTCTAATACTAGTAGCATATTTTGTCAGGCTAAGTTGATTTTCCTTCTTTTTTCTTTTTCGTGGAATTTTGGGGTTGGTGAGCTGTGGTGGTTCTGATAGAAGAGTTCTTTTAATTTTTTGGGTTATTGGATCGACGGCCGCCCGGAGGTAGCTGTCGGATGAAAGAGGAAAGGGGTGTCGGATAATACTAGTACATGTTTAACAAAAAATCGACGATGAAATGGGCAACATTGCTTAAAGACTTCAAAGAAAAGGTAGGTTTATCGCAGACCCCATCCGCCGCAGCATCCTCGTCTTCTTCTTCTTCTGCTGTCTCCTCCCCGTTTCCTGATTACAATGCGTTCTCATCCAACCAAGAATTCTCGTCATCACCTTCAAGGTTTGTCTTCTCTGCTTTGCTTCTTCCTTTTCTCTTTTCGCCCCGCCCCCCCCCCCCCCCACACACACACACACACAACAAACAACAAAAAAAAAAAGAGCATGCAATTGACTATAATTTTGTAGATGTTAACTAACTGATTTAGTTAAAATATACAATTTGTCGCATTTAAATTTCAGTTGAGCGTGCTCTGAATCTTATGTGCGCAAGAATAGTGATTTCGTTAGATATTCAAGACACCACTGGTTAAGAAGAGAAAAGGAAAGTGGAAAAGGCAAACACTCGACCCAAATGTTTGATGAAGTAACGAGTTCTGAGCTTAATAGGCCTGGTTACCTCTTATTTTAGTGGCGTTACATAGAAACACCCGGATTTGACAGAATAGAAAATGATTGGGAGTTTAATATAGAGTGACCTTTAAACGATTGAGAGTTTAAATTAGATTAAAATTTTTTGGGCTTGAAGCCATGGAAATAAGGTGCCTTGATAGTAGTGTCTGCTGTTAGACTTAATATGCTGGGGTCTGGCAGTTGAAAAAACCTGTCACATATGTTGCCTAATCATATGAAAGCAGTTTTAGTTGGCATTATGATGGCAGTTGAAAAAACCTGACACATATGCTGCCTAATCATATGAAAGCAGTTTTAGTCGGTGATTCTTGGTGTGCTTAAATTTGATGCATTGTCTGTTATATGTGCTTGACGTGGCATATGGTAAAGTATACGTGTCAAGAATTTTCACTACAATTTGGACTGCTTTATTCAAAACTTTATGAGGGTCATGAGATGATTTCAATGCTAAGAAGTATCAAGTTGCCACATGCTGTTAGTCATTGCAGTAAATTTAGTTATTACCGATTTTGGAGATTCCAGCATTAAAGACCTAATGATTGAGTTTAGAATTTTTGGGTCCCACACAGACTTGGTAATGAGTTGCGGTGACTTTAATTTTCCTCGTTGATCTTTTGGTCATGTGCAAAATTTCACACGTGCCAGATCCTCGCCCATGCAATACTTGCTGTTAGGTTTTTTAGTGATCTGTTTTGCTCGAAAAGCAGGTTGCTTCCTTGTAGATTCTGAGATGAGGTTAACAGTTGATGTGTAATGGACTGAGTAGTAACTGAACTTACAAACACTAGATTGCGAATGTAATCAGGAAAGGAGGATCTGTGGAGCTGAAAGATGTGATAAAGATGAAAATTGCTTGGTACTTTTAAGTGGGAAAATGCTATTTCTTTTGTGATCACAAGCAGTGGGTTGGGTTCTAACTAAACTCATTTTCTTTACTGCGATAGCATATTAATATTAATCTAGTATTTGAAGCAGGGCAAACCTGGGACTTCTATTTTTATTTTCTTTATGAAATGTTTTCAGCTAGAGTTTGAAGATGCAGGAATGAAAGTGAAGAAAGATTTGTTTATTAGTTGATTCTGCTCTTTTTTGGTCTCTTAAGCCTGAAACCCTCATATGATATGAAAATGTGTGGGTGCCTAGAGAACCTAAGGTGGTTTTACCAACAACTTTTTTTAAGCTTTCTGGCCTAGTATTTTGGTCCAGATGGGCTATTACATCCGTGCGATCGTTGCATAGGTAACCTTTAGATGATTATTGGAACTGAGACAATGAGGCAATCAGGGGGGAGATGATTTATTCTAGCTCGACTTGTCATTGTATTTTAGTGCATCATGTCACTGGTTCTCATGGGATTAAAGGGCATCAGACTTTATTTGGTTAATCTAGCCTGTAAGTCTATTTCTGGAAGTGGTTCTTGGTTTTATGGGTGATTGTGTATGTTCCATTAATTTACTCGCCTAATTTTCTTTTTTCTTGCATTCTTCTTGGATTTTGCATTTAATTTTGCAAATTATGTCAATGGGATGAGAACTTGTTTTGCTTGTATGTGGAAAAATACCAGATATGTTAATGTTTCCTGTAAGTCTAATTTTGGAAAGTGCTTCGTTTTACGGCTTGATTGTGCATATTCCATCGATTTAGTAATGTAATTTTCTATCTTTGTACATTGTGCTTGGTTTTTGGGTTCAAATTTCCTTTGGTATAATTATTCAATTGTTTATCTATCTTCTATTTAAAAGTCTAGCTTTCTTCCAAGCCTAAGTAAAGCCTTCTTGGTATTTCATGCATGAGAAATTATTAAAAAGATGATCATATCTTCCTCCGTTTATTTTCTCATTTTTCACGCAATTTTGATTTGGTGGTTCATCATTTTTTTTTTCTCTGATAACAGTGCTGATTGTCTATTAACTTTGTTAGGGCTTGTGGAGCAGTAGCTTCAGTTTCTTTAAGTTTATGCTGATTGTCTATTAACTTTGTTTGTGTTCGTTTTTGTGGTTTTTCATTTTTTTCAGTATATCTTTTCAATCTGATTACTCTTACAGATACAGAATAAAAAGTGCATATCATCTTCAAATTCTATATAGACTTACTTGGTATCTATTCTTTAGTTCTTTTCAACAAATCCTTTTTCTTGAAAGCAGGGACAAATATGAACTGGAATTGGATTTTAAGAGATATTGGGAAGAGTTCCGGTCTTCAATTTCTGAGAAGGTTTCTGCATTTATTTTGCAAAATTGTTGTCTTTATGGTTGCATACTTATGGTTGCATACTTAGAAATATCGCAAGGGCTAATGGCTTTTCTCTACCATTGCAGGAGAAGGAAAAGGCCTTGAATTTAACTATTGATGTTTTCTGTAGATTAGTAAAGCAGCACGGAAATGTTGCTCAACTAATTACGATGTATGATAATTGGTTTCCTTCTTCTCCTTGTCCATTTGATATGCGCGTTCTTCTTATACTTTTCAATGACGTTACTATATCCTGGCAGCTTTCTTTTCAGAGTTTATCATGCCATTTTGAGAGGTTTTTGGATGATTGTATTATTTAGATGAATCTCATAAGGCAATTAGTAGTTCTTTGGTTTTTATGTAGTGCTCTTCAAATTTCTTTAACATTGTAAGAAATAAATTATCATCAAGAAGTCCTAGGGATATTCTGTAGTCATGATCCAAGTTTGACTTTGTTGCCTTTTGTCCTAGGGATATTCTGTAGTCATGCTCATTGTCATCCCATAATGGGTTCTTTTAATTCTGTTTCCAGTTATCAGTTTTTTTAATGCGTGTTTACTTGTATGGCAACTTCTAAACTATTTTTTTACAGGCTGGTAGAGACACACATATTTTCGTTTGTTGTGGGAAGAGCATTTGTAACAGATATTGAAAAGTTGAAACTTAGCAGCAAAACCAGATCTTTGGAAGTTCGTAGAGTTCTAAACTTTTTTGCAGAAGTCACAAAGGTTCATATATGATCTTCTCTCTGTATGATTTTTTGTCTAGATGACATTCTTTAACATTGTGATAAAACCTACTCAAATGTATTTAGGATGGTGTGCGTCCTGGTGCAAATTTATTGCATGCTGTGGAAGTCCTTGTATCTGGGGTATGTCTCTGGCCTTATCAGTTTCAGGATTACTCAGTTCAATTGAATGCATTCCGTTTCTCTTGCATTTTTACTGTTTTTTGCCTCCATCTTGAAGCAGCCAAATTATTTTTTCCTCTCCCCTCATTTGTATAGGAGTATGGATTAATCTTTTCAGGAAAAGGAATTAACCATAAATTGCATTTTTTAGTTGTTACATGGGTCTCTCGATACACTATATAATGCATTAGACAATAAGTAATCATTTCTTCCATGGCTTTGCTTAACATCTTTGTGCAGCAAGTGGGATACGTAACTAGTGTTACTTTCCAAATGGTGGACAGATAGTTGCATGGGCATTTCTTAATACTTAACGCACAAATTTTGTCCATGTATACAGCCTATTGATAAACAATCACTCCTGGATTCTGGGATCTTATGTTGTCTCATCCATGTTCTCAATGCTCTTCTGGGTCCGGATGGAGGCAACCAGAGGCAAAAGATTCTTGATCATCAGGAGCCATTATTAACTGAAGGAATCCAAAATGATGACAATGGATATGCCCGCCGGCTCGAGGTAGCTTCTTCCTATATTTGATGGTCCTGTTGATCTAAGCTAATTGAATTTTCTGCATCTCTATACAATCCTGGTTTTCTAGTTTTATGAACAGAGTGCAACTTTTTCTTCTGAGGCGGTAAAAGAATGCTTTGCCATAGCAAAAAAAATTGAAATTGCTTATAGCTGTTTCTAAAAATGCAGGTTGAAGCAAGTGTTGTCCATGTTATGAAAGCTTTGGCCAGCCATCCTTCAGCTGCACAAAGTTTAATAGAGGACAATTCACTTCAATTACTCTTTCAAATGGTTGCCAATGGTTCTTTAGTTGTTTTCTCCCAATATAAGGAAGGTCTAGTTCCCTTGCATAACATACAGCTTCACAGACATGCAATGCAGGTAATCAACTAATCATTTCTTGGTGTACATTTGTGGGATTGGAGGAATTTTTTGTGAGCATTTTTGCAAGTTATCATCATTGACACCTGGACTTTTTGTTTGATAATGATTCATCTTTCAGATACTTGGCCTTCTACTGGTTAATGATAATGGCAGCACTGCCAAGTATATAAGGAAGCATCATCTGGTATGCTCTTTAGCTTAATTTGAATTGTGGATGTTGTATGTGTTTCATGAATAGGAAAGGCACTTCTGGGCTGTTTTTTTCGTATGTTGTTTGCTTTCAAGAACCTCACCCTATATCTTAAGTCCAATTGATTATGAATGAGGCTGCAGGTGGGCATTTTGATGGAATTGGATTTTAGAATGTTTGTTTGTTGAATTTTTTTCGTTGATATTTATTGGATCAATGGCGAATCATGCTATTCCTTATGAGTTTAACGCTGAAAAGCTGCAACTTCATTTTGCTGTGCTGAGTATGGTGAGAGTTGTCAAAAGACTTTCATATTTTTATTATTATTTATTATATATATATTTATGATCACGTCCTAATCTTGCTTTTTTTTTTGGGGGGGGGGGGGGTTTCAACCCTTCAATTCCATTTTCTTATTGAATTATGTTTAGTTGAATCGACAATTCTTCAGTTACTGGTTCATTTCTTTATTGTTTTATCATAATTAATTTTCAAACTAAATTTGATGGTACTGATGATTGAATAAAGAGCCTTTATAATTTTAAATAGAAGTAACTCATTTTCGTATTGGCGGATGGAGATTCAATAAAGTGCAGCAGAGGCCTCTTTTAATTGTCTCTGAAGAAGTCACTACTGAAGGAATTCAAACTGTGGCTTGTTTTTCTTTCCTATATTTTGAGTGGTTATGTTGCCCTGCCTAAATAAAAAGAACTATTTCAAAGTTAACGAAATAAAACGAATTTTTGGTGGCCTCCTACTGGGAAGCTATTAGCTATGCTTTTTTTTTTTTTTTTGATAATGCTATTAGCTATGCTTATTCTTCACTATTTAAGGTTGATGCTTCCTTCTTGTGACCGTGCACCCAAAAGATTGCACATCTTTAAATTTCGTTGATAGTCTGGCTTCTAGTTCTTTGCTGGTATTGAAGGAAAAAATTTGGCACTTGCGTCCTGTTTTATTTGTTCCATCCCTCTCTCTCTCTCTCTCACACACAGGTTTCCTGATTGATGTCATCTCGTTGTGCCTAAATTTGCTGACAGTTTCCTGCCTGCGCTGCTGCTGAAACATTTTCTCTCTTTGTGCCAGATAAAAGTACTTCTGATGGCTGTAAAGGATTTTGATCCTGATTGTGGGGATTCTGCCTACACGATGGGCATTGTGGACTTACTTCTTGAATGTGTTGAGTTGTCGTACAGACCAGGTAAAATGGCTTTTACTTGAGGTGACAAAGAAATCTTTATCTGAAGACAGAAGTTCTTTTACTATTCAATAGTCTTCAAGATCATGGATTCTGAAAAGTAACAAAGAAATCTTTGTCTGGTGACATGAGTTCCTTTTATCTAATATTTAAGTTCCTCAATACTGAAAAGTGAAAACATTTTTTTTCTCTGAGATCCTACAGATTAGACAGCTTGTCTATTATTTTCCTGTTGAATGCTGAATATAGGCGAATTTGACTTGTAGATGCTGGAGGTATCAGGCTGAGGGAGGATATCCACAATGCCCATGGTTACCAATTCCTTGTCCAGTTTGCATTAGTTCTTGCTAAAGATAAAGGTGGTCAGAGATTTCATTCCAACTGTATTCCCAGTGAAGGCCCTGCTCTAGGAAATCTGTCTTCTGATGATTGTATTGAGAGCAAGAACACTGGGGAAAAAGGATCGGAGCTCTCTTCGAAATGTCTCTCTCCTACATTATCGAGGTTGCTTGACGTTCTTGTTAATCTTGCTCAGGCTGGTCGAGCTGATTCTTATGGATCACCTGGGTCCAAAGTGTCCAGAGGTTCTCATGCAAAGCCTGCAGGGCATGGCAGAAGTCGTACATCATCAGCTGACAGACTAACTGATGAACTTTGGGAGAAAGATAATGACAAAATCAAGGATCTTGAAGCTGTTCAAATGTTTCAGGATATTTTTCTTAAAGCAGGTAGTAGGGAACTGCAGGCAGAAGTATTAAATAGAATGTTCAAGATATTCTCCAGTCATATTGAAAACTACAAGTTGTGTCAACAGTTGCGGACTGTGCCCCTTTTGATCCTCAACATGGCTGGGTTTCCCCCATCTTTGCAAGAGATTATTCTGAAAATTCTTGAATATGCTGTGACTGTTGTTAATTGTATTCCCGAACAGGAACTACTTTCTCTTTGTTGTTTGCTCCAGCAACCAATTACATCTGAATTGAAGCATACAATTCTTTCTTTCTTTGTTAAGCTGTTATCTTTTGATCAGCAGTACAAGAAAGTCCTAAGAGAGGTAGGTGTGCTTGAAGTTCTGTTAGATGATCTAAAACAGCACAAACTCCTCTTAGGACCAGATCAGCAAAAGAATGATCTTAATCAGTTGGAGAGAAAATCTAGTTCAAGCAACTTCAAGAAACATATGGACAGTAAAGATACGATTCTTTCTTCACCCAAACTCTTGGAATCTAGTTCTGGTAAACTCCCTCTTTTTGAGATAGAAGGCACGATTGCAGTTTCATGGGATTGTATGGTCTCCTTATTGAGGAAAGCTGAAGCTAATCAAGCATCATTTCGGTCCTCTAGTGGGGTGCCCTTTGTCCTTCCTTTTCTTGTATCTGATATTCACCGCCCTGGTGTCCTTCGGGTCTTATCCTGCTTGATCATTGAAGATTCTGCTCAGGTTTGATAACTTTATTCATGGTTTTCCTCATTCATTTTGGCTGTAGTTCTTTCTAGTTTGGATCCCTCTTTGCCTCGGGTATTTTACCCTGGATTGATTCTTTACTGACATTAAAGGAAAAAATGAATTTGATCTTTTTCTGGTACTTTTCTATGTGGTTGCCCGGATTAAGATGACTAAGATCTAATGTCTACATGTGATACCAATTCTTTCTGGTGCAATATCCTTTTTCAATTGCTAACAGCCAAATCTTTGGCATATGTATTCCTGTTGAGGTAATCGACTCTAGTTCATACAAATTGTTAGTGATAATGATTTCTTTATGGTTGTGCATGAAGAATAATAGCATCAGTAGTATGTAATTGCTAACACTGATGGTTCTGATGGCAGTTTGATTTATCTCTTGCAAGGGAATAGCATGCTTTCTTGTAGATTACCTGTTTGGAAGAGATGGACTGATTATATTTAATTTTTGAAACAGGTTCATCCAGAAGAGCTGGGAGCACTAGTTGAAGTTCTAAAAAGTGGAATGGTCACAAGTGCTTCAGGATCTCAATACAGACTACAGGATGACGCAAAATGTGATACATTTGGAGCCTTATGGCGGATTCTGGGCATTAATGGTTCTGCTCAACGGGTTTTTGGTGAAGCAACTGGATTTTCTCTTCTGCTAACCACGCTTCACAGTTTTCAAAATGATGGATACACAAAAGAGTATTCCTTGGCGGTGTACATTAAGGTGTTTACATATTTGTTGCGTGTAATAACAGCTGGGGTTTGTGATAATGCTGTTAACAGGGTGAAGTTGCATTCTGTTATATCCTCCCAAACATTTTATGATCTTCTATTGGAGTCTGGGTTGATTTGTGTGGAGTGCGAAAGGCAAGTTATACAGTTGTTGCTGGAGCTTGCTCTTGAGATAGTGCTTCCTCCCTTCTTGTCATCAGAAGCTGTTGCATCATCGGATAATTTGGAAAATGGGTCTGTTAGTTCTCTTATGATTATTCCATCTGGGTCTTCTGTTCCTGATAAGGAACGGGTGTATAATGCTGGTGCAGTTAGGGTCCTGATACGATCTTTGTTGCTCTTCACTCCAAAGGTGCAATTAGAAGTGCTAAATATGATTGAAAAGCTTGCTCGTGCTAGCTCTTTTAATCAAGAAAACCTTACGTCTGTAGGTGCGAAATCAAAACTTATCCTGTTTATAGTATTATTTTGATGGGCACTTAAAACTTGCTATTTGTAATGTTTCAGGTTGTGTTGAACTTCTGCTTGAGACAATATACCCATTCCTTTCTGGCTCATCACCGCTGCTGTCATACGCTCTGAAGATTGTGGAGGTTCTTGGAGCATATAAGTAACAACTTGCTGGCACTTTTTTAAACTTTTTAATTTGTATCTGTTAATTTGATGGCTGTGTTGAATTTAATGTCCTCCATTCTACAGGTTATCAACTTTGGAGCTTAGAGTGCTCGTTAGGTATATCCTGCAAATGAGATTAGCAAGTTCTGGTCGTTTTCTCTTTGATATGGTGGAAAAACTGATTCTTACCGAGGATATGGATTCAGAAAATGTTTCTTTAGCACCGTTTGTTGAGATGGATACGAGCAAGTTGGGTCATGCTTCCATTCAAGTGCCACTAGGTGAAAGATCTTGGCCTCCTGCCGCTGGTTATTCTTTTGTCTGTTGGTTTCAATTCCGGAAATTCTTGAAATCACCATTGAAAGAGGCAGAGGCTTCCAGACCTGGATCATCCAGAAGGCAAAGCGTAACTGGTGGACAGCTTCCTATCTTTCTCCGAATATTTTCTGTTGGGGCAGCAGATAGTGGAAGCACCTTTTATGCGGAGCTTCGTCTTGATGAAGATGGTGTTTTGACCCTTGCCACAAGCAGCTCTTCCTCCTTATCATTTTCTGGCTTAGAAATTGAGGAAGGTCGATGGCATCACCTTGCTGTTGTACATAGTAAACCAAATGCTTTGGCTGGACTATTCCAAGCTAGTTTTGCTTATGTTTATCTTAATGGAAAGCTTAGGCACACAGGGAAATTAGGATATTCTCCCTCTCCTGCTGGGAAGCCCCTCCAAGTAACAATTGGCACACCAGCTACTTGTGCTAGAATTAGTGATTTGTCATGGAAGCTTAGATCTTGTTATCTTTTTGAGGAGGTGCTGTCACCAGGTTCTATTTGTTTCATGTATATTCTCGGAAGAGGATATAAGGGGCTGTTTCAAGATACTGATCTTTTGCAATTTGTTCCAAACCAAGCATGTGGTGGAGGTAGTATGGCCATTTTAGATGCTTTGGACACTGATTTACTTCTTTCTTCTGGCACGCAAAAGCCTGAGGGTGCAGGCAAGACAGGTAGCTCAAAGGCTGATCGTAGTGGGTTTGTTTGGGATTCAGAAAAACTTGGAAACCTGTCGCTCCAGCTTTTGGGTAAGAAACTGATATTTGCATTTGATGGCACGAGTACAGAATTACTGCGTGCTTCTGGAACTTCTTCTTTGCTCAATCTTGTTGATCCAATGTCCTCTGCAGCTTCTCCTATTGGTGGTGAGTGAATTATCAACTCCTTTCCCTGTTTTTGATTTATAAATGTCGTATATCAAATAAGTCTGTTTTTGTATCCTTTATTTGTTCATTCTAGTTTCATCTTTCTTTTGTTTTTCCCCAGGAATACCACGTTTTGGACGGCTTCTTGGCGATGTTTTTGTTTGTAAGCAGTGTGTGATTGGTGACTCCATTCGCCCAATTGGTGGAATGGCTGTTGTCCTAGCCCTTGTTGAAGCTTCTGAAACCAGGGAGATGTTGCACATGGCCTTGACATTACTTGCCTGTGCACTTCATCAGAATCCTCAGAATGTGAGAGACATGCAAAAATACCGAGGATACCACTTGCTTGCTCTTTTTTTGCATCGCAGGATGTCATTGTTTGACATGCAATCACTTGAGATCTTTTTCCAGATTGCTGCATGTGAAGCATCTTTTTCTGAACCCAGGAAGGTTGAAATTCCTCGTAATTTATCACCTACTCTATCCCCTCCAGAAACCAGCTTTGAGGAGCTTAATTTATCAAAATTCCGTGATGAGTTTTCATCAGTTGGGTCTCATGGAGATTTGGATGATTTCTCTGCCCAAAAAGATTCATTTAGTCATATTTCAGAGCTTGAAACATCTGACATGCCTTCTGAAACATCTAACTGCATAGTTTTATCAAATGCTGACATGGTTGAGCATGTCTTGTTGGACTGGACCCTTTGGGTCACAGCTCCAGTACCTATTCAAATTGCTCTTTTGGGCTTTCTTGAGCATCTAGTCTCCATGCATTGGTACAGAAACCATAATCTCACAATTCTTCGGAGAATTAACCTTGTTCAACATCTACTAGTAACTCTTCAAAGGGGTGATGTTGAAGTTCCTGTGTTAGAGAAACTAGTTGTACTATTAGGGGTTATTTTGGAAGATGGATTTCTGGCTTCTGAGTTGGAACACGTGGTTAGGTTTACAATTATGACATTTGATCCACCAGAACTGATGTCACGTCATCAAATAACACGAGAGGCAATGGGGAAACATGTTATAGTAAGAAATATGCTACTTGAGATGCTAATTGATCTACAGGTGACAATCAAATCAGAGGAGTTGCTTGAGCAGTGGCATAAAATTGTTTCATCAAAATTGATAACTTATTTTCTTGATGAAGCTGTTCATCCTACAAGCATGAGATGGATCATGACTCTTCTTGGTGTCTGCCTTGCGTCTTCCCCTACGTTCACACTCAAGTTTCGTTCAAGCGGAGGATATCAAGGTTTGGCAAGGGTGCTTCCAAGTTTTTATGACTCTCCGGATATTTATTATATTCTGTTTTGTTTGATATTTGGCAAGCCTGTTTATCCAAGATTACCAGAAGTCCGAATGCTCGACTTCCATGCCCTTATGCCAAATGACGGAAACTACAGGGAGTTAAAATTTGTTGAATTATTAGATGCAGTGGTTGCAATGGCAAAATCAACATTTGATAGGTTATCTATGCAGTCAATGCTTGCCCACCAAACAGGCAATTTTTCGCAAGTTGGTGTCGGTCTGGTGGCAGAACTAGTAGAAGGAAATGCAGACATCGGTGGAGATCTTCAGGGCGAAGCACTGATGCACAAAACTTATGCAGCTCGCCTTATGGGGGGAGAAGCTCCTGCTCCTGCTGCTGCTACCTCAGTCCTTAGATTCATGGTTGATCTGGCAAAGATGTGTCCTCCTTTCTCTGCTGTCTGCAGACGAGCTGAATTTCTAGAAGGCTGTGTTGACCTTTATTTTTCCTGTGTGAGGTATGTATGCTTTTGATTTTTTTGTTCTTTCTCAATAATCTTATTTTGTTGAGGTTCACTGGTGTTTCAAATGCTTTTAATTTACGAAATGGAGATAAGGTAACGTCCAAGAAAACTAATAATTGCATATATTGAGGAATATATCTTTCTCAAGTGAATTCTTCTCATGTAGTCGAATCGTTGGACTTTTTTTTTTATTTAGGGCTGCTCATGCTCTGAAGATGGCAAAAGATCTATCTGTAAAGGTAGGAGAGAAGAACATAAATGATGGTGATGATACCTGCAGCTCTCAGAACACTTTCTCAAGCTTGCCTCAAGAACAAGAACAATCCATTAAGACTTCAATAAGCATAGGGAGCTTTCCTCAGGGGCAGGTTAGTACAAGTTCTGAAGATGTTGCCATTATGCCAAATAATATGGTTGGTCATATATCAGAAGTATATAATACTGCATCGCAGCAGGAGGTGGAGAAAGTAGTTCAAGAAGATGTTCAATCAATTCCTAATTCAGATGTAGAACCTGGTGACCAGGGGTCCACTGTGACTTCTGGCAGTAATGAGTTAAGTTTCCGTGATGCAAAAAGCACACAAGATCAAGTTCTCGAAGATTCTCAGTTTGAATCCCCTAATGTATCTGAGAGATCTAGTTCTAGAATCTCAGTCACAACTTCCTCAACTCCTATTGTGGCATTGACTTCATGGCTAGGATCAGTGAGTCACAGTGAATTGAAAGGGCATTTGGCAGACACTCCTTCTATGGAATCTTCTACATCTATTAATGAAATCGAACCTTCTTCTGATCTTAAGTCCGGTTCTCAGGGACAGTTTTCTGCAAACACATTATTTGCACTGAACCCGAAGCTACTTCTTGAAGTGGATGATTCTGGTTATGGTGGTGGGCCATGTTCTGCTGGAGCTACTGCTGTGTTGGATTTTATGGCAGAAGTTCTTTCTGATTTTGTTACTGAACAAATCAAATCAGCTCCTCTCATTGAGACTATTCTGGAAAGTGTCCCTATATATGTTGATGCTGAATCTGTTTTAGTTTTTCAGGGGTTGTGCCTTAGTAGATTGATGAACTTTGTTGAAAGGCAGCTACTGCGTGATGATGAGGAAAATGAGAAAAAGTTAGATAAGAGCCGCTGGTCCTTGAACTTGGATGCTTTATGCTGGATGATAGTCGATCGTGTGTATATGGGGGCTTTTCCTCGGCCTGCTGATGTATTGAAGACTTTGGAATTCCTCTTGTCCGTGTTGCAACTGGCAAACAAGGATGGTCGAATTGAAGAGGCAACTCCCACTGCAAAAGGGCTGTTATCGATTGGTAGAGGAAGCAGGCAGCTTGATGCCTACATACATGCATTGTTCAAGAATATGAACCGAATGATATTGTTCTGTTTCCTTCCCTCATTCTTGATCACTTTAGGAGAAGATGAACTTCTTTCAAGCTTAGGCTTGCAAATGGAGCAGAAAAGATTGTTCCCAAACAGTTTACCTGAAGATAGAACTGTTGATATTTGTACAGTTTTGCAGTTACTAGTTGCTCATAGACGGTTAATATTTTGCCCCAGCAACCTTGACACTGATCTTAATTGCTGCCTCTGTGTTAATCTGATATCACTACTGCGGGACAATAGACAAAATGTACAGAGCATTGCTGTTGATATTCTCAAGTATCTTCTGGTGCATCGTAGGGTTGCATTTGAGGACTTGCTCGTCTCCAAACCTAACCAAGGGCTTCCTCTGGATGTCCTACACGGTGGTTTTGACAAGCTTTTAACTGGAAGTTTATCAGCATTTTATGAGTGGCTCCACCTTTCTGAACAAATTGTCAATAAAGTTATGGAACAGTGTGCTGCAATTATGTGGGTTCAGTATATTGCTGGTTCGTCCAAGTTTCCTGGAGTGAGGATAAAAGGTATGGATGGTCGTCGTAAAAGAGAAATGGGGAGAAAGTCAAGGGACATATCAAAGTTAGACCAAAGACATTGGGATCAGGTAAATGAACGGAGAATTGCACTTGAATTGGTTCGTGATGCAATGGCTACTGAATTAAGAGTTGTCCGACAAGATAAGTACGGTTGGGTGCTCCATGCTGAAAGTGAGTGGCAAGCACATCTCCAGCAACTTGTACATGAGCGTGGAATCTTTCCAATGCGTAAATCCTCAACAAGTGAGGAGCTGGAATGGCAGCTTTGCCCCATTGAAGGTCCATACAGGATGCGTAAAAAGCTTGAAAGGTGCAAACTAACGATTGATACCATTCAGAATGTTCTGCATGGACAGTTTGAGTTAGAGGACTTAGAACTGTCAAAGGAAAAACCTGAAAATGAACTCAATACTTCTGATGAGTCTGATTTGTTTTTCAATCTTTTAAATGGCAATATAAAAGAGGATTCTTCTGATGGTGAGATGTATGTTGAGTCGAATTTGAAAGAATCAGATGATGTAAAAGATGTTGCTTCTAGTAGAGCTGGATGGCTTGAAGATCGGGACAGCAGTATAAATGAAATGAGTGTTCACTCTGCTGCTGAATTTGGTGTGAAGTCCAGTGCTGCCTCATTTCGAAGAGCGGATAGTGTTCAAGGAAAGTCAGATCTAGGGTCTCCAAGGCAGTCTTCTTCAATGAGAGTTGACGAAGTGAAAGTGGTTGAGGACAAATCTGATAAGGAGTTGAATGATAATGGTGAATACTTGATCAGACCTTATCTGGAACCTTTTGAGAGGATAAAGTACAAGTACAATTGTGAGAGAGTTGTTGGTCTTGATAAGCATGATGGTATCTTTCTCATTGGAGAACTATCTTTATATGTCATTGAGAACTTTTATATTGATGATTCTGGGTGCATATTTGAGAAAGAATCTGAAGACGACCTATCTGTCATTGATCAGGCATTGGGTGTAAAGAAAGATTTTTCTCTCAGTATGGAGTCTCATTCCAAGTCAACTTCCTCCTGGGGTGCAGCAGTAAAGACATATGTTGGTGGAAGGGCATGGGCTTATAATGGGGGTGCTTGGGGAAAGGAAAAGGTGTATAGTAGTGGAAATGTGCCCCATCTATGGCGAATGTGGAAGCTTAATAGTGTTCATGAGATTTTGAAGCGTGATTATCAACTTCGACCTGTTGCTATTGAAATATTTAGCATGGATGGTTGCAATGATCTTCTTGTCTTCCACAAAAAGGAGAGAGAAGACATATTCAGAAATTTAGTTGCCATGAATCTCCCTAGAAACAGCATGTACGTTTTTGCTCCCCAACTTGTCTATTTATGTGTTATTATTTAGTCTTCTATGGGAGAAATATATATTAGCAAAGACGCATACACCCTGCGTAATAGGTATTGATGTTACTCATGGCTAATACTATTTTAGCTTGTAGCCTCAGGATTTCAAGGTACTACAGTTACTCATCTGGTTGAATTATTGATGCTTTGTCATCGGCTTGAGCAAAGATTAGATTGTAGGCTTCTTTTTTTGGATTTTTGCTTTTATAATGCATTTGCATCACTAGTGGAGATTTCGTTTGTACTGATCCTAAGGCTGAGATACATTTTGTTTGATTTACTTCTTATGACTACTCTCAATTGCCTTTCTTTTCCTAACTATGTTTTTTCCTCGAAAATTAATCTTTTTACAGCAATTTTCTGGATTTCCATTTTTACTTGAACTGGTATTTGGATAGGCTTCATTCAGTTGTGAGATTATGTTATTTCACTGCAGCTGACAGAGTTCCTTTTTGTTTTCTGTGCCCTTAAAAGTTGATACAAGATGCCTAATATTGGTAACTTTGTGAACAGGTTGGACACAACAATCTCAGGTTCAACAAAACAGGAAAGCAATGAAGGCAGTCGCCTTTTTAAGGTTATGGCCAAATCGTTTTCCAAGAGGTGGCAAAATGGAGAAATCAGCAACTTTCAGTATCTAATGCATCTAAACACTTTAGCTGGTCGTGGATATAGTGATTTGACACAATATCCAGTTTTTCCCTGGGTTTTGGCTGATTATGAGAGTGAAGATCTGGACTTGTCAGATCCCAAAACATTCCGCAGGCTTGACAAACCAATGGGGTGTCAAACACCAGAAGGAGAAGAGGAGTTTAGGAAAAGGTTGGCCTTTTAGCTCTCATAAACTATCTCAATGCCTTCTAGTTTTTCATGGCATTGTCTTGTATATCATTTCTCGAGTCACTTTGATCCAGGATTAAATTTATTATTTATTAATTTTCTTTCTCCATCAGATATGAAAGCTGGGATGATCCTGAAGTTCCCAAATTTCATTATGGGTCTCATTATTCTAGTGCTGGGATTGTGCTCTTTTACCTTATACGCCTGCCACCATTCAGTACTGAGAACCAGAAGCTGCAGGGTGGACAGTTTGATCATGCTGATCGTCTTTTCAATAGTATAAAGGATACATGGTCAAGTGCTGCTGGAAAAGGTAATACATCAGATGTCAAGGAACTGATACCAGAGTTCTTCTATATGCCAGAATTTCTGGAAAACAGATTCAATCTTGACTTGGGTGAGAAACAATCAGGGGAAAAGGTTTGTCTTATTTGTAAAAATTTCCTTCTTCCTATTGCCTTTTTTTCCCACAGGATAACAGCCGTCCTAAGAGCATGTCTTGTTTGCTAGGTTAATGATGTCATATTACCTCCTTGGGCAAAATCCAGTGTAAGAGAGTTCATCAGGAAGCACAGGGGAGCATTGGAGTCTGACTATGTTTCCGAGAATCTGCATCACTGGATAGACCTTATCTTTGGGTACAAGCAGAGAGGAAAGGTGGGCAACTTTGACTTCTGTGTTTCCGTAAATTTTAACTCTTTACAATGTATCTTTGCTTTCTCTTTAACATCTGACATATAATATTCTTGTAGTCATTTAGCATTTGTAACCCATCTTAACAGCTAGGTTCTAACTGTTGCCTAATCTATGTGAACCTTATGCTTGAATCCTCATTTGATTTCTAAGTCAAGTGCCCAGATGGTAGGGCTAGGTTCTGAGCTCTTTTCTCTATTCTGATATCGATGTCTTGTTTCCTAGCTGTTCACTTTTAGCACTATTCTCTCTTTTCATTTAAGCATTGCACAAGAGGTACAAGATGAGAAGTGAAAAATACTGGAATCTTAAGTCCAATTCAATGAAGTTGTCTTCTTTTGTTAGTTCATCGATTTCGTGTACTGAAGTCAGTCTACTGCCTTGCTTTATTAGATGCTTGGTGCACGTTCATCCAAGACTTATTTCTACTGCTATAACAGTTTGGTTCTGTATTTCCATTTGATTAAACGGACAAGAGAAAACTGATATCTATTATATTGCTGTTAACAATTCTGTCATGCTAATGATTTATCTTCTTTATTTTATTCACTGTTTTTCTTAGTATACTTAATTTGTCTATTTCTAGCTCAAATTTGTTTCTGCAATGATAGGCTGCTGAAGCAGCAGTAAATGTCTTCTATCATTATACCTACGAAGGCAGCGTTGATATTGACTCAGTAACAGATCCAGCAATGAAAGCCTCGATTTTAGCACAGATTAATCACTTTGGGCAGACTCCTAAACAACTATTTCTTAAGCCACACCCTAAACGGCGGTCTGACAGAAAATTACCTCCTCATCCACTCAAACACTCTCTGCATCTTGTTCCTCATGAGATACGTAAGAACTCATCCTCTATATCTCAGATAGTAACTTTCAGTGACAAGATTCTTGTGGCTGGGGCAAATACTTTGCTGAAACCCAGAACATATGCCAAATACATTGCCTGGGGTTTTCCTGATCGTAGCTTGAGGTTTATGGGCTATGATCAAGATAGGCTTCTCTCAACTCATGAAAATCTTCATGGAGGCAACCAGATACAGTGCACCAGTGCTAGCCATGATGGCCAGATTCTGGTTACTGGGGGGGATGACGGGTTGCTTTGTGTTTGGCGTGTTGTTAAAGATGGGCCACGTGCTCTAAGGCAACTGCAGTCGGAGCGGACACTTTGTGCTCACACAGCCAAAATAACAAGCCTTCATGTCAGTCAGCCTTACATGATGATTGTGAGCGGGTCAGATGATTGTACTGTTATACTATGGGATCTTAGCTCATTAGTTTTTGTTAGGCAGCTTCCTGAGTTCCCTTCTCCAGTTTCTGCAGTATACGTAAATGATTTGACTGGGGAAATTGCGACTGCAGCAGGTGTTACACTTGCTGTTTGGAGCATCAACGGTGACTGCCTTGCAGTTGTCAACACATCACAACTCCCATCTGATTTTATACTATCACTTACAGGGTGTACCTTCTCTGATTGGCTGGAAGCTAACTGGTATGTCTCTGGTCACCAGAGTGGGGCTGTTAAGGTCTGGAAAATGGTTCACTGCTCTGAGGATGTAGTCCCAACCAAAATGACTGGAAACTTGACTGGGGGCTTAAACCTTGGACATGAAGTGCCTGAGTACAGGTTGGTTCTGCACAAGGTATTGAAGTTTCACAAGCATCCTGTCACTGCTCTCCACCTTACAAGTGATCTAAAGCAGTTACTGAGCGGGGACTCTGGTGGACACTTAGTTTCATGGATGCTGCCAGATGAAAGCTTGAAATCTTCAATTAATCAGGGGTAACGATGAGAATTCAACGATATTTTTTTGTTGAGGACCACTATGTCCGGCTTTTGATATCTGTCCCTGAACAAGTTCTCTTTCATTTTCGAAAGAAGGGACGTTAGCGCCACCTCAGACTAATAAGACAAGTGCTGGACGACAACAGAAACTACCGATCTTTGAGATGGGGGAAGTAATCTGTTGGTGCTTATGATACTTCTGAAGCATACAGTCTCCGTTCTTTGCCTAGTGCCTTCAAAGATAAGCATGCGGGAGGCTGGGTGTATCATATGTTGCCTTCTTGGTGGGTTCACGCGGAAGGTGGGTCTTGACTTTTGGATGAGCAAGGTATCAACTTTCCCGAGGCTGTTGTACATAAGTAGGGTAAATGAGTCAATGAGGTTGTATAGCAGGATTTGTTGCTCAAGATTCAGCTTTTTGTTACCTGGAGAATGAAGTTTTGTGGAGGGTAAGCGGTTCATAGAGTGGGTATTCTTTTGGCTTAAATTCATTTTCCGTGTATGGAGGAGGGGCTGTCGTCACCCCCTTTTTGTTTCAAAATATATGATCAAATGTACAATTCTTATACATCGTGTACAAAAATGGAGTGTGGGCCTTAGGTTCCGCCCATTCTGTATTTTAATAGCATGGAAGGGAAATGTTTTTCTGTTAAATCGTGATTAGCCGCTTTTTGTCTGCTAAATCATTTCAGTACCCAAAGCAGCTGCGTGTAACAGTTAGTAGTTTATGGTGCAAGCTCTAATCGGTGATACTTTAGGGGTTCAAACTACCGTTAACCCATTTTAGTTTCTACGAATCGGTTTCTTTACATCTGTGAGCAAGCTAAGTTCATCCATTCATTCCCCCGCATGGGATAACTTTCAAGTAATCAGCATTTCTTTCCTTTTTTGTCTTTTTTAATTGGTTCATCCCTCTATTCGTTTTAGTTTTTCTTTTTGATGTCTTTCCCTTCCTCCTTACTTTGATCTTTGATTATTGATTCCAGTATTTGTTCTGATCCAAAAAATAGATTTTGATTAGAATTATCAGCAAAAATATTAAATTCGAGTAATTAAACGTGTCACAATTAGGAAACTGGATTTATTATCATAAACTAGATTTTTTATGCTAACAAAAATTTGATTTATTTTTATATTTTTACAAAAAAAAAAATACTACTTATATTGTCCTTCACTCCTTTCATAACAAGAATATTTTATCACTCTTTTAAAATTGTGAATTCTTTCCTTCTTGCTTGATTATAAACTTGTAATATATTTTATTTCATGAGAAAACAAACTTTTAAAAGAGATGTAATATATTTTATTTCATGAGAAAAAAAACTTTTAAAAGAGTTGATAAAAGAACTTTTAAAATAGTTGTAATATATTTTATTTCATGGGGAGAAAAAACTTTTAAAAGAGTAGAGGGAACAAAAAACTTTTTAGAGTACTTTTGTTTTCAAAAAGGATACAATCCGAAGAGTCCTTCAACACCTTTCCTTCCGTTGCCGGGAATCGAACCCGGGTCTCCTGGGTGAAAGCCAGATATCCTAACCGCTGGACGACAACGGATCTTGGTGCTGGTGATGAACATATTTTATATCAAGGTTAGTTACTATTGCAAAGTTCTGATTCTGAATCCTCACATGCCAAATTGCACAAATGACATGCAAATGCAATTGAGCCTTCAGTAATGGCTACTTTGAGCCTGCGATTGAGCCCGCACCTTCCCTTCCCTCCTACCTCTACCATAAATTCCACTTCCAGCAAAACTAACGGGATTCCACCTTTCGTAAAATACCCCGTTAAAACCTTTTCTCTCAGAGAAATATGTCAAGAAGGGAAGCTCAGAGAAGCCTTCAGATCATTTGGCAACGACTTGACAAGCCCAGACCATTCTTATAAACCTCCAGATGAGGCCTACTCCTTAATTCTTGAGCTTTGTGCAGCCCAAAAAGCATTGTCACAAGGCCAGCAAATTCACGCCCACGTTTTAAAATCAAAGTCCGTTGCTGATGCAGTATTTCTAGATACTAAGCTTGTCTTCATGTATGGGAAATGTGGGTCGTTGTTGGATGCCAGGAAGGTGTTTGATGAAATGCTTGAGTTGAATATTTTTGCTTGGAATGCCATGATTGGTGCTTGTGTTGGAAATGATCGACCTTTGGGAGCGTTGGAATTGTACAAGGAAATGCGGATGTTGGATTTTCCTCTCGATGCACATACTTTTCCTTCTTTATTCAAGGCTTGTGCTGCGGCTAAAGATCTATGTAGCGGCTGTGAAATTCATGGACTAACGATCAAATTGGGATTTTTGTCCAATGCCTTTGTGGTTAATTCACTTGTGGGCATGTACTCTAAGTGTGATGATATCCCTGCAGCATACCAATTGTTCAGTAGAACGAGTGTGAGAGAGGATGTTGTGGCATGGAATTCTTTGATTTCAGCGCATGCAGCGAGTGGGATGAGTACAGAAGGTTTGGGGTTATTTGAAGAAATGCTATATGCTGGTGTAACTCCTAGCAGTTATACATTTGTGCCTGTTCTTCAGGCCTGCGAAGAGCCTGCACTTGGGAAATTGGGCAGAGGAATTCATGCTATTGTTCTAAAATCAGGTCGTCATCTTGAGACACATGTTGCCAACTCTTTGGTTGTTATGTATGCAAAAAACAATAGTATGGATGAGGCTGCGAGAGTTTTCAGTGAGATGAAGGAGAAAGATAATATTTCATGGAATTCAATGCTGTCAGGTTTTGTACAGAATGGATTGTATGAAGATGCTCTCTGTGTTTTTTCTGAGATGAAAAATTTGGTTCAGAAACCCGACCAGATTTCACTTGTAAGTATGCTTGCAGCCTCTGGAAGATTGGGAAATCTGTCGCATGGAATGCAAATTCATGCTTTTTCTTTGAAAAACAAAATGGATAATGATTTGCTGGTTGGAAACACCCTTGTGGACATGTACGCAAAGTGCGGCAGGACAGATTACATGCACTTTGTTTTTGATAGGATGCCTTATAAAGATTCTGTTACTTGGACGACAGCAATTTCTGGTTATGCTCGGAACAATCTTCCCATGAAGTCTTTGCAACTGTTTCGAGAAATAAATGTGGAAAAGATGGAGGTTGACATGTTAATGATTGGAAGCATTCTCCTTGCTTGTAGTGATTTAAAGTGCCATTCTCTTGTGAAAGAAATTCATGCTTATTTCATGAGAAGAGGCCTATATGATCTAGTCACAGAGAATACGCTTGTTAAAGTGTATGGGGACTGCAAAAACATCAATTATGCTTGTAAGGTTTTCAAACTAATCGAATTTAAGAATGTTGTGTCCTTCACGAGCATGATGTCTTCTTATGTCGATAATGGATTGGCAAGTGAGGCTCTTGAACTAGTACCTCGTATGAAAGAAAACAAAATTGAACTAGATTGTGTTGCAACACTGAGTATCTTGTCTGCTGCTGCAGATTTATCGGCATTGAGGAAAGGAAAAGAGATTCATGGCTTCCTACTCAGGAATGGGTTTATTATTGAAGGGCCTGTCGCCAGCTCTCTTGTGGACATGTATGCTTGCTGTGGGATTGTGGATGACTCGTATAAGGTTTTCAGTAGTACCTTGAATAAAGACTTGCCTATATGGACGAGCATGATCAGTGCATACGGAATGCATGGTTATGGTAAGGTGGCCATTGATTTGTTTAGGAGGTTGGAAAGTGAAAATCTAGTTCCTGATCACATTACTTTCTTAGCTGTTCTTTATGCATGTAGTCATTCCGCTTTGGTGGAAGAGGGCAAAGAAGTTTTTGAATCAATGCAAGATGAATACAAATTGAAGCCATGGCCAGAACACTACACTTGCATGGTTGATATGCTTGCCCGTGCAAATTACCTAGAAGAAGCATTTCATTTTGTGACGATGATGAAAGCGGAGCCTACAGCCGCTGTTTGGTGTGCTCTCCTCGGTGCTTGCCGTGTTCACTCAAACGAAAAAATTAGAGAAATTGCTGCTAGTAAACTCATGGAACTAGATCCAGTGAATCCGGGAAATTATGTGCTGGTATCCAATGCATATGCTGCGACAGAGAGATGGGAAGATGTGGAGGAAGTGAGATCGAAGATGAAAGGAAAAGAGTTGAAGAAAGATCCTGCATGTAGTTGGATAGAGGTTGGCAATAAGTTCCACGTGTTCATTGCCCATGATAGGTCTCATCCAGAGTCTGACGAGATTAAGCAAAATTTGGATCAGATCACTGAAAAATTGGTAAAAGGAGGAGGATATGTGCCTCAAACTAAATATGTTTTACACAACGTAGAGGAGGAAGAAAAAATAAAGTTACTAACTGGACATAGTGAACGGCTGGCTATATCATATGGGCTACTCAACACCACATCTAGGACCCCGATACGAATCACCAAGAATCTTCGGGTCTGTGGTGATTGCCATAACTTCACCAAGCTAACTTCAAAGTACCTTAAACGAGAAATCATTGTACGGGACGCCAGCAGATTTCATCATTTCAGGGACGGAGTTTGTTCTTGTGGAGATTTCTGGTGACTCTCTCTCAAACCACACTGAAGTTATCAGAAATCAGATGATGATGATGATGAATGTGCTACTGGTATAATAGCCTGGGCCAGTGTCAAAATCCCGCTCATCCAAGTTCCCATCTGCTGTATTTTATGTCGGACCGAACTTATTTACATCCCGGTTTCTTCTCAAAACAGTAAGGTTTTGGAGGATACACACCACGACGATGCCACTGTGTTCATGCTTGGTTCTTATTGATGTTTACACGGGTTTTGACGAAATTCCGTGATTACCTTGAGACAGTAGAAATGATAAGGAAAGGTTTTGAAAACCCCATCTTATTCAAGTTTTGGTAAAAAATTTTGCCCATCTCATTTTGGAATGGGATTGAATATAACCCCTAGATATTTCAATTTTTCTCAATGTGATCCAATCAAACGTTAAATCAAAATTATTTTGTGATGTTATATGAACGTGTTGCAACGAGAAGACAAGTATGCTCTCAATGGTAGGATAACTTGGGAAAGACATGTTTTTGGCGATATGTTGAAAAATTAAAAAATATATATTATATGGACAGAAATATGTGCACTTGTAGTCATATTCGTCCACGAACTACTAGCATATTAAATATGGGTTTGGACAGAAATATGTGAAATTGCACCTTGTCTGTCCACGAACTCCCGATGCAAAAGGAAGCATTCCGAAAAAGACTGCACCTTGTCTGTCCTCCATGATACTACAAGTTTAACTCTAGTCTCCCGTAAAAGCGAGTGTGTGTGTATGTGTGTTACCGCATTTTTTTTTTTTTTTTTACAGCGGTAGAATTCTTATAATCTAATCTAGCATAATCTAAGAGAAGAGGGAAGGGGACTCGATGTGAGCAGAGACTCCATCCAAGATGATCAATTAAAATCGTCACATATAATGACAAATCGGTAGAAGACAAGAGTTAGAACCTACGCCTCACACACCACACAAGTGGTGATCACCATGCCAAAGGCCTAATGGCTTGTGTTACCACATCTAAGTTTGTTGGGGGTTGCGATGCAAGAAAAATGGATTGCGGGGCGGCCATTACTGCAGCTGCTGCTGCTGCATGATCTGTGAATCTTGGCCTGCTTTGCTTTGCGGAGAGCGAGCATCCCAAGGGAAAGGAATAGTCTGCTAGAGTGCTCCTACTATACAGTACTACATCATAATTTTGCATCCAGATTCCGGACTGCTCCCTTCTGTAAAACAACTAATGATATACAGGCTACTCTTAGAGCAGAATCAATTAAGGACCACACTCACTACTAGTATCTGCAATCCAGTATTCATTGTCCATTACATTCATTTTCTCCACCCTCCCTACTGTACTGTACTTAGGTACTGTTTGGATTGTAACTTTTTAATTTTTTTGATCGTAAAAAAATATTGTAACACTTTTCTAAGAATATGAGAGGATGTTTATGAAATAAAAAAAACCATTTGTTTGTTTTTTGTGAATTAACTGAGCTGGTGCTTCAAGTGCAACTTCGAGGCCCCACTCCTACTTAGTCGCTTTTCGACTTCATTCTACTACTGTTTGTTTTTCTTTTTTTTTTTAATAAAAAACACTTGGAAGTGGAATTTCCTACTTTCCTCCTCAAAGACTGCTCTGTGGCTGTCAAAGTTCCGATAACCTGTATTCAGTTCCCTATCATATGTTACAAGCCTTATATAAGTGACAATGTCAACATGAAATTGATATGTACCAAATCTCCTATCGGAACACAATAAGGAAGAGTTTTTTTAAAAAAAAAAAATTCTTCCATCAAACCCCAAGGGTTTAGTATAATTAACCCATAATACACGCACATAAAAAATATATAAAAACAAAATCCAATTCTAAGTGATATGAGAGTTATACACGATAGATACCATACTAAATGATGGTTCATCTCTTTTATTTTAAAAATTTTTATATTTGAATCTATTATTTAAACATATTTTAGATACCATACACGCACGTAATATTTTCCAAATAATATTTCGCTTGCATCAAAAGCACATTTTTCAACCTATCTTTTTATATTTCCAACCATCTTTTTATTTCATATACATTACATCACAAAAAGCATTATAGTAATTATTTCAAATAATACTCTGCCCAAACAAACCCATTGTAATTTTCAATTGCCTTTTATAAGTGAACTCAAAAAATATTACACATTTTCTATAACGAAGACAAACTTTTGAACTTATACTCTTCAATATGGCTACTCACAAATATTAAATTGTTATTACTATAATATTTTTAGTTTTCCCATCTTTTTTCCCTCCTCGGGGGATTCATTCATTGTGTGATGCATCCAATGCTGCCAAAGTTTTTTGAGACAAACTTGTATGGAGCTCCTTTTTTTTTTTTTTTGCGTCAAAGTATTGCACGCCAACTAATTTGTTTGTCTCTCTCATTTTGGTTTTTTAGGAATTAACGACGTTTTGACCGATTTCATGAGCAATAAGATATTAACATGCAAGCAACATTGCGCTAGGCCTCTGACTCCGTCTGTGTGGTGTCATAAATCATAATCACGACACTTTAATCCACCGCTGGCGCTGGCTGGTCACCGGTCACGGCAGAGAAACTTTTAAGCGCCCAGCTCCACCTGTGCCCCTACCGCCTCCGCTGAACGTTCTCGCTGCTGAGCAGGCACGCCGTGTTAATTTCTTTCTTGCTTGTCATCGCGATATGATATGATGGAAGAGCTCATACATGACAATAATATGACATGCTCCGGAAACTAACGCATCCATCCAAGCTTTATGCTTTACTGAAACTTTTCTTATGCTTTACTGAAACTTTTCTTTCTTGAAGTGGTAAAAGATATACTACATTCTTAGCTCTGGTCTCATCGGGTAGTGCGTTCTAGACAATTGTTTCGAATGTGTGTCGATAAATTTAAAAATCAACTCAACTCATCTATATGTATATACTTGTGCATTTTAACGATGATTTTTCATCCATCAGTCCCGGTCAGTCAATAGTCGCATTTGCTGTCTCTTCCCATCACCATCATACGGATTGTTGTTTTTTTGTTATCCCCATTCAAAGAAGAAGCTGTGTACAAGTAAAATCGGCTTCTGATTCGGAAATAGTAATATATATAATATAGCACTCCAAATAAAATCTCACGCGCGCCCTCCCGCCCGCTTCCAGCGTACCTGGCTGTTATTTGATTGTTCGATTGAGTTCCCCTTCCTCATCGCATGTTTGAGGGATCGATGCAAGTACTAATAAGCGGGCACAATCGCATTACTAACATGCATCATCATGTACCTGGCTGGAGAGAGGATTGATATGCTCATTTGTAACTACTAGTCCTCCTATATACAGTAGGCTATATAAAGCCAGAGAAATCGAAGCCAACAATTGCATGTGGCGCCGGGGCCGGCCACAGAGAGAGAGAGAGAGAGAGCGATTGTGCATGCAGATGCAGTAATAGTAGTACCTACCCAGCTACGCTGCTGCTGTTGTGGCAGTGCATTAGCACTAACCAGTAATCAAACCCGGCCATTCCATATTCCATATCTACATATCCCATCCACATATTCAGTAACAGCGGGGAGGAGTAGGATAAATCCACATATTCATAGCTTTAGTTTAGGTGCTGGTTGGAGTCATCTTTGGGCTGTGACTTGATTGTGACCCGGCCGCCTCATGACCATGCGTCGGTAAGCCCTTTCAGGCCCTGCCTCGCCGCCCTACTCAATCCTTCCGCCGCCTGCAACGTGTATGCAAAGCTATAGTACTAGCTAGGTAGGAGATGCAATCTTAGTACTATCTACTGCATTAAACCTACCTAGGCAGGCTATACGGCAGTGTCTTTAGCTTCTGGGTGGTCTGCTGCACTTTTAGCTCGAGCTTGCTGGCTTGCCGCCTTTTTTGGCCTGAATACGCGGCTTTAGTTAATTCGTTGTCAAAGTGAATGTGAGAGAGACAAAGGCCTGTGTACTGTGTAGTCTTCAATCTTTATCGTTATTATAGCATATGCACATCTTCGCAATTATGTATGTGTGTGCATATATGTGTGTGTGTGTAGCGGTATCATTCATTTATATGTAGTGTACTGTACTGTACTGTACTGTCTCACCACCGCTCCTATAAATAAGGATCCAAGTTTTGCGTTGCTTTCATCTGTTCTCCTCTCCCCTTTCTTTCGCCCTCTTAATTAACGCGGCCATCTGTCTGTGTGTGTTTCTCATTTGTGTTAGATGTCTAGCTTGGAATAAAAAAGATTCCATATGCATCTATCACTCGTTCTGTCTTGCTTTAAAATTCTTGTTCTCGTCTTTGCTTTTCATTCTTTCCACCCTAATGTGAGTGATGCATTAGGTTTCCTCTTCTTGTTCCTACTCAATACCCATTGCTTTCTTTTTCAGAAAAAAAAAAAAGAGTTTTCTGCAGCAGTTAGGAAAATTTCTCTTTAACGAGTTTTGTTTTGTTTTATGCCGAATGCTTAGACAGTTGAGTTTGTAATTTTTGCGTTTCTTTTTCCTACCTCAGTGAGTATTTTTTTTTTCTTCCTTTTTCTTTTTATATTAAAAAAAATGCGTGCTACATCAAACTACTTCCAGAGGTTTTTGTGTTTGTAAAATGCTGCAGGGAAAAGGCTCTAGTTACGGTCGGAGGGGGAAGTGGTAATTTCTTGTCGGTTCTGGCGAAACTAAGGAAGCTGAAATATGAAGTCCGCAAGGGAAAAAGTGAAGCTGCCAGCATGATCTATTTAGGGTTGTTTCAGAAATCTAAACCTAGCTAGGTCATGCTCTGACAGCCTCACTCCTTCCTCTTTGGGGACCCGATTAATACCCACAAACAAACAACAGAGATTCCAGACCTCGACCCACGTCCTTCTTTCTTGGCTCTCAACAGACAGAAATCTCCCTGTTGCGCCCTTGAATCTTTACCGGTGAGAGTATTCTCTCCTTTTGATTATATATAGTATTTTATATTCCTATCTTGTCCAGTTCTGCACATCATTAATTTACATTTTCCTCTTTATTTTTTTTTTTGGGGAGAATTATGGTGAAACTGCTATTGGTGCTGGCTGTAAGAAAGATGCATCAATTTCATATCATGATGAAAGGCAACTGTGTAGTTTCCATTTTAGTTTGCATTTGCTGCTGCTTGGGGTTTTTTTTTTCTTTTTTTTTTTTTTTTTTTGCAGAAATGAGAACTAGTGAGTCCCACCATCAGACATTTCCTTGGCCCGGCCTCGGAAGCAGCAAGAAGGTTGGGCAAGATGGCGACGGTCACTGGAGCTGTGCAAGGCTGCAAGCTCGGCACGGATCCGTGAAATTTTTTTAATTTCCTGCTCTGGTATCTGTTAGAGTTTCTTTTAGTTTTTGGTATGGAGCTTTTGCTAGCGGGACTCGGGATTTTTCATGCGATTTGTTAGCAGAAATATTTTTGCTTTCTGTTCGGTCAATGTGAATTTAAGTTTCACTTGACTTGAAAGATCACATGATAATAGTGTACCAATACCCACTAACACTACAATCACAGTTGACTTGTCTCTTTTTTTTCTTTTTTTCTTTTTTTTTGGGTTCCGGCTAATATATCCTAAATAAGTATTCAAATTTTAGTGATTTATCATGTTTAAATTTCTCGATTTTTGAGCATTGATGGTAATTATCTTCGCAAAGCTTTTCTTGAAAACCAAAAGAATGATACACGCCCTTGTGAAAGGGTTGTACATTATTTGATTGAAATGGAATATCAATCAATGGACCTAAATGACAAAAAGAATGAAAGATGTGAACCTTTTGACGGACGGGCTGGAAGGAGTAACATTACATAGTGGGAAGAGGGTTTTGAAACTGGGGTGGGAACAATCCGCCTAGATTCCTATTAATACTAGGCTTGGCTTGAAGGGAGAAAGGAACGAATATGAACCGACTATGGGACAAGAAAGCTGCTACTGTCTTACTAGTTCATGAGAGCGCATATATAAACGCAGCAGAAGTAATTTCACAATCCCGGATATGTGGTTCAGTTTCACTCGCACAACATGCCAATAATGTTGACCACAAGTAAAATAAAATGTTATTTGCCTTTTTGTTATTTATTATATCATATAATCTAATAAATAAAAAAATTTTATGTAACGGTATATTTAGTTTAACTGACTCTTATTGTTCTTACTCCTAAGAGGAGTGAGTTTACTCTATGAGTTGATTCAACTGAATCGGGAGAATTTAATGAGAATTAAATTATCATCACATCAAACGGATGCATCAAGTATCTAGAATTCTTCGGCGGGAGAATTTAATGAGAATTAAATTATCATCAGATTAGATTAGATGGATGTATCAAGTATCTAGAATTCTTCGGTGGTTAACGAACAACTTTTCTAGGCTGGATTAAAGTTGTTATGAAGTTTTAAATAGGAGTAATTGATGGATTAATACATTACACCTTTTCAATTAGGTTAAAGCAAAGGTCAACAAGGGCCACAAGAAGCCTATATATCAGCGGCCAAATTCCACGCATTCCCAAACTCTAATGTGCAAACGGGAAGCTGCGGTGTCTCTGGCTCTTGATTTTTTTTATTCTTTTTTAATTATTTCTGCAATTATGACATTAACATTTAACTTCTATGGTTACAACAACTAAATTTGATTGCTCAATTGGTGAAAAATACACATGGTGCCTATGTGATGAATACAGGCTAATATAAAAGGTCAATTACCATGGTATACATGTATTGTTTTTTGTCAAAATTGATGCCCTGTTCGAGCCAGCTGTTTTGGGAACTTTTCTTGAGAACGCCTAAATTTCCTACTTTTTGATACTTTAACGAAAGGGCGTGGCACTGCATTTATGCATCTGTAGGCATATGCAGATACTCTGTCTACTCAAACCTAACAAGGCCGAAGGGAATCAATGCCAAGCTGATAACATTTTTGTAGATTTTTTTTGGTTTTTGTAGAAAATCATAATCCAAACGTAGAATGCCAAAATGTTAGCAACCTTTACAAAATGGAAATGCTGCTATTTCTATAGTTCCTAGTATCAGCTGGGTCTCGTCTTTTACAGATTAGTCAGAGTCCTATAATTTACTTCGTCCAGTGCAATGTACTATTTAAATTAGCTCGAAATGCTTTTTGTGTAAAGCTGACAACCATTAATTGGCATAGGCTGCAAGAAAGAGAAAGGCAACCACCCGACAAATGGCACTCCAATGTTAGGAAAGAAAATTGCTCTTCATTCACTCCACAAAGTAAAGATACCTGCCTAGCCCATGAGAAAGAAAGGTTAAAACTTAAAATCTTGCACTTCTTTTGCGACAAATAGACTCCTACGCTATGTTTTCAGAGCCGAATCCGGTATCGGCTCGGTCAAGTTCAGGGATCAATGGATTCAATCGGGTTCGATAGGAGTTGAATCGAATGATGTCATAAATAAAAATTATTTAAAAATTAAAATATTATTTGTAAAATACCTAATAACATGTTAATATTAATAAAGGTATATTCATATATATTTGATATTTTAAATATATTTAACAAGAAAATACAAATAAATTAGAACAATCAAGTAACGATTTATATTATTTAATGAGCATTAACAAGTTTATAATTAAAATTATGGATTTAATTGAAAAATAATACCAAAATTTAAGAAAATATTGATAAAGTATGAAATATTTGAGGTATATTAATAATTTTTAACAATCTAGGGGTCAAAACATAATATTAAAAAAGTTTGAATTTCTTTTAGAAAAAAACTGTTTGAACCGGAAAATCCGATTTTCCCGATCAAACCTGGGTTTTGATCGAATTTAACCGGGTTTTTCCTTACCCAATTTTTAAAGCATGATTCGGATCGAATACTTGACCGATTCTCGATTCGATCGATCGAACCGACTGATTCGATCCGAGTTTTAAAACACAGCTCCTACGCCAATAAAGAGGGGAAGCGATGAAGGGTTCCAAGGAAACTTAGAGGAGACTAACCTAAGGAAAATGGTTGGATTTAAAGATGTCGAGGAAAATTTACGAAGTTCAAAATCACCTCTAAGGAATACCTTCTGAATTAACTACAAGTCCGAGGATTCGATCTTCCAACCTGTAGCCCAACAAAAAAATTAATTTAAAGTTTTGTGGTAGGCGACTCATCTACAGGAGTTAGTTACTTGTACTCTTTCACGCTTGACAAATTTCATATAACAAAACAAAGTCCAATCTAAGGGGTATAATACGATGTATATGTACCAGTAATCTTTAGTGTAATCAATAAGAGATACTAGCTCATATGAGGTTGTTAGGCAAGATGCCTTCCCTTTCTCCGGCAGCCATGTTAATTAATTAGTTCATAGAAGGCCGGTGCCATGCAAAATTGCAAAAAAGGTCCCCATGGACGCCACGCGATGTACATATACATCCTGGATAATTTTCTACTTCATTTGAGAGTTGAAAGAAGCTGGGCTGAAGTGAAGATATATAACACGAAAAAGATGAGGGTACACCCAAAGCCAAAGTTAATAAGAGGTGCGGGTTTAGAAACTCTTGCTTGTCTACAATTTTTTTTTTGGTCATAACGATAACATTTGTATAACGCACTCTAGTCTAATCTAGAAGGAAAGGAGCCAACGAGAAACGCCCTCGGAAGAAGCCACTTGAAAGTGACAATTACAATTAAGTGTCAAGTATATGGTGGGAGCCAAAAGTTGAACCCTTTATCTTCCATCTCCAAAAGGCTGTTGGCGACTTTTGCTTGTCTACATGGACCACCGCCATCTTCATTGTTCATAGAATTATTTGTATTTCATAGGCTTTTCAATCCCAATAATAAAAGATCTGTGAGATACACATATGATACATAAATACATACATATATATTTATAGGAATACTTTTTCTAATTTAGAGAAAAAAGAAAAAAACTCAAAAGGGATCTCATTCCTTTCTACCCTTCTCTCTCCCATGTATAAATATCCCTTTATTCCCTTTAGTATTTTTCGACCTTATGAATATCCATCAAGTTCAAGAATGGAAGCAAAATGGTTCCTCCTCTCTCTCTCTCTCTCTTTATTATCCTACGAATGTTGTACTCATACTTATGAAATTGTGGGCCATTAGCAGTTGAAGCTGCCAACATGATCTTAACTTCCTTTCGACCAAGGGAAGATCAGATCTTGCGGTAGCCTCACGAGCTAAAAGGATCACGGAAATTACCATTACAGTTGAGGACAACCTTATTAATGGGCATACTCTGCGCTCCATCTATTCTTCTCTACAACAAAGGTTGGGTAGAACAAAGGAAGCGCTGAGGAAAAAAATAGAAAAATAAGTTTGTTTTTAAGGATTTTCTCCCTTGGTTTAGAAACTAAAGAGCCAGTTTTTGTATTAAAATAATTTTATGGAAGTGGTCGAGGAAAGAGATAGAAGAAAGGTAAAATTGAATTTTCTTTTCTATTTAAAATCACAAAAGACATACCCTTAATCAAATAAATAATTTCTATTGTTCTTAGTTTAATATTTAATAATTATACTTTTAGTTGAAAATCGCGAAATTTTTTGAGACAATCATAATTGTAATACATTTTGACTGATAATTGTTTTTGCTAATACACGTTGACTGGAATTTATAAAGGGCATTTGTGGAATAAAACATTTATTTATCTCTTGGAAGTAACTTTTTGATCATGCCTTTTTAGAGATGAACTGATTTTACCAAATCATAAATCTTAAGGGAGGTTAGTGTAATTTCCCAAACGTCAGAGGATGATAGTGAAATTGTTAGAAATTTTAGGGGAAGTTTTGAAATTATCCCTTACGTGGAGTCCCATGATAGGTGCATATCGCATCAGATTTTTTTTTTTTTTTGTTTGAAAAGTCGCACTTGATTATTGTAATAAATTGGTCTGTCACACACGCGATCCCCCGCTTGGGAATAAAAAAAAAAAAAGGAAAAAGAAATCCCTAGTTTTTATCTTACTGGACTCCCTTCTGATTAAGTACTACACCGTCTGCGATTGCCCGCCGCCGACTTCTTTCATCACTCTGGATTAACTCAACCGGATTTATACCGAGTCCAGGTTTTTTCCCGTGTAATTTTGCTTTACAGTGTACCTTCCGTTAAAATCCTCTGACTTTTTCGGATTATAATTTTCCGGTAATCTCGTCATTGTTTTGAATTATTTTTAACCAGTAGATAAGTTCAATTCGAAACTGACAGGTATAAACCTGAGAAAAGGATTTTATTTTGGTCGGATGTAGCGTTTGAGAAGAATTACGGTTTAGGGTTTTGCAGATCTCCTCACACCTTAACTTAGCGGTGTTGTAGTCATCGTTTTAGGCAAGAGCTGTTCTTTGGAATGGTAACGGCGTGGTACAATCAATCAGCTAGAAAGAGCATTGGTAAAAATTAGGGTTTTGGGCCGTACAAAGCTGGATTTTACTGGTTTTTAGCTGTGTAAAGTTTCAATCTTGGCGCTGTTTCTTTCTCTTGTTATTATATAGTATTTTTATTCTTTTTTTTAGTATAGTTAGTCA
This sequence comes from Coffea arabica, assembly GCF_036785885.1. NCBI lineage: Eukaryota > Viridiplantae > Streptophyta > Magnoliopsida > Gentianales > Rubiaceae > Coffea > Coffea arabica. The sequence goes on along the minus strand of NC_092311.1, from coordinate 53,228,064 downwards.
CAAAGTATCCCTACCATAAAGTCATTTTTTCACCTTGCGCTTCTCATTGTCAAATTGGATAAATCTGCTCCCTGAACTTTTCAAAATTTTCCAACCTGATAACGTCAACCAAATAGACACAAACTACGTTTGTCTTTGTCATATGAGGTGCACATTTTGCTAAATCTCACAATTAAATACTTTATAAAAGCATTCATGTTTGGATGTGGGTAGAAAAGTATGTACGTGAGTGCATATGTGCTCGCATACTAATGAATTTAATTCGGGACATATCTGTTCTTTCGTTTTTATAAATTTGAAAATACATTTTTTGCACCACATCATTAATTTCACTGAGGGCATATAACACCTCACATTAAAAATCCATATTGATTGGCGGTTGTAGTAGGCTGATTGTGTGAAACTGGGAAAAATCGACAAGTCGATGGCCACACTGATCCAATTGAAAGAATTAAGGGCAAAATGAGAATTTTATTTTAGGGGTTATTCTGTTATTAACCCATTTATGTACCAACCAGTTCTATATGCCTTTTGGGTTGCAATATTGGTTACATTATATAGATACTGACAACAATTGGCTGCTTCATGGACTTTTTCAAGAGGACTAAGCCAGAATTTCCCATTAAAGTATTAAACAATATATTGACATTTTGCATCATTTTGCAAAGTCTTATAGTACTAAGTTTTTTGGTTTCCTTAGAATAAGCGGCTTGTGTTTAACCTGATCCGAGGATGAGTCTCATGGCAAATTTAATATATATGAGGTATAGAAATTTTTGTCCATTTTGTCCATCCCAATTACGAATTGGAAGTTCATATTCCTTGTCAATGAGAGTATCTAATCTTTGTTTTGAATCATTTGATGTTATTCTGCAGCAACTGACTCTGATTGTGGCTCTTGATTTATTTATTTCCTTTTGATTTGGGAGTGGTGGGATTGAAGTCTAATTTCTCTCAATAGTTTTAATCACTGACTGTCAATTTTGCAATAAGCCGAGACATTTATAGAAACAGTGTACCACTTATTATGTGTTACTGTGGAATTGTATTTTAGCTGGTGATATTTCAGCATTGCAGAGGAATACGAGATAGGGATGTCTAAGAAGAAGAATCCACTTGTATTCTTTGATGTGTCAATTGATGGGAGTCCTGCAGAGCGAATTACTATTGAGGTTCAATCTGATCTTTGAGATTTCATACTTGATATACTTGATATACTTTTGTAATTTTCTTTATTTGATTTCTGCAGTTTACAACCTGTTGAGACATTGCATTATTCAGGGAATTCTTCACTTGGATACTGATGATGTTGTGTTTTTAAATGTGTAGTTGTTTGCCGATGTTGTGCCTAAGACGGCTGAGAATTTTCGGGCACTTTGTACTGGTATACTTCTACAAATCATGTTGAATGTGTGATTAGCTGAACTCACATGGCATTGTCTCTTTAAATTAGAAATATTGGCTGCTTAAGTTGTTAGACTTTTTTCACTAAATCAAATCTTATAACTGTAGAGTCAATGTACCATGTTCTTTCAGCTTTATTTCAGTGTGATAAGTCATTTTTTAATTTTCTAAACTAATGGTTGGTGCTAAAGGCATAGTGGTCAGTTGTGAGGAGTCACTCTTTGCCTGGGAATTTTACTGTGTGATTCTGTAGGTGAAAAGGGGATTGGATCTTCAACTGGAAAGCCTCTACACTACAAGGGATCTAGTTTTCATCGCATAATCAAAGGATTTATGGCACAGGTACATTTGCTAAAAGAAGATATGCATCACATTTTCACTGATGTTTTAATGTGGCATAATCTATCAGCTGTTATCTGAAATGCATATTTTAATGTTCAATGCATTCAGAATGACATGGTGTTGCTGACTGCTTAGTATTTAAATGTTTTGCGTGAAAGGATGACACTCTTTCATCTTGACTTCATGGAGTTTTCTTATTCTAGTACACCCATCAAGGCTCATTTTCTGCTTCATAGATGTATCTTTGAATATGATAGTGCCTGTACCCCTAACCGTTGGACAAAATTGTTTTTTTTTTCTTATAAATATAGCATTACATCCCCCTATAAGCAATTGAGAAGGTGCTTATGTTTCTGTCTTGACTTGTGTTGCATTTTCTGTGTTGACTCTGTCTTCTCATACTTTAACCTGAAAATTAATGGCATGGATTACAGCAGATTCACCAATTATTTTCAATAGGCTCGCAGATTCTGATGAATTTGAAACTCTTGAAAAGTTTGAGTTTCAAAATTTAATGTGATGTTTCATTCTGCCATAATGACTTTCTGATGGAAATATGAATATGCCTTTTGTGCCTATTAATCTTTTTGCTGGAAATAAATACATTTTTGTACAATTTTTTCATTGCAAATTTTCTTCTGCATGCACTCATAATTTCTCTGTCATTAATATTTTTGTAGTTCTATATCCTAGTTGTGGCCTTCTAAGCTACAATATGATGTTGATGTTCAATGGCTTATTATAAGTTAGACGTCAGTTGTTTATATTCATGAACCGGAAATACACAGAGGCGGCCACCATCTTATCCATTGTCACGAATAAGTTTTAGCTTTTGCATATTTTTTCCCTTCTTGTGTTTATGTGGAATAAGTATGACCGCATATGTTGCTAAGATTTTAAAATTTGTGTTTTGTGCATCTTTCTTCCTGTACCTGCAGGGTGGTGATTTTTCAAAAGGAAATGGTATGGACTTTTATCTCCTGGAACTCATCTTTCAATTGATCCAGATGCTCGGTTAACTTCCATCTTCATGCCCAGACTTGTAAGGCACGACGTTTTAATGGTTTGCAGGCACTGGAGGAGAAAGCATCTATGGAGGGAAATTTCCTGGTAGAATTTTATGCATGTTATAGCATTTCCTAATTGATGATGGTTACCTTTTGAGGAATTTATGAATTTGTTTCTTTCCTCAGATGAAAATTTCAAACTGGATCATAGTGAGGCTGGTCTTCTCTCAATGGCAAATAGTGGTCCAAACGCAAATGGTTCTCAGTTCTTCATAACCTTCAAGCGCCAACCTCATCTTGATGGGTATTTGTTTTGTGATTTATGTTGGCATGGCAAATTTAATACTCAAAGTTGACTGAGAGGCTTATCTGATTTGTTATTTCCATTACTGGCAACATAAACCAACTCTAAAATTTCCTGTGACTATAAATTGGTCATTTGTACGTTTTTATTATTATTATTTTTTGCTTGAACATTGCAGGAAGCATGTTGTGTTTGGTAAGGTTGTAGAGGGAATGGAAGTTATTAGGAGAGTTGAACGAGTGGGGACAGCAGATGGAAAGCCGTCTGGTGTTGTAAAGATTGTAGATTCTGGTGAGTCATCTCAGAGCAGCACGCATGATGCCTTTGGAACTCAGACAGGTAATACTAAAATCTGGAGACAAATCATCCTGGTCATTGTATGCTTTACCACATTACACTCCCTTAGCTGTTATTGTTCTGATTGCTTGTTGTCTTCCTTAACCAGGAAGAAAGAAAAAATCAGCCAAACCTGTATCTCCCGACGACAGTTCTGATGGGCGTGTTAAAGGAAATCGTAAATCAGAAGACTGGAGGAAGAGGAAAAAAAGGAAATACTCTTCATCTGATTCATATAGCTCTGATACAGATTCTGAATCATACTCTTCAGATACTGATTCTTATACAGATTCTGAATCTGATTCTGAATCAGATTCTTTATCTTCAAGTTCTTCCAGTGATGGAAGGCGGCACAGAAAGAGGAGAAGGTTGAGAGAGAGAAAGAAGCGTAGACATGGAGAGAAAAAAGGGACTGGACGAAGTGTCAGGAGAAGAGTTAAAAAGGATAAAAGATCAAAGAGGAAATGGTATTGGTTTTCTCTGCATTAAATGTATCTTTTGATCCTATTTTATGCTTCTAAAGTTCCTTTTTGGTCCTCTTTTCTAAAACTTTGTGATTTTTTCCAGGAGTTCAGGAAGTTCTAGTGGCTCAGAGAGTGACAACAGTAGCAGCAGCAGGAGAAGCTCTGATGCTGAAATTGCAAAGCGCCGTGAGTTTGCCGGTCAAAGTGACTCATTAGCATAATAAGTTGATACTGGAACTGAGAAAATGATCTATACGTTCTAATTTACCTCTCCAGCCATCTGTGTTAGCGTGTAAGACATCTTACCATTTGACTTTCCTAATTTCTACTTTCAGCAAATAAAGAGAAGAAAGTTCCAGCCCCTGTAATAGGGCAGCAGAAGGATAATAAACAGAAGATGGCAGAGGCCAACTTATCTGACGAAGAGAGAGAACCTTCTCAGAAGAATAATGAACTTTCGAATAATGGTGACAGTACAGGAGCAAAGGCTGACAAAGCTACTAAGCTGGATTGTGATTCAGATGATTCAAGAAAATCAAGGTTGTAAATTTGTCTTATTTGTTAATTGTCATGATATATGAGATGACTTGTAATTAGGGATTGATCTAAACCTTTTCTATGTGCAATGTGCATCAGTCCTAAACATGGTGCTAGATCAAGGCAAAAATTGAGCAGTCAGAGGAGTTCTAGTACGAGTCCTAAAAGAGGCATGAGTCAGGGGGTCAATAACGAGAGTAGAACTCTTAGGACATCCAGTCAACTAAGGGACAGAAGTCCACTGCATGGCAAACCTCCACCTGCTGCATTAAATCAGCATGAAGACTCCAGAAGCCATTCGCCAAATGGAGCTACTGGACGCATTAGGAAAGGCCGTGGCTTCACTGATCGCTATTCCTTTGTGAGACGCTATCGTACCCCATCTCCTGAAAGATCACCTCAGAGGTCTTATCGCTATGGTGGGAGAAATATTGCGAGGAACCAGGATAGGTAACTCCAAGCCATGTAGTTTCATAGTCTAATTGGTAAAGGTGTCAACTGTTCTTAACTGGTTGATTTCATTTTTATCAGGTATCCAAGCTACAGAGGCTATTCTGAACGCTCACCACCACGGCGGTACAGAAGTTCGCCAAGAGGCAGGAGTCCACCAAGGTTCTGTGCTGGCCCACTCTCGTATTCCACCTATATCTTTTATGTTATATCCAAGTTGTGTTTTTTGTTTAGTTGTGCTCCATGAAGATCATATCTAACTTGACTGTAGTTTTGTCTTTTGACACAGTGGTTCTTCTATTGTCAAGCTGTCTTACTTTCTGTTAGACATACATAGGTCTCAAGTTAGTTCTCATCTCTTTTTGGTAGATATGAATGGAGGAGTCCGTTAGGGTTCCGGACCGACCCCCTCTCTTTCCCTTCCCGGCACCCCCTTTTGTATTCCCCCTCCATCTTTTATGTTATATCCAAGTTGTGGTTTTTGTTTAGTTGTGCTCCATGAGGATCATATCTAACTCGATTGTAGTTTTATCTTTTGACATGGTGGTTCTTCTATTGTTAAGCTGTCTTACTTTCTGTTAGACATACATAGGTCTCAAGTTAGTTCTCATCTCTTTTTGTTAGATATGAACGGAGGAGTCGTCGAAGTAGAAGTGACTCTCGTAGCCCTGATGCTCACCGTGGCCATGAAAGGCGTCGCAGCAGGAGTCCTGTGCGCAGTCCTAGCCCCGTCAACGCACGGGGTGCAGTAAGTGATAGACTTAAATCACGCCTAGGACCACCAGTGGATGACTTTCATCCGAGTAGGGGGGTGTCAACTTCAAGCTCTAAGGGCCATGGTTCTCATTCTGGATCTCCTAATGCTACTCAACAAAAAATAGCACAACAAACTACCAGATCTCAATCAAGCTCCCCTGGGGAGCAGAGGGGATTGGTCTCATATGAGGATGTTAGTCCTATTGGAGTGTCAACATAGTTGTAGGTTCCACCATGATGATGAAGATTGATAAATTTGCTGTCGCAGAAGATTATTAGAGTGGTAATGAGAAAAGAACTATGGGTTCCAAGATAGTTCTTGCATTTTCATACGTAACACTGGCCAATAGTTTATTTGAGATGTTTAACATTTCCTTATTCCTATTCTGGTGATTTAGCTTCCTGTTTTTAACATGAATTATTAAGACTTGAGAACAGCTATCCGATTTGAAGTCCTTTGTCCTGTTTCTAAGTTTTTGTTTTCCGGGGAATAGTTCCAGTACATGTTATATGCAGCCTAGTGAACTTCAGAATGATGCTGTATAAATTCAAGGTGGCTTCACATAGACTGCATGTCAAAGGTCCGTTATTGTTAGAAATTTAGTGTCCTGGCATACTCTGCAAAGATTGAAACTTTGTGACGTGCGGAGGCAATGGTGTTGTATTCACATACAAGAGGTTCTGTGAGGCTGTCGGTAATCTATGGAATAAATGGGTTTAGGTCAGTTGGCAGCATGAAGCATGTGTGGCCGGCAAATTTAGAGCATGGTCCGATGTAAAAAACTCAAGGAGAGAAACCTGAAAAATCATATGCAAAATCAACTAGATATTCGACAAATACTCCAAGAACTACAGAAGGATTACTGGATTCCGTGTCATAAAAATGAAGATAGTTGCTCTAACTCATGGATACGAGGAAAAGCGTTCACTGCAACTGGGATTCAGAAGCTGCCTATCTTTCTTGTGTGAACAGGCATGGCTTGTATATTGGAGAAGCAAGCCTTGAGGTATTATATCGTCATCATCACTACGAATATGTCCGCAAACCCCTAGTAGCTCTTATATCCCTCGCATGTGAACAAGCATGGCTTGTATATTGGAGAAGCCTTGAGGGATTACATCATCATCATTACTACGAATTAAAGATGTCCGCAAACTCCTAGTAGCTATTACGAGAAGCATATCCCTAGCAAGAAAACCAGGTAAAAAGGTCCCCTTCCTTATATTGGTTGACCTTTGGGAACAATTTGATCTTTCAGCCACATGTAAATAGGAACCAAGACAAAGTAGGTAGCTGCCATAGCACCAAGCATGAAGCGTAGGAGAAAGACCAGGGGATTTGCAGGTTTTGATACATCCTCGGTTTTTGGACCAATCTGCAAAAATTTTTACAACCATGCAAATGCAATTAGTTAAAACTGAAATTGCGACAAGACTTTCGCAAGAGGAAAAAGTGCATTCTCAACATAAAGCAATGGATAAACTTTGTGTTGAGAAGGGACAAGATCATGGAAACAAGTAAAGCTAAGGCAAAACAGAAACTGAAACCAACAATTGAAGAAATTCTGTAATATTGGACTAGGAGATAAAGATTATCCATTTGAACTCCTTGGCTTGGAGATTTGAGTTTGTGATTAGCTGATCTTACAAGTTACAACAACAGCAATATGAAAACCCAGCGTACGTATATGCACAATACCCTCACAGACTTAGGCATGATTAACTAATATTAAGCATTAGCAGTATCAAAGTTTGACACTTTTCTGGAGACAATCTTACAGAACACAAATGTATGCATGATTGCCTTTTGGATTTAGGCTGACTAGTCACATACATTGCAGTTTCTAATTCCAATTAAGAGGGCCAAACATGAATCCATGAACCATACGAACCACCAGCATACAAGAAAAGGAGGTCTCGAGAGAGGTTAGAGCCTTAAAGTTCTAATAATATGAAAGCAATGATATTGCTGCTGGATCCTAATGTATTTCCTGATAATCTTTGTTTTACCAAGATCACCTTTTCAATCTACCTCAAGTAGGATATTCATTTATGCAAGTGGACAAGTAAAATTTGATGTCTTAGCCTGCAATGGTAAAGAAGATGCCCCAATTTCTTAAGGTTTATTTGGTGGCTGAAGAAGTAAACCCAAGTCCAATGAGCTGAGGACTTGGCACTTGTTGGAGGAACAATATTGAAATGGCGAAGACTAGTTGAAGTATGAAAGGCCAAATACTTAATAATGGTGTAAATTCGACAGGGTATATCATAGGTTAATGCGAACATGGAAGAAAAACTGAGAGTTTTACCTGCAGAGGTGAGTCACCAGATGCAGGTTTTACACCTGTTACAGAACATCCCATGATGAGACCATGTCGTCTAACACCACGATACCATTTTGGGCCAATCCTCTTCAGTTTAACATCCTTAAATCCAGCCTTTTGAAACCATTCGATGTACTCTTCCTCCTTTGGGAAAAGCATCCACATATCTGCAAAAAATCGAGACAACCAGAATGTTGGATGTACTGGACCAATTATGCAAGCCTTGCCTCCAAGTTTCAAGACTCTATATGCTTCCCTGATACCACGCTGTGGGTCTGGCCAGTACTCGATACTAGGGGGGAGGGGGGAGAGAGAGAGAGAGAAACAGTCATGGAACTTGTTAAAGATAAAGAAGATTGTCTCTACAGAACTTATAGCTTCCACCTTTAGTTTGGCATGGGAAAGAAGCTAAGTTTTAAATAAACTAGGAAATGAACCAGTTCAGACTTTAATTAAGAAACATAGTCACTAATTTCAACATGATGAAGCACACTAGGCATTGGGGAATTTGCATCTCACTAACAGCTAGAAATCAGTGTTTGTTCTTTTAGTATCATCTCCAAACAGGAAGAGATGCTAACTCTGTGTTTCAAAGTTTCAAGCTTCCATGTCATGATGCTTGGGATCTTGTATTACGAAGTCATCAGAAAACAAGTTCAAGAAGCAACATAAACACGAATTATATTCACTCAATTTAATTTTAAAGAAAGCAGAATAACCAATAGGCAAAAGATTGAGGAATGCACCTGCCAGCAGAGATATATCTGTCAGCATAATCAGTTCTAAAGGGAAGGTCCTCTGCATCGCCCTCAATAATTTTGCAATCTTTCAGGGGCTCCTTCTGCTTAGCCTTGGCAAGCTGATGAGGGGACTGATCAAGAATGGTAACATTCTTAGCATCCACATGCTTGACTATTCCTAAAGTAGTAAACCCTGTTCCTCCACCAACGTCTACCACTATCATATTCCTGCTGGTGAGCTCAGCTGGCTCAAGTGCCTCGTCTCGCATGTCTTCAGTCCAGTGCCCAGGGTTTATCACATGGTCATAAACAATAGACAGAAACCTGTAAAACCAATATGCCTCTTTCTTGTGCTGAATGAATCTGGGTTGTGAAGGCGGCCTAGATTCCGCAAGGCTGCATCTCAAAACAGGGATTTTGCTTCTGGCCCTGATATTTACCCCATTTCCAGCACAAGATACTAAGCCCAGCTTGGGAAAATGCTTCCCGTGTAAATCTGACCCACTGAAACCCAAGCCAGCTGGCGCAACCCTTATGAGCTTTTCAACTCCACTGACCATTGAAGAAGCCATCCCCTCCGACCAATAACCAAAACCCACGAACGAAAAAGCTGCGATTATCAACTTTTATTCACCAAAATTTAAGCTTTTTCATAGAAAACCCAAGTGCATAATCAAGCTTTCCGGTCGCGAGGCAACTTCAGTACTTACACAGCCACCGCTGGCTCTGTTGGACTAAACTGAAATGGAAAAGATTGTCCCATCCCATGTACTACTGCACTTTGTTTTCAGTCTTTTCCATTTTTTTTTTAAATTTCTCCGCTTATTTAATATTCCTTCTGGTGATAATTTATTTTCGTTTTCTTTTTTTTTTCATTTTTGGGAATTGAATATTTCATTTTCTGGTAGAAGATAATTTTTGGAGAGACTGGGTTGGGCCCGCTAGATTAAGAATCTTGTGGTGATAACGGAACGGCGGGGAATAAAAAACAGGACAGTTGCCACGTGTCAAATTATGATTCAGTGGTTACAATCAGTAGTTCAAACGCCAAAGGTTGTCTCAGAACGTGGCCGGCTTCCAACCTTCTTCTACCGTGGATTTGATCTCCTTTTTACTATTTTTTTGAGTCATTTTTTTTTTTCTTTTCGATCAATTGTCACAATCTACTTCTATTTTAATCTATTTCTATTCCTACTTTAGTTTATTATAGGAGAGGCCAGCTAAACTAATAAGAGAATCGATGAGATTGAACTATCGTCGAATCAAACGCGATGTCTAGTTAAGTTAATGGGAGAACCGATGAGATTGAACAATCGTCGAATCAAACGGGATGCATTATACATCCGTACGAATTTGAGAAAGTCACAAAATGATAAAATAATGAGAAATAAGATTTGAACACTCGACTTTCCATTTTACTTAAATTTTAAATCGTTGATGGTGGCTAACAAGTCAACGGCCGTTGGTTTTTGGCATCATGTCAGACTGGCACAGTTTATTTCTTTAGTTCTGTGTCTCTCTCTTTTTTTTTTTTCCTTCGTTTTTCTTTTGGCAATGGCTTTATTTTCTTTTGGTTCCACTTAACTGGTTTTGTGCCCAAAATTTACAAGCATGCAATTGCATTTATAAGCAAGAATAACTCAATGTCGTAGCATTATGCTTTTAAATAACATAGGTCGGGCCAAGGCCTGTAAGAGTGAGACAGAGACATTCGACCACATTTGTCCAGGCTTGCTGGGGCGGGCCTGCTATGGTTGGGCTGGACTGGTTTCAATGGCGCTGGACCTTCTGCACTGCCAGCACTGATGCTTGGATGGCCATCCGTAACACACAAGTCAGTTCGTCAACCAGCTTTCTAAGTCGGCTGCTACTGGACAATACTGGTCTTCCAGAAACCTTTTTGTTCTTGGGCAAACATTTGAATAGATTTAATCTATATACATGTAGTGATTCACCGAATCAAATATTGAAAATGTGACAAAATTTCAATCACTAAATGTAGAAGATTGGGTCTACCTAAGTTTTTGCCGTTCTTGAGGCCAAACAAGGCATTAACACCGGCTTAGTTTGCATTACACCAGCTGCAGGTACATTTAGTCGGTAAATCCTCCTCTATTAGTAAATCAATGATTTAAGTGTCAATGAATTTATTAATTTCGTCTTCATTAGAGATAACAGATTATAAATGAGTATGGGTATACTTAATTATCCATTTATGATCTGCTTGAAACTCTACTTGTTCTTCTGTCTTTTTTTTCATTGACGAGAATTAATGACATTTTATCGTTATTGGATTGTTAAGAAATTCAAAATTATCTACTTAACAATCACAAAAAAAAAAAGAGTTTAAATGTGTAATTATTTTTAAATAGATATAAATAGATAATGCAAGTCAGTCCATTACCCACTAATTACGCGGGTTTAAATGAGTTGCCTATGTAAATCCATTCAAAGTGTGTTGCACATCAAAAGTCACTTATACTAGTAGATGAATTTGGAGTCCCTTGGGATTGGCTCGGATGGTCTCGGGGTAACCTAATTAGTTCTCGAGATCGTGTGTTTGAGTCATCTCTCTACCCGTTTTGTGTATCATTGGGGGGCGGGGTGCATAGGCGCAGGGAGATTAGTCTGGCAAAGTTTTGAAAAAAAAAAAAAAATAGTAGATGAATTTGGAAAGATGAACATAATTGGGTCATGATTTAGGTTCAAAAACCAATCCACTGTAATGTAAAGCCCAAGCCAATGCTGAGGTATTTTCATGGGCCAGTCGCCATGACCTTCATTATCCAGCGGTTTTACTCTGAAAATCGTGTGTTTGAGTCATCTCTCTACCCGTTTTGTGTATCATTGGGGGGCGGGGTGCATAGGCGCAGGGAGATTAGTCTGGCAAAGTTTTGAAAAAAAAAAAAAAATAGTAGATGAATTTGGAAAGATGAACATAATTGGGTCATGATTTAGGTTCAAAAACCAATCCACTGTAATGTAAAGCCCAAGCCAATGCTGAGGTATTTTCATGGGCCAGTCGCCATGACCTTCATTATCCAGCGGTTTTACTCTGAAAATTGAACCGTGCGAGGACTGAACCAAAAAAAAATCTTGCGTAAGGAAGTATACCTTGGTTTAACCATGTAGGTACAGGATGCAAGCAAAACCAATAACCACTCACTGATTGGTTTATTTTTTCAGTTTTTCAGTGTTAAGTTACAAGTAGCTAGCTACTACTACAAAAAAAAATTTATTTTTGCAATGCGCATAGCGGAAGGCTGCATTGATTTCTGTAGCTCACTGAAATAAAAGAAGAGACAAGAAGAACAAGCAAACCTAGGCAAGCTTACGGGATGAATATATATATCTAATGGATAGGTTATTTAAGTGAACATGACGAATTAATTAGATTAGATATCATATGGGCTACGAGCTCCAATTGCCTTGTTTGCAGCAGATTCTGGGCGATGATGATGAATAGAATATCATCGCAATGATGTCATCTAAACCTAACCCAGAAAACGGGGAATTCTTTTCTTCTTAGAAATAAAAAAGTTACCACTAGCATTCTTGTGCCGACGACGAACACAAAGATGTAGTGGCAATGCATCTTCGCCGAGGTATGAAATAAAATTGGTGTAAAGTAGCAGTAAAACTGCAACGGTTAGTTTGTCGAGTTGCATTCAACCGCATCGAAACCTGACCCTATCAACTTACCTAAATGAATCTTATTAATTAACTCAAAAGTACCTTGCAATTAAGTGACATTTGCATCATTAGATTAGATGTGTTTGGTCAAAAAATCAGCTCAGCGGCAATTTACTATTCAGGGTTGGCCTTGGGTACCATGCAAGGAACGTTTCTTTCTGATCATTTCTTCTTACTCTAATGTAATGTATCATTGTATTGTATGGTATGGGTCTCTCTCTCTCTCTCTCTCTCTCTCTTTGTGTGTGTGTGTGTGTGTGTGTGAAGGACATGTGAAGGGAGCATGCAGCACTGAGAGCGAGCCCATTGCCTTTTGGCAGCTTGGATGCGCTTCCCAAGCAAAAGTGGAAAGCAAAACCCTGCCAAAAAAAAGTACTATAATGCCAGTACGTTTTTAAAGAGGACTGACTAGTGAGGAGGTTGAAAGAAACTCTCTCTTATCATATTTTACCATCAAAGCCTAAATTAAAGACCGTTGAGCATCTCTTTTGTTACCGCATCCCTTTCACTTTTGTCTTCTTTCAGTACCATAAAATATCACTAATCACTAATCACTTCTCCTAGGAGAATGTACCTGGATAACAGTAGTAGTATAATGCACTTTTAGTTTTCCATTCTCCTGTCGTCCTCCCGCCTCCTCGCCACTCCATAGTCCATCTTATAATGATGATGCCTAGCTATAGGAGAAAATTGGAGTTAATTTTGTTCAAGAGATCTCTGATACCAACCTTGTTAAATGAGTGATAATGAAGGCGAAAAGGCATAGGGTTAAATGAGGATTCACGTGATAATTAGAAGAGCAAGATGTAGCATAAAGGCAACCCTCCCGCCCCCATCCCCATGTTAAATTGCAGACGCTCAAGTCATGTGCAGCTAGCCACATACAGAGATGAGATGGTGGATTCATTCTACCTTGTTCTTTAGGATAAAAAGATGTCATGTGCATGTTAGGTAATGCTCATCTGATTCTAACTTTTAGATTAGATATTTGTGTGTGTGTTTCTGACTCTCTTGCTCGAGTCTTGACACCTTTTTACCGTCCATTAATTGGCTGACATTAGATGTGGAGATCACTTCTTGATTCGCGTCTGTAGTGTATGATGGATGATTTAGACCCGTTGGGGGGTGTGGTGTTGTTTTTTCCCTTGTTTACTACTTACTACTATCCCCGCAAGCATTGAACGTGGTATGGTGGTGGTCTGCTGTCATTATGCTTTTTCCTTTAAGCCACAATATGTCAGCCTTCTTCATCAACATCATCAAATGAAGTAATGAACTTCATTTTTTTCAACATTTAAAAGAGAAGAAAAGAAAGAAAAGAGCTACTACATTGTTACATGCCCGTTTCTTGCCTCAACGAGTTGAGAGCAAGTCAACTCGATTGGCCCGTGACTATGCTTCTTTTGGCAGATGATTAAAATATATAGAAAGAAGAAGAGAATAATATCTAAACTGTGCATCTGACATCTGTTTCGCTGGTGAACAGTTTTGGGAATTACACATGATAAAGAAAAACTGTCTGGTTGATGTTATATACTAACAAACAAGTACTCCAAAACTAGCCAGCAATAGTACTGTAGTATATATAAGCTGGTGAGGAATCTCATAGTCCGAGAGAAAAGAAGGTGGGGGGGTGGCAGATCTTCAAGGTGGTCCAACTACTGAAACCCGCGAGGGGGGAGGAATAGGAATAGGAATCAGAATCCCCATCTCTTCATGATTGATTCAGCATTCCCAAATCCAGGATCTGCCCAATCAGCGATTAACATAACATATAGTAATCAAGGAGAAGGATTCTCTCAGCATATGCGATGATGCATTGTATCGAATCGGGGAGCACATTGCCCGCATTTACTCTACTGACCTAGCAATTAGCATAGTGGCCTCTGCTTGCTTGCTCCTTTTCTCTTCTCTGGATGTGTATAAACAAATTGGACCCGCTGCAAAGTTATTAGGAAACAACAATTACCGTACATTGTATTAGACAGACACGGCACGAAAATTTTTTTTCAATGGCTAAAAAAAAATTAAAAATAGCCCATTTTCATGAGCATCTGTCTCACTTGTGTTTAGTATAATAATGCAGTACTGGTTGAGTGCTCTGTCTCCGTCCTTTTATACTTTGATGATAGGTTGAGAAGCAGCAGGGGAATGTGAAACCCAGTGAGGATTTCAGGACGTAAAGATAAGGGAATGTGTAAAGAGTGCAGTGCACCGGCTGAGTGCCCCACCATTTTCACCTGTTGGAGTTTGCAGTCTATTTTTCTTTTACAGAAGAAGATGAAGATTAGTGATTCGCACTCATTGAATGCATACAACTAGTTAGTTTCTTCCCAAAAAAAAAAAAGAAAAAGGTATACTAGTTAGTGAAAACTCATATTATAAGAGTAATGACACATCTTCCTGATTATATAGACATATATCATGATTTGTAAATACAAATATAACAAGATGTATAAATCTTTATAAATTTAAAGTTACATATATATAAAGATAGGAGTTATTTTTGAAATTAATAAAGCATAATCTCTGAGAAATCATAGTTTTATTATATTGTGTACTGTGATCCCTTTTTTTTTTTTGGTTAAAAATTAGAAGTTATAGGCGGTTATTGGATATTTCTATTATTTAGCTTTTTATTGCGACGGTAAATAAAAAAAAATGAAAAAGTAACGAAAAATTTTAGGAATTAATCTTGTCTATACTGTCAGTATATATACAATCACAGTTAGATATATAACACATGTGCAAAATTTGAATTTGAAATCAAAATTTTGTTCATGTATCATCCATCCAACTGTGATGGTATATACACATACAGTGCGTATGAGGTTTACTCAAAGTTTATACCATACATTTTCTTCTACCTTTATATATGGTAAGATATATTGTATCATGTGTTTGGTTGTTCCCCTTAAATTAAAAATTTTGGTCCTTCCCTCGCAGAGATCTGATAGTTGAACTTCTTATACAGCTTCAAACTTACGTATTTTTCACCACTAGATTATGGCCTCGTTGGCTTTTTGGTAGACGTGTATCACTTTGGTTACACAGTTTGGATTACAACAAGAATTTGTACTTCAAATTGAAATCAAGGTTTTTTTTTTGGGGTGTTAATCCTCTATTTATCCACCTCACGATCTACATCCACTTGGGACAGAGTGGTTATTACGGAGGAGCGGATAACCTTATGAAACAGCAGTGCACGGAGATAGGAAAACCCAAGCATGTCATTGTTTCAAGTTTCAACAGAGATCCAAACAACAGAATTTACTTGTCTTGTGGCTTTTATACTTCATTCTTTTGCATCTTTCCATGAGATTGTCGTATGGCGCAAAGTGAAAATTGCAAGTTAGTATTATGATGTAGTTCGACATTTTCCTTCCTGGGTTATTATGATCCAGTCAAATCCTTGAAAGTAGACTGTTTTAGGGGAAATCAAAGGAAAAAGAGTGATCAAAAGGGTAGAAAATGTAGGCATGGCTTTGTAGAGAAATGATGTGTGTCACCGGTATTTCGTCCAGCAACATATCATCTCCAACGTGTAATGCATATATGTGGACTAATGATGTGTCCTGCTTCTATTTTTAATTTTTTATCACTTTAGTAGTCTGCTCTGTGTGTGTGTATATATATATATATTGAAATGATCTGCTGTCTTTTATCTCTTGGTCTTCTCCCTCCAGTCCACAATTTGAGTATTAATATCAAGAATCCACTCTCCAACATTTTTCTCTGGTAAATCGTATCTTTTTCTTGATCCCCTTATCCTTTTATCTCTTCTTCTCTTTTCTCTTCCTTGCTCCCCAAAAATTTTAGAACGAGCAAGATAAGACATTTATTGAAAGACAACCACACTCGCATATCTGAGTCAACCACACTAACCTGTGTTTGGATTGTAAGTTATTTGAGATATTTTTACTGTATCACTTTTTGTGATGTGATGTATGTGAGATAAAAAGTTAATTGAGAAGATAAAAAGGTGTATTGGAAATTGTAATGGTGATGTAAGCAAATATATTTGGGCAAATAATCTCCTATCCAAACACTGGTATCGATCTTATGTTTGGTTGTTCGTGGGAATTGAAGTTGCCCCGCACGCGCACATATATAAATATATGCCTGATAGACTAAATAAATTAAATGATTGGCTTCAGAACTGATTTGTAGATTTGGTTTTTTTTTTTTTAGGGTTGGAGGAGAGATTTAGAGGAAGAAATACACCTGTATTCTTATCTTGGAGCTAAAATGGGGAACGAAAGCCTATAGTACAGGAGTAGAGGTGGCAAAATGGGCGGGATTTGATTGGGTTTGAGATGGAACCGAGTCATATGGGTTTGGGTCCAACCTTACCCATATGTGTTTTGGGACTAACTTGGGCGGGATCACTTTGGGATGGGTTTAGATTGATCCCGCCCAATACCCAAATCTATTTTCTACATATTTTTTTTCCTTTAATTCATTTTTTATTTTTTATATCAATTTAATATTTTGATTTATTAAATTTCTTTTAGTTTTATTAAATAAACATGCAAGTGCTTTATACTCAAGATTCTCACCAAAAATTGGATTAACAAATAAAGGAAAAAATAGATATACAACCATATTCCAACATATATCAAGATGGTCAAGCCGTCAAGGTACTTAGGGTGTTGAATATTTATTCTCATCATTGTCCAAGGATGACAGGTCTAAATTGACTGAAATGCTGGAAATTCTTGTGGATAATGACTAGGAAAACTACTAGATTATATTCGTTAGTATGACTATAAAAATTGTTAAAGATAATTTTTGAATCTAAGACTCCGTTTGGATTGGCTATTTTTTCAAAAAATAAGTTTTTCAAATACAATATTACAGTAATATACAATAATTCAAAAAATATCCCATCCATATTAGTATATCAAATATTTTAAAAACAAATTTATAGTAAAAATTTTTCATATACACTACTACAATAAAATATTTCAAAAACACCCCCCAAAAATAACTAATCCAAACGGAGCCCTTGCTATTTGAACCCAATGGGTACCCAAGTATTTCCCAAGATTTCCCATCAATTAATGGGTACAATTGGGATTTGTCCCATTTTAAACCCAATATCAAATTTCAGTACCCATCCCGCCCAAAGTCCCCATGGGCATGGGTAACCCATTGGGACTTGGGACAAATTGCCACCTCTATACCGGAGTAAGATAGACCTTCTCATTTGCCAAAAAACAAAAAAAAACTAATGAAGTATATTTTTTTCCGGAGGCCTAGGGTATCCTACACTAGTGGCTTATATCCCCTTTCATAACTCACAGTTTTTTGTATGAGTGTTTCGATAAATGGACTCTACGAAGACACTTCAAAAGCCGGCAACTTTTGAAGTGCTCCGCAGCACTTAACTACTAAACCCCCCAAACCCCCCCAAGCGATGTGGGAACTTAACCCCACAGGGTGCCCCGCTGCTAAGAGATAAAGACCCCCCAGACTCCCCGAGACAGGTTTTTCCCTTTCATAACTCACAGTTTTTTGTATGAGTGTTTCGATAAATGGACTCTACGAAGACACTTCAAAAGCCGGCAACTTTTGAAGTGCTCCGCAGCACTTAACTACTAAACCCCCCAAACCCCCCCAAGCGATGTGGGAACTTAACCCCACAGGGACACTAGTGGCTTATATCGTAAGACCCTTTTGTAAGGAAACATTTTGAGGTGGCACTGTGATGTATTTTTTGGTAGATGTACTTGGTGGTGATGTTTATTACTGCTCTGCTTTGTATGACAGAGAAAAATAATCAAAGCACTTTTTGGAGGGAGCTACACTAAACTAGTAGCAGAATAACAGCGGGAATTAATTAGACTAAAAGATAGGAGGGGCACATCACAGGAAAGGGCGGATGTTGCTTTTGCAGATTTAAAAAGCAAAATTAGGTAGAATTTAATAGGTGCTAAATAGACCCAAATGGAGAAACCGGAAAGCAATGGAGTAGTCTTTTCTTGTGTCCTCATTCCAGTAATCACAAAGAAAGAAAGAGCAGCCTCAGCGCAGAGCACTCCTGAAATACTACAACTACAAATATTTTGGTGGCCGGAACCCACTTCTGTCTCTCTCTCTCTCTCTCTGTCTGGAGGGAATGGGATGGCTTGATTAGTCGTTGCAGACTTAATGCCGAACCTTCTGGTTGATTGCCAATTACCTTGCAAGTTTCCATGGACAGCGCCTAGGTGTTATTAATGGCAAACACGACTGAGGCAGATGAGCATCAAAGAACCCTGCGTATATGAAGAAAGTTACTGATGTTCCTGCAGGGAACGTATACATCTGTAGTTTTGCAAATATAGGACGATTTTCACTTTATTTCCTCGATAACCAATCAAGATTAACTAAGTCGGTTGATTCGGATCATCCTACGTAGACTGATTTTAGAACTAATTGAAGATTCACACTCAATTATTGGTGAGCGTTGAGCAGATAAATTTAGATTTTTCACCGCTCCAAGTTTACGTGTTTACCATTATTTTCCTTTTATTTTATTTTATTTCGCCTTCTTTTCATTCCAAAATTCAATACGACTCTTCAACGCTAGGTTAATTAATTTCTCTTGTTAAGACCCGTACAAGTATACATTTCAACTCCTGTAACCCGACATTATTCGAAATTCATCGTGATCACTATTTTTTCTTTTTTTAACTCCGGCAGAAGATGAGTGAGACTTAAGAAATAGAGAGCACGAGAAGAGGAATTTATTTATTCTAGTAGGCCCATTAATATTTAATAATAGTACCATATTTGTCACTGGAAAACAATTTTAAAAAAAAAATGGTGTGAAGCCAATGCAAATGGCTGCAAATAGATCGTGTTTTCAATTTATCTGGCGACACATTGACTAGTACTCCTTCTGTATGAACGACACGTTGCTGCAAAAACGCAGACACAGAACTCTATAAATAAATGAACGAAGCCCATGGGGACCTTGACTGGTCCAGCTATCTACCAAGTTGCTTGCTGAACATCATAAAAATCCCCAGACGGTTACCTTCTTTATTTAGAAAGTTCCTGGATTAGCAAGAGGTGTTGAGACCAAGATTCAATCTGCTTATTTGACTATTCATGCATGGTGTGCCCAGTCAATTAACAAGCAAAGTATTACTTCCCATGCAAAATATTCTTACGTAATTGATTGCTTGCGTTTAGAAGTTACTTTCGCACCATGCCGAAGGAGAAGAAGATCGGGGTAAAGAAAACCCATAATAACAAAAGATTGTTGTTGGCCTTGATTTTGAAACACAAACGACTAACTCGTTTTCTTCCCTCAATAAATAGTAAGTTGCAGCAACTTCATCCATGGATGAAATGAATCATTTTAGATTATTAAATTGATTTTATTTCTTTTCCTTTTTAGGACTAGAAAACATAATACTATGCGGTTGGATGGTTAAAGTTGATTTACAGTAACAAAAATGGTTGCCGTGGCGGTGGCGGCAGAGCCGCAGCCAAGATTGGAGATTTCCATCACGTTCGTAAGGTAAATTAAACCATCCCAACTTAAGTGCCTCATAATTTGTCACTAGCATTAGCATCACATAATTTACCTCAATTACTCTTCCCAGTCTTCTCTAGTTACCGTTTGGATTGACCATTTCTTCAAAAATAAAATTTTCAAATACAATACTACAGTAATACACAAATAAAAATAACTCATAAAACATCTCATTTATATAATATATTAAACATTTTTAAAAATATTTATAGAAAAAAAATTTTATATACACTGTTACAGTAAAATTTTTCAAAAACAACTAATCATAGGTAGAAGGACGAACTCCTTCCAAAAGGCTCGGCTACAAAAGTTTAAGGTAAAATTTACCAATTCAATGAGTATTTAAGTCGCGAAAACAGTAGAAATCTGTTTGGGTTGCTGAGTTTTTCAAATACTATTTTTCAAATTTTTAAAAAGTACTCTAAAAAGTAGTTTAAATTTTTTTTTAATGTTTAAAAAATATCTCAAAATATATTCTAAAAGCTCTTCTACTCTTAAATATTCCAAAATATACTATAAAAACTCTGGTACAGTAAAATTTTTCAAAAATACCCAAAAAAATAGCTAATCCAAACACGGTAATGTTAGGGGACAACGGTAAGCGTCCTTTTGGGTCATAAAACTGAAATTGGCACTTTTGAAAATTATTTTTCTTTTATTTTTAAAAAATTTTTGAGTTATCTGAGTAGTAATAACTCTTTCTGGTATACACGCACGCAAAAAGAAAAAGGCATGCTCCAACTCTCACCATCCTTGTGATTCACCTTATGATCCCCTTTCTGGATTAGGTAAAAAAGTTCCTTAAAATCAAGAGAGAACACGAACAAATTCCCCAATCACCGTGCTACAGAGAACAAATTAATTCACCAAAAAACTAATAATAATAAAAAAAAAAAAGAATAGTACTTAAACGCTTCAACTTCATCCAATTTGCAGTTTAATTATTTAGATTCCAGATGCTCAATTATCCCATAATGATGACCAGAAGTTATCTAATCACCGTCCGGCTTCCCTGTACAGAGTTCAGCTGACAGATGTCTATCGTATGGGTTTCCTCGTGAAGAAGACGAAGAAGATGCAGATTTTGAGAGGGTCTAACTGACCGCTGGTGGAAATCAAGGTCGCCGTTCAAACTTTCGCAACTCAAGGAAATTAGAGCTCTGACACGTAGACCGTTGATCCGCGGACGTCAGTTAACCTGCGCCTACAGGTCCTTGTGACGTATTGGGAGCAAATTCCTCAATTTTACAAAATTTTCCTTCGCATAAATGTTTAGTGCATTGAGAGATTAATCAAATTTTTATTTCGCTCGTAACTCGAAAGCAAAACAAAATACACTCAACCTTCCCTCTAAGGGTTCGTTTGGGAGTGGAGGATTTGGATAGAAAAGAAAGGGAAAGAAGAGAAAGTTTACTTTTGCTTCATTTGTTAGTTTTAAGTAGGAAAGAAAAGAAAAAAAATGGAATGATTAATAGTTATCAAAATGCTTCCTCCCAGATTAGAAGGAAAGTTTGATAATTTTTTTAAAATACCTATTTTATCCTTAAAAAGATTTTAAATAAATATTTAATGACTTTTATGTCCAAAATCATTCCATTAATTCTCAAAACTCCAAAATAACATAACAATCTCTTCTATTTTCTCATAACTTAAGCTTTCCCTTCTTTTCCTTTCTATCCTAAACTCCCAAACTAAGCCTAAGTGTTGTGAAAAAATAAAAGAAAAAGAAAAAGCCTCATTAATAGTTTTTGATGCCACTACTTATCTCCCTAATCATCTGATATCCACAATAACCTCCACATGATTAACTTCTACAATTCCTTGGTTCAACATGATTTGCATCAAAGTTTGTCTGCCCCTTTGCTTCTAAAGCTCATTTGACTACTCTCAGTAGAAATAGCTTGAAAGGCCTCTACAATCACATTTTGTAATTTGCTTTGATATTTGTAAATTTAATTAGGCTTTTAATTTCTTATGCACAAGTATGGTTATTATACAATTTTATGGCATGTAAATTTCGATTGTAATCGTGAAAACAAATAAAAGGCCAGTTATACTAACATATGAAATTTTAATCCAAATTAATTAATGTAACTTTCATTGTTCTTTTCTTATACTCCAATCAAAACCAATAAGATTTAATACTTCATCTACAATTTTTTATCTACAATTTATATGAAAATATGTTTAAAAATTTAATCACATGAAAAGAAAAAGAAAAGAAAATCTACTTTGAAAGAGAACATATACATAAAAATAAAAGACAAGAGATAAAATTATTATAAATTGGTGCATTTCATATCAAAACTTATTGCAAAAAAAATCCTGAAAAATATAGGAGTACCATGTACATCTTGGATACGCGCAGATCACAGGGAATGATATACGGATCCGCATATGATCCATCGGATCGAATATCCACCCAAATCTGTTCGGATCACCGAATCATGTTGAACACCCCTAAGATTTGCGAAAAGGAGGTCATGTACGGGCGGGGAGATATATTAAATGCAGAGGCGGGTTAACATTTGCGACGTCATACGCGAATGCGACCAATTGGTCGAACCAATTTGGCTGAGAGGGCAGGTCAAATAAAACCCCATGTGCTTAGGAACTCAGGAACGAACGGTTACTCTAACGCAACCCAACCAACGCCCTCCCTCGCTCTCTCTCTCCTCTCCGCACTTACTCTTTCCACCCTTTAAAAGAGCAGAAAGCGGGAGTCGCAAATAAAAGCAAGCCCTCTCTATACCAGACACCAGAGTCCAGAGAGGGAGAAGAGAGAAACCTTATGGAGTGAAAGAGATGTCAGGGACGGGTGCTATTGGAGCCACCCCAGAGAAATGTTAAAGCGTCTCAAGTCAATTAGTAGCATAGCCGTTAGAGAGTGTACGCTTGGGTGGTTTAGCTGACAGACTTGAGACTTGAGAGGGGATTGTAATCGTTAAAAGGGGAAAGAAAGGACAAAAAATCGAATCCACGATGATGGCGGGGATGGTGCAAGACCAGAATCTGGAGAAGCAGTTTGAGAAACAGATTGGTTGTATGGCTGGTTTTTTCCAACTCTTCGATCGCCATCAGCTAATCACTGGCAAAAAAGCCTATTCCACCAAGCGCCTCCCTCCTTCCAAGGTTCTCCTCTCATCCTCGTTTTTGCTTTTTCCTATGTCTCGCATTCATCGTTTTAGCAGCACTACACAATACAGACTGACTAACTGTATCATTTTTTTTTTCTTGATGCGCCGAATTAATCAGGTTATTGATCAGGGGTCGGAAAATTCCGCCGCATCATCACCGGCTATCTCGAGAGAATTATCAAAACCACAAGCTTTAAAGCATCCGGCCACGCCAAAACCAGAGCAAAGCCACATAGCTTCGGTGCCGGAACTCCGATCACCGGAGCTTCTACCGCCTAAATCACCTCTTCCTCTTCCCATATTTGAATTGAAGGAAGGGACGAGGTCATCCTGGAAGTTCTGCAAAGAGGCTCCCAGGCTCTCGCTCGACAGCAGAGCCACCGTAGACGCCAAGGGAAGCCTTCATCCGAGAGAGATCCGAACCAGCTCTGCCATCTCAAGTGCCAATGCCGCCGGCGATGGCGATGACAAACAACGACGATCCCCCAGCGTCATTGCGAGGCTCATGGGACTGGAACGACTGCCGGATTCCAACCCGGACCCGGAGCCTGCCAAAAAGGTCGAGCTAAGGAGATCGGCATCGGAGTCGAGGGTTTCCCGGGATCTATTTCAGTATCGGTGTATTGATGGTAACAGCAACAACTACTTCTTCCAAGTAAAGCAGCCTAATCAACAGCAGCATTCGGTTTCACAGAATGCGAATGCGGCGGCAATCGGAAATAAATGTCCATATTCTAAGGCTGCAAGGCCAGTGGATCACCACATAAACTGGTATTCAACATTCCCAAGTAATAACGCGAATGCCATGTCCCAACAGCCCAAGGCATTGAACAGAGGAGGGATGGTTCCATCACCGTGGAAAGCACCGCCACACCGTAGAAGCTTTTTCGACACTGCTGATGTGTTTCCCGAGCCAAAGCAGGCGGCCACGGTTTCTGTGTGCGGAGACATTGAAAGGAAGCTGAAAATGAGAGGAATTGATGAGCCTTCCAAGGATCTAGAAACGCTCAAACAAATCCTCGAGGCTCTGCAACTCAAAGGCCTTCTCCATTCCAACAGGCCTTTCGAGCAACGGAACTTGGTGTACGATCGGAGTTTCCCGTCCGAAGGTTCTCCGATAGCGGTAATGAGACCGGCGAGTCCGAGAATGGGGAATGATTCGCCAGCATCAAGGTACGGAGTTCGCCGGAATTCAAACATGACTTCTTCCGGAGAATATTCACCGACGGTGAGTCCACGTCGAGAAGGGTCGAGTGACCGGAATCGGAGCACAAGGAGTCCGACCAGAGTCAGGAGTGAGAGTAATGCGAGGCGGCCGAATAACTCAATGGTGAAACCGAAGCCATTGAACGTCGAAACTCAAAGGCGAGCAGCAGTGGCAAATGAGTCAACGGAGAAGCGGAGAGTCTGCGGAGTGGAGGCACCCAAGGTCAGTTCGAGGAGAAACGGATGCTCGCCGGATCATCAGGCGGTGGTGATGAATCGATTACCAAGAAATAGGAGATCAACGGGTGAGATGTATCATAAGGAGAAGATAACCACGGTGGTTACAGAGGATGAGTCATGTTCCATATCCGAAAGTACATTCAGCACATCCTCTCAAACTGATACGGAGGTACGTGGACGTGACTCCTCTCTTTTTTTTTTTTTTTTTTTGCTAATTAATTTTTTTTTTCAAAAAAAACTGATTAATCAAATTTGTTAGCTCCTAGTTAGTCAGAATTGTATTGTCGGATTATACTTAGGGAGTAGTTTTTAACTTTTTAGGAGTAGTAATAGTAGTGGAATTGGTGGTTTTCCGATTTATTAATGGAAGTGGTGGGATTGCAGCAGAGATGGAAGGTGGAGGAGTACAGAGGAGGGAAGAGTCTGCTGGAGAGGTGTGATAAGCTGCTTCACAGCATAGCGGAGATGAATGCAGGCGACATGCAACCGAGTCCGGTATCGGTTCTGGACTCGTCGTCATTATTATTCTACAAGGACGAGTCGTCGTCGTCATCACCCTCGCCTGTCATGAAGCGGAGCATTGATTTCAAAGAAGGTACGTACGTGAGTCTATCTGTACTGTACACCGCTCGTACACTAGCACTACCATTACCACAGGAGAGAGTAGTCTATTCCTATCTAATGATGAAGATGGTATGGTGGTGGCGATGATATTCCCAAGATTTTCTGTTTTGTTGACTTTACCCCCGCCCCCATTTTGCTTCATGAGATTTTACCCCGGATTGGATTGGACTGGACTGGGGACTACTACAACTACAACTACTACGAGTGGTATGGATAGCATTACTGATTTTTCTCCGTGCTGACAGTCTCGCTGTGTTAAACCCTGCCTTTGACTCTCCGGCCCATTATTTGCCCATACCAATACTTCTTTTCATCTTTATTTCCCCCTCTTTCTACGTTCTCACCTGCTCTCTGCTCCTCCCATCTCCTACTCGAGAAATTCTTTTTTGGCTGGAAATATTAAACTATTATAGAAGAGGTTGAAAAAAAAGAAATTTGTACTCCGTATTTGACCTGGTCCACTTTCCTCTAGAAATGTTCATGGTTTTCTGGAGTCAGTCCGCAGTGTTTGGATGATACAGTCGTATAGTTTGGAAGTGCCGGCCGCTGGACCTGCACCCACTTATTAGTTGGTGACTTGGTGGTATGGTATCAGAGCTGGTACTACCACTTACTGTATTAATTACTCACTAGTAGAGTGTATGGGTGTAGGGGAGTGACGCAGGCATTGAAGGGAGTTAAAAAAAAGTGTCCGTAGTCCCGGGGGGGGGGGGGGGTACTTTAAATTAAATGACTCACTGCCCTTTACTTCCCACAGTCGACTCATTGATTGAGAGCTGTTGCTTAGCAGCGCAGCAGTTTCAATTTAATCTTGAAAGCGACTGATTTCTCCTCTTCCTCTTTCTCTTTCCGGGGAGGCGGAACTCCTCCGCCTCCTCCCTCTAGTACTGACTGACTCTGCTTGTTTCAGACTAGGCAGTGGTGACAGCAGTGCATGACGTAGATACTACAAAAATAAGTCTAGGCATTAAAACAAATAAATGTAGATATTAACACAATAACAACAAATTTAAATTTGTTGTGCCAGTATCTACATTTACCCGCGATTAGTATCTACACTTTATATTCTTATATATATATATAGTAGTGTTGTCTAGTCTCTAGTACTTGCCTGCTACTGACTCCTTTCTTGCTTCAAACTAGCGCCAATCAATCTAACCATTGTAAAACTGGGGTAGTTGCGTTGCATCAAACAGGTAGCTTTTCAAGATCTTTGACGTGAAATTAAATCATAAATGCATTTCCCTGAATGAAACAAGCTGGAAGCTGCTAGGACGCAGCCTTTTCATAAAACGGACACACATCTGAACTAAAGTAGTAGAAAATGGTACTGACATCATAGTCATTCCAAGTAAATTTTCGAGTGTTCACTTTGGAAAGCTGATTCTTTTAGGTGGTCCTTTGCAACTCCGCTGTCCGTTACTTGCTAATAATAATAATATAACATCTTACAGTTGTAAATGCATCGGGGCACTGCTACTTTGGTTTCAATTTTTTGTCTAGAAATTCGATCACTTTTTATATGAAAAAAAAAAAAAGAAAGAAAGACTTACCGTCTTTCTTGTTTATTCGTAATTTGGCACTCAACTTACCGTCTTAACCACATGGCCCAGATCAATCAAGTGAAGTGGACGAAGAGACGTGGGGTTCCGTATTATTTCCTGTTGAATCAAAACTGGAAGCTGCCCCTGAAGACTATGATTTTGTTTACATCTCTCAAGTTCTCGTGGCCTCTCATTGCCTCCCCGAGGATTCTGATATCTTTCTACTTCTGGAGGAGCAGCAGTATCTCGAGGGAAAGGACATCTCTAAGGTTTCCAGGCTGCGGAGGAGACTGATATTTGACGTCATTGCAGAAATTCTGGAACGAAACGGGCACTTACCCCCCTGGAAGGCCTTTTCCTGGTCAGATTCTCAAACGGTAAAATCATCGGTGAGAAAGATTTGGTCCGAGTTTCGGAGAATTCGGGAGCGTGACACTGCAGAGGACTTGTTTGACATCATTCGGGGAGCTCTTAAAAAGGATTTGGCCGGAGACGCAATCAATGGCTGGGGAGAATGTCCCGTGGAGTTGTCGGAGGCAGTGTTGGACATCGAACGACTCATATTTAAGGATTTAATAGGCGAAACAATCCGAGATCTCGCAGCATTTGGCTGTAAAACCACGGGCTCAGTTACGCCTCGTAGGAAGTTAGTTTTCTGATAAGGTGGCTGAACCACAACCCCCCCCCCCCCGCCTTTTTTCTCTTTCCTGTTTTCGCTCGGTTTCTTTTATCTTTGCTTTAAAAAAAAAAAAAAAAAAAATGGTTTGGCCACGATCTGTATCGGTGTTGTCTCTTCTGTCTTCGGTTTCCAGGAGTCTTGGAGTGTTAAAAAGAAAGAAAGGAAAAGAAAACGAGGGAGCTAATTTTTAACGGTTACTTTTGCTAGCCCCCCTAAAGTAAAGGGACTAAAGAAAAAGAATAATAAAAAAAAAAGTGTGAAAGGAGAAGCGTGTTTGCGCCTTTTCACTTGGCTTTCCCTGCAGATGCGCATGTGCTAGGTGACAGGCAAGAATAATGAAGGGCTGCACGTGATTAGACTAGTACCATAATACAATTCCATCCACTACCGGTCGAGTCGTGTTTGGAAAATGCAAAAAGGGGTGGAAACTGGAAAGTGGAGAGGATTGTTTCTAGTAGTGGGTGTGTCTGTCTATCTAGCCAGCTTTTATATATGTATATATTCATTCCCGCCTTTTCCTTTTGTCCCCAAGGGTGTCGATGGTTCAGTAGTTTGGTGATTTACTTGGCAAATCTAATCTAAGCACTGAAAAAGATGGTTTCATTAAGCTCTTTATAAAAGAGAAGAAAAGCGGGTTTACGCCGAGAGGGATTTTTTTTTTTTTGACCTTTCCCGAGGTACTGTCCCGCCTATGATGTGAGGAATAGGGATGATAAGGGTAGTATCCTAGGCCAGGAGTAGGAGGCCTGCTTCTTTCATTCCACACAACGCAATCCATTGGTTGAGGCTTGAGAGGACGCTTGTGCTTGTAATTATGTGGGATGAGTGTTGTTCACCTTGATTACTCTCTCTATCTATAGCTCGTGATGATTGATTGTTAGAAAAAGAACCAATTGATACCATTACAATTCCCTGACGACTTCAAAAGTTGCCGGCTTTTGAAGGTTGTTTGGGGATTTAGGTTTATTAATTCAAAAGTATGAGTTTCTCAGCTTTAGATAAAAAAGACAGGAAACTCTTTCTCGGGGAGTCTGGTTGGTCTTTACTTCTTAGCAGCGGGGCACCCTGTGGGGTTTCCTATCCCACATCGTCATGGGGGGGTTGGGTTTCTGGGTTAATAAATCCCCTGGACGCCTTCAAAAATTGCCGGCTTTTGAAGGTTGTTTGGGGATTTAGGTTTATTAATTCAAAAGTCTGAGTTTCTCAGCTTTAGATAAAAAAGATACCATTACAATTGCTGGCTCCTCCATTTCCCTCCACTCTCTCTTTCTGAGTCTCAAATTTCCTCAGCACATCCTGAGTAATTTAACTAACTAATCAGCACATTCTTGTACCATGTGGTTTTCCTGCATTTAGGGACCGACCGACCGACTTGCGATTTTGTGACTTAAAGAAAAGAAAAAGGTGGTAGGGGCTTTAAGAGGGGAAAGCAATCAGCAGCGGCTCCTACTTGCACTCACCCCTCTGCTCGCGGGCTCCAATTTTGCTTTTGGCCTTTACGGCAATGGGGCGCTCCCTGGCCCCATCCTCCTCAGCTCTCACTCCCTTCAGTTACATAAAAGCTCATCCTGAGGATTCAGAAATGAAGCCCCTGCGAAATCATCTGTCGTCCCATTACAAATCGTTAACCATATGCAGGAGGAAAATAATTACTCAGATCTCCAGCCAGGAGCTGCAGTAGCAATGGATGGGAAATTAATTATCAGGGCTTCTTGCTTGCTATCTTAGTACATTTTTATATCTCGGCAGGTCTCTTGATAAAAGTAGAATTTCGTCATGGAAAAGACAAGCTCAAAACCTGGAGTGGAGTCTCCAAGAAGCCAATTATTATCGCTGGGGGCCGGGGGGCACTTCGTCATCCCAGAAGGGTACAAAGTTTATCGACCCATGTAGATACTATAGATTAGGATGATGGCCTGGCAAAGGGCACATGCCATTGCCCCATCTACTAGAGCATCATGATCTGAACGTTAATTAAAGAGGTACACATATTCTTAATTTCGTCCAGGAAGTGTTATAATTTTGAGTGAACTTTTTTTCTTTTGTGCAGAAAATGCATTGAAGTTGTCCAATCCATGCCGTGGCCTAATGTCGTCGTCGTCGTCGTCGTCCTAATTGTTGTCCCCTAATTGGGACCTTTCGCCAGACGGTAATTTTGACTAGGCTGGTGGAGTTCCATTATTAGCCATATATGCGACCCACCAAAAAAAGAGCAACCAGAGGGAAATGGTCCTCGATGCTATCACAAACGAGTAATCAGCAATGCTGGATGAATAGAGACTTCGTATGTTGATCTTAGCCCAGTCCTCAAGTTCTAGTGGCTTTTTTAGTTCATTCGATGCCTACTTGAGAGAAGAGTCTCGTTTCTGGACAATTCACTAACACGTGATCAATGATTTTCCCCACCATGTTGTCAATTTCTTTGATTCCACGAAACTTTCGACTGTCTCTAGGGGTTTTTTTTTTAAAATCATTCGTCATTTATCTATTCTACTCCAACTTTAACCTAATCTATAAAGAGAGGCCCAACTGGACTTATAGGGGAGCCGATAGGGACTACACCACCATCGAATCAAACGGTGCATTTTGCACCCATATGAATTTGAGAAAATCACATATAATGACAAATGATGGGAGGCAATGTTTGAACCCTTAACTTCCCACCCACCAAAACTTAAAATCTATAGTGATTATCTCCTATTACAAGCTCTCGTGTTTGGATAGAGTATTATTTGAAATAATTACTGTAACACTTTTTATGATGTGATGTATGTGAGATAAAAAAATAGTTCAAATATAAAAAGGGCGGATTGAAAATTGTATTTATGATGCAAGCAAAAAATTATGTGCAATAATTCACCTATCCAAATAATTATGTGAAATTATTATGTTTATTACTAAGATTTTACCTTGAGACTTTTTACTTAGCAATAAACATTATTTTGAAATAATTACTATAACACTTTTTACGATGTAATGCATGTGAGATTAAAAAAATGATTAAAAAGATAAAACGACGTATTGGAATATGTGTTTGTAATGCAAGTAAATAATTTTTGGGCAAATAGTTGCCATCCAAACACATCAAATTAATTAATTTTAGAACTTGAAATGTTTATAATACTTCGTATGTTTATAACACATCAAATTATAATACTTAGGTAACCCTAAGATTTTAGAACTGTATCAATTTAAGTCAGAAGAGTCATTGTGGTCTTAAAGAAGGAAGATGGGGTTAGTTGAAAAAGATTATCTGAGTAACACAAGCAAGAAATAGCGGTTGTTATAATGGTAAAAAGATTATTCAAAATGCCAAAAAAAAAAAAAAAACAAAGTTAGGTGTAAAATTATGGTGTTAATTACATTTGTTCTTGACAGATTCACCGCTGTAATTAGTCAACAACAAACATTTGACTGGTTATTCGTTAATGAGGTCAACAAAGTAACACCAAATGTCCGAAAATGCTCGTTAATCCTATCCTAACACACCCTTTTGTTCCCCACCTCTTTATTCGTTCTCATTTCCCATCCTACGTTGACTTGGAGCCCTGCAATGATTGTGCTTAGCCACAATTAGATCAATTTGAGACATTCAATTCGATATTCTTTGTAGGAAATTTTAATTTCAAATCTTACCAAAAATGAACAAAAAAGTTCTTACATCCGCTATTTCTGCATTACCAATTCAATTATTAACCCATTTCCAATTTCTATTAGATCTATTAGAACTCCTTCGACAATATCAAGAACAACTCTCCAAGTTCATCTTCAACTAAACCACAAAAATTCATGCACAAAAACAGACCTTCTCACCTATCGAGCCTAAACCCAATCTGGTACTCAAAATCTCTTGCAAACCCAATGTTATGTCTCTGTTATGCACCTCTGCAATAGTTTGGGAAGAGAAGATAAACAGAGGAGAAATGAACGAGGAGAATTTTGGATTAAGATAGGGAAGGCAAGAGAAAAGAAACAAAGGAGTGTTGATGGCTGTGAAAGTGGTAGGGATACAGAGGGGTGGATGGAGTAGAACATTGAACTTTCATCAATGTTCTTTTGTTCTTTGTTTCTTTTTTTTTTTTTTTTTTGTCTTAGTATTTTTCTTCTTTTATTTTTTTTTTGTATCTTTTTTCTGTTACCAGTTACCAACAAAGATATAATTTTGATAGGTATGTTATTTTGATTAAAAAAATATATATTCATGGTTTTTTTCTGTATCAATATTCTTTGCTTTTTGGGTACTACATTTTGTCTTTCATTTTCCTTCCTTTTTACTTCCAGCTTTCTTTTCGGTTTTTCCAAATCAAACTTGGCTCGTAATCAAGCATTTGGATGAAGGGTAATTTTGTCGTTCTGCGGACTCTAACTGCAAAATGTAAATGACATTAACGGCAAGGGGGTGAATATAATTTTGCCCAACCTCAAGAGCTGATTGGTAATTTGATTAAACATCAAGGAAGGTAGATGTAATTAAACCAAAAGTATAAGAAGAAATGATAATGCGAACACTTAGAGCCCATATTCAACCTAATAGCCCAATCATAAACCCCTCCTCAAATAGGGTTGTGAGCTTGTGGCTCAACAAAAGTGCAAATATTTGTCGTGCTCATATAAGTGATAATATGCATTTCCAAGTCCCTCCCCGGCCTGCATCGAGACAGTTGGGCCCCTCCTATTTCGTCCAAGCTATAATGGACTTCTTTTTTTTTTTTTTTTTTCAGTACTCGTTATGTTGCAGGGAAAAGGCAAGGTGATTATAATTGAGTTATCCCAAAGCAGAAGATGATACAGCAAAAACGTGCAGAGCAGATGTTCATTTCCGAGAAGCAGAGTTGGATTATCATTATGGGTAAAGCAATAAGTATTATCATGCTTGCTTAAAATCCCTTTTTGTTCTTCCCAAGTATGTACCAGCTTCTACCTTTTTATGTTTAACATATTATTGTTATGCGGAGGAGGAGAGATTAGGGAAATGGGGATATGGTGCGAGTGGGAACTGTCCTTCAATGGGATGAAAGACTCCATCATCATCATCATACCCTAGGTTTATAGGGTACATGCAATTCATGGTTTAGATTGAGTGTTTCACTTTTTGTTTTTTTGGGGACCAAATTTTGTTATCCACAAACACTGAAAAAGTTGATTGACATGCATATTTAAGGAGGATAGTTAATTTTGACATTAATAAATGGCTTTGTTTTTTTAAAAAAAAAAAAAATGCCATTTGAAAGACCTCAGGATTTCCTCGGAATTCATCATATGCATGAAAATGGCCAAGGAATGATGATCGGGAAATCACACCATAATAAGATGGGACGGAAAAGACAGCACAAGGCCTCTGCTGAATTAGCGTAATGGGGACGTCCACTTCTTCTTGTCCAAGATCCCTTCAACAAGTCCCTAGTCAACGCACTTTTCCAATGAGATGCAGCTTATTGGCTTATTAGTCATACAGGTAAATGCTGCTACGTCGAGCTTTTGTCAATCGAAGTTTAAGCCATGATCAAAAGTCGGCTTATCTTGATGTTGCCCTAACTTATAAAAGAATTTTATTTTATGGACCATTTTGTCACACAGGATGATGTTGATGTTGATGTTGATGTTGATGCTGATCAGCTGATGTTGATGTTGATGTTATTCCACTTTGATGTCTCACGACGTGGACGGAACTGCTTCTGCTCCAGAAGTTTCTCATTTTGATGCTGAAAATTTCGGATGGAGGCAGTCTATGGAAACTTGATTCGTTCTTTGCCACCTACACAACTTTCAGTAAAAACACACTACTGCCTCGTAATATCACCCTCTGAGGTGATGCAGTCGAAATTACTTGAAAACTCGAAATATGATCGTGGTTTTTGCGTTAGTTGTTGGATCCAGTCTTGGCCGAACTTCTTCGCTAATTTTCTCCAGATTTGAGAATTTTTCAGCAAGAGGTCTTAGCATCGATTATAGAACAGAAGTGGGGAAATAAATTCAACCACACTCAGATACATAAGAAGAGGCTAATTTATACAAATAGAAAAAGTTCCACTCTTAAAAATAACATTCTCAGTCCTCCACTCTTCTTTAGCTTTACTCTCCTTGATAGTTCGAATTCGTGGCCCGTCGATTCAGCTTCTTCACCTACCTTTAAATATGAAGCGTTTTACCATTTAAGTTGCGATTCATTATCATAGTTGACATAACTTGATAAACAAGAAACAAACAGTATCAGATATTGCCTAATATAATATTCAAACTGTTAAATAAGAAAACTACCTAAAAATGCTAAATAATAATATAAATTTTTTTTTTAGAATTATTAGGCCTTAGTTTAATATGCCAACATCAATTAGTTTCATTTTAGTCTTCAAATATCAAGACTGCTCAAACCTCAAAGTTTTCATTGCGTTTTGCCCGCCAAGAGTGCTAACTTTAATACAACACTTGATTGCCTGAATTACCCCTGATTTCGATTTCTGATGACAACAAAACCATCTCCGAACAAATTATGCAAGAAATAAAGCTGCAGAGACTGCTATGGCAGTTCATCCACGAAAACACATGAGAATTTCGGTGACTGGAGCTAATGGACGAAGGATGGATCCGCTACTTGAAACCCAAAGCGTTGCGTTCCGATTCCTTTTTCTTCTTTATTGGCTCGTGCAATTTTTATGGTTCTTTTTGTTCTCTTTGCCTGCACATATCACAATCAGAAACGCTAGGGGTTACTACCCTGCCCTTCGTGATAAATTATTTTAAATGAATGATAAACCAATAGACTTTAGTATGGCATTTTGTTGTATTAAAATTGCACGAACTATATAAGAATCTAAAGTCTTTACATATTTTGTAGCATGGCTGCACAAATGCTGGATCATTGATTACCAATGGAGGCTCCTGGCCGAATGTCATGTCACAGCTCATATCATCAAAGTCTGCAAATTCAAAAAGCTGTATCAATCAACTGAGGAAAAGCCATATATAACCAAGAAATTCCCGTGTCTATCCATCCGATTGTTCTCTGACATCTGGATGCTAATGGATTACCAAATGGAAGCTCTTTTTTGTGCTCTCCAATAGGAGTTCTACTATAATGATAGATTATGCCATCATTTGTCATGACTACATGCATGGTAGAGGTAATAGAATGATTATAGGATTTTGACGGAGGAGTGAATTGGCTTTAATGTTAACTCAGAAGACCAGAGACGGGATGTTTTATACCCGGCCAGTAGAAAGAGCATCAGGTAACAGCATCTGGTCTCTTTTTCCTTCCTCAATTCCTTCCTCCCTGGCCAGGTGTACTTACATTGCAATTTACTATTTTCAACTGCTCTATGATGGAAATATTTCCTGTACTGCACCTTAAGTGGCTGATAGATGGGGCCCTCCATGGTTGCTTTGCAAGGGCTTCATGAGCTAGTGCAAGTACTGTTGCTCCGTCAACATGATCTTACTTTCTTTTTGCGTCCTTCACTCAACTACTGATGTATATTGATAGTAGGGATAATAGCAGAAACCTCCCCTGAAGTTTCTAATAGTTGCACTCACCTCTCCTTATGTTTGGAAAATACAATTAATCTCCTCTAGCATGAATTTGGAGTCTATAGTTGACATAAGATAGGATGAATTTACTTCTATACCCTAAGAGTTTAAGGTTGTTAGTAAACAAATTTGGAGCAAAAAAAAAATTAGAACAATAAACAAGTCTAAAATAATTAATTAAATAACATTAATGGTTATTTTTTGCTTTATTAGACACTGTAAGTTCACTTGCAAAATGGCGCCATTTTGATACTCTAGCATGGTGTTATTTTGTGATTAACAACACTTAAGAGGACAATACAAATTATATATTTTCTACATAAAAGAGAAGCAGAAGCAAGAAAAATGTAAGAGAAAGAAACCTCTAAACAAAGCTTCATAAAAAGAATAAGTTTTGGTGGTTTTGATTGAGATTATTTCATGAAAATCATAAACAAAAGGAGGAATTAAGACAAAATCTAAGGATTTTTCTATTAAAAATCTGCAACAATCAAAAAATGATAGATAAGCAATCCTTTATCATCTCAACTTAATACACAAAGTTGTGGTGGTAGTTATAGTATAATGAAATTGTTGCGTCAATCATGAGAGAACATAACTATCTATGAAATATGGTAAATAGTGTGAGATAAGTATGACAATAAAAATCTCTCTTGTACTAATCAAAGGTGAATTTTCATGCTTAATCAACAGACTCTTTATATGCTTTAGAACCTCAGATTTCTGAACATATGTTTGTTGTTTCTTCCAGATTTTACTACTGTCTTTGTTCTCTTTGCACTAATTGTTTCCATCTCTTAATGTTTTTCATTCTTTTACTAATACAACCTCACAAGAGGCAAAAAAGATACAAATGAAGCAAAATTATTATTTCACTTCTCAAAAGACTTTTTTAATGGCACTTTCTCTAACATGGGTTGAAGTTGCTATCAAAATCTTAAGTTCAGTGGAGGTTAGTGCTATTTTTCAAATCTCAAGAGAGATGAGTGCAACTGTTGGAAACCTCAAGGGAGATTTCTGCAATTATCCCTTGATAGTATAATTGTCTGGAAACTAGTGCTTGTACCATTGTTTGTGTTATAGGGAGTTAATAGGTGTGATTCAACACTTCTGTTTAGTAGCCTAGGGGCATGAGAAAACTCTATGTTTTTTCCTTGCACTATTAACTCTTTAGGCCACGTAATGATCAGGTGTATGAGAATACGGACCAGTAGATTAAGTTCTGAATTATTGAAGCATTTGGAGTTACGGTCCAGCTGAATACTTACTGGGAACCATGTTGAGTGGCATGCCAAGTGAGTCTTTAATGAACTCTTGCGATGACATTTTGCAAAGATTGGTGCACATTCCTACACAGTTAGTCCCCTCTAAGAACCTGAAAGGTATTGAGGAGAATATCAGAGGTTGAAGCTTGTAGCTATAGCTAGAACGACGCATAATTGGTAAACAAGGACATGAGACATTACCATGATTTAGATAAACATCATTAAAATTGAGGGCACTGAGTTAAGTGGGGGAACAAACAAACAAACTTGGAGCACAATGACTGGAGTAGATTGTCTTAGTTTTTATGAGGAACTCATTTCATGTTTGGTCACTTAGGTTGTAATGACTGGATATTTTATTCAAAGGAGAAGAACGAAAAGATACCTGCATTTCTTTATGTGGACGACATTCTTCTCTTTTGTGCCGTCAAATTCTGACTCCCTCACCTTGTTTGCCAAAAGAAATCATATATTATTTTGCTTGCCAATAATTGTACATGCAAATTCTGATTTTGTGGCCGTATTTGTTGCTCCAGTTTTGATGTTCAAATTCCCAAGGGGTTGTCCTCTATTCTTTTGCCAGAAAGATGTATCTTATTATATGTGTGGCTTTGGTTCATGCATAGTTTTTATTCCAAAATGCAATGAATATTGCAATAAGAGTAACTTACCTCGCAGGGTCCAACTAACCAAGCAAAGAAAATAGTTGTGAAGACTGCAAAAAATTCTCTTGCAAATTTGGATTGTGGCAGAAGGGCCCTTATCTGCACTGTGTAACATCATTCATCTACCACTTCACAACCCTTGTGTAGTGAACCATAAGCGCAATTTGTAAGGCAAAAACAAACAATTAATTTGTCAATGATGTTCTGCTTTTATATTGTTGAGCATTTTACTTTTCAGCCCGTGGCCTAATCTTTACCATTGCATCAGATTTCTGGCCAGCTTGCTAACTTTTCTTTTCTTTCTTTCTTTCTTTATGATTTTAGTATATATTGTAAAATTCTTCAAACTCAATTTACAGGCCCAAGCAACAGGAGAAAAGTGGGGAGCACAAAATAATGGATAGGCATTTTTCCTCAACCCCCCAAAAAAAAAAAAACCATTGCCAACATGCCATCAACCGACATCATCACACACATTGCCAGAGACAGGCGTTTTAATTTCAATCAACATGATTCCCCAAACGAGGAACCCTAATTGGTATTAGAATTTAAAGCTTTTACTTTGCATGATGCGCCCGCTTATTCATCTACTCCATGTTGTATTGCAAATCAATTCTCATAGTTTAGCACGACTCTCTTGAGTTATGAGCCAAACAGTTTGATTGGTTTTTGTTACTAATTATGTATTTTTCATTCTTGAGATGAATTTTTTTTTTCTGCCTTGACTAGTTATGGAGTGAAAACCTTTTGAAAACTTGCATACCATGATAAAGTCGGGAAACTTCAATATCTTAACGAGGCTTTTGACAAACAAAGTTCAGTAAGGTAATTCTTATCTGGTGTTTCGTCCAAGTTGACGAGTACTGGTGCTAGTTTTTCGGAGACAAAAACCAAAGAACACAGATCATCACATCTAAACAACAATGCCAAATTTGGCTGATCCCTGTGGGAGCTTCGCCGTCATGCATCAGCCCGAGTAATTAGTTGGGCTGGAGAAGTTGTAAAGACAAATACTAAGAAAGAATAACTAGAGGATTTAATGGGGAATAAATGAACTTGCCGCAGAGAGAATAGGGCGGGGGAAGGCCTTTTCAAGAGTTTGAATAATAAGATCTTGTTGTTGGCTTGAATTAAACTTCCGATAAGCCACTCCTGCTGCCTCCACCAGCCCATCATATCCACTCTTGCGACTTCGCAATCCTGAAGATCATCAGTGCATATTGGTGAGAAAATTTTGATCCAACCTTTGAAGTCGTCAGCACTTATAATATGTAGTTAATTAAACAGCAGGAACAATCCGCAACAGTTTTTTGTTTTGAACCTGTTGTTTCTTGCAACCTCTGGGAGAGGTGATTAATGGCAGCACGGTCGAACCAGTTATCCTTGTAGACGGTCCTGGAAGCCATCGTGCCCGACAGTTCCACGGACTTGTCCGGTGACCTGCTCAGCACAGCAACAACGCAGGGAGAGGGAGAATGATCAGACCTGTGCTTGTGCCGCGGGTGGCATAGAGGCGACAAGTGGCAATGGTGCTGTACAACAACTGACAACTTTGCGTCCATATTCGAGAGGAGATAGATAGTGGAAGGGATGAAGGAAAAATAATGGAGCTTTTGATTATGAAGGAAAGTTCGATGGTAATCACTGGATTATTTATTATTGATAACATAAGAGGTGACAATAGAACAACAAAGAGCATATAACCAAGTCTCTGTCTTTTGATACCCCAAAACTTTCTGGAATCTGTCGCTTAGTTTGCTTGCATCATGATCATGCATGTTTAGTCCCCGACCAAAAAATATTTAGGATGCCCCAAACGAAGCTTTTCTTAGAGTTAGTTGCAGCTAAATAATTAATAACGTCGTCTACCAATAAGAAACGCATATTTACTCGAGGTAAAATATATATATATATATATTATATTAATAAGGGGTAAATGGATAGGATTTAGACACTAATTCACTAACTAGGGTTAGCTTTGATGTTAACTGCACCATGCAATCTACCTTCTGCTCTTAAACACTCCAATCTTTCCGGATTTGGGTGAACTTTAGTGAACAAGTCTCACCAGGGTGACCCAGACCCAAATCATGAATCGGCAGAATCTAGAACTACAACTGTTGGATTTGGCAGCGGCTGGCTGGGAACGAGTTTCTATTAGGCCCGCCCAAGTACTCCCTCGGTATTTTATTTTGGTATAGATGCTGACAAATGGACATCGTATCCGTTTCTTCGCATGCTTTACTCTTTTGTTATTGTTATAGATTACTGTTCCTTGAAGCATAGCCATTGGTGACTTGATTGTGATGGAGACACGTTAGCTTATACTAAAACAACTGGTGGGCTGCCTTCATTTGAACGCGTTATCCTTCGATAGCTGGATTATTAGTAGTTCCTAATTCGGCGTCCTAACCTGCCGTCCTGTCACACCACTTGCCGGCTTTGGATTTTAAGTTTGTCGTCGACACCGCCGGGCGTGCTACCTCTCATAGACAAATAATCACCTACCTATAGCCCCTTGTATTTGCCGGACTGCAGGCTCTACAGCCACCCGCCCCCACGGTGGTAAATGTTGGACCAGGCACTACTGTAGTAATAGTAGTGATTAGGGTGCGTTTGATAAAATTGAAATTTAAAATCTGAAATTTATTAAATTATTGAAATGTTAAGTATTAAATTTAATACATTTGAATGCATATCACAGATAAGTGAATAGTTTATCACTTAATTTTGAGAGCAAATTTTGTATAAAAATTCAATGATATTGAATCATCTAAGATTATTAAACAGAGACTTACTCCTACTCATACGCTAATCTACTTTAGGGGAGAAGTAACCAATTGAGCTGGATTATTAAACAGAGATTTACTCCTATTCCTATTCTAGCTTACTCTAAGGAGGAAATGGCTCAACTAAACTGGATTATTAAACCGAGATTTACTCCCACTCTTACTCTAGCCTACTCAAGGGAGGAAAGTGGTCCAACTAAACCGAGAGATCCGACAAAAACTGAATCACCATTGAATCAAACGGATACAACACGCACCCGTCTGAATTTTTAAAAAGCCACATATATAGTAACACATTGACGAAAAATAATGTTTGAACCTTGATCTCCCACCCCACAATTCATGTGATGACCAATTCCTCTAAAGAAAATTGATTGAATCGTGTAATTTTTATTCAAATGTACAATTCTATTCTCTCAAATCTCTCTTCCAAATCCATTTATAATAGTATAAATGATAAGAAGAGGATAGATCTATATGAAATATTTATTATTACTTTCTACATTTAGCAATTCGTTTTCAAATTTTACTTTCCTATCTTAATCCCACTCTTCAACACAATTAGCTTGTGAGCGGAGGCAAAGTAAATTCGAACCGTGGTTGGTCCAGTAAACTCAAACGAACAACGCCCGAGTTCACTGCATGCTCAAGCAGGATAATACACGCCCTTCTGGAAGGGGGCGAAGCCATCAAAACCCACGCCACCCTAGAAAAGGAAAAAAAAAAACAAAAAAAGAAACCCTTCAACCGGCCAGCCCAGTGAAAACTGAAAAGGATTCGAAGAGAGGGTAGTGGAAAATGCAAGCCATGCATATTAGACAAATTTATAGTTCCATGCACAGATCAACACAGAAAACCTGGGGAGGAGGGACTAAGAATGATGATGGTGTCTCATCATAATCAAATCCAGCTAATTGCCTACACACACTACTACTACTACTATTTCCCATCAGAAACTCCTAAATTATGCTACGACTGACCATCATCCCACTAAAACAAGAGTTTCTACGCAAATTAGAGACAAACAGTCACAAATATAGCTACTAGAACTAGGACGTTTCATTAGTGGACGAGATAGTGAGGAAGTAAAGGGACTTGAATCATTCCTTGGTGGTCTTGTTGATGAGGGATTTGTGGATGTGTGGGATGACACCACCGCCAGCAATGGTTCCCTTGATGAGGGTATCAAGCTCCTCATCCCCGCGGATGGCCAACTGCAGATGCCTGGGAGTAATTCTCTTCACTTTCAGATCTTTGCTCGCATTTCCAGCCAACTCAAGCACCTCTGCAGTAAGATATTCAAGGATTGCAGCAGAGTAAACAGCAGCTGTGGCGCCAACTCTTCCGTGAGCCGATGTCCTCGACTTCAGCTGGCGATGAATTCTACCCACAGGAAACTAAAATTGCCCATCACCAAAAAAGAAACACAAATTACAGTTTCAAGAGATTAGATAAAGAAACATTTAAGGGTTATATTAAGCAGAGCAATAACACAATGACTACATATCTTGTTTTCCTCCACTCTATCCTTTTCAGAGAATAATCAGAAATGGCATGGAGAAGGGCCCTTAACCACTGGCCTTTTTACCCAATTGTCCAAAGACAACTTAAATATGACCAAGACATCAAGAAAGAAAAAGAAGTTAGCAAAATTATGGAAGCAGTTCATGCTGCTGTTCGCATAGTGCAGGTCCACTGAAGAATTTGGGTACAAAAATTGCCCCCAGAGGAAGCACAACTATGGAAATGTATCTGAGTCATAGTCTCAAGTATAGCTCCAATATCCAGAAAATCTAGAACGCACGTATTGAGGGCCAAGTTCATGTGATTTAAGATTAAGAAAATGGTGGTATAATTGTTGAATGCAGCCTTAAACAGTTGATATTGACTTGTTCATCCCAAACACTAACTATACAAAGATACAGTCAACTAAAACGAGTCAGATTAACTGCAGCTACCTCCCCAAATGAAATCACTAATTTAAGTTTCAGATTCTGAATGCTTTTAACAATCTTGGGAACCCATATCTCAAAATACAGAGCAATAAATGCCGGATCATATTATACTAGCAGTGGCAGATAGTTGGTTGCTCAGATCTACACATAGATGAGACAGAGAGAGAGGAAATAGAAAATGGAGAGGGCCATGGGTGGGTTGGGTTAAAAACAAAAACAAAACAAAAAAAAAAAATCACCTGAAGACCAGCACGGGAAGAGCGGGAAACGGGCCTTTTCTTCTCCTTTTCCTTGCTGGCTGCTGCGGCTGCGGCTGCGGCTGCGGTAGTCTTTCCGGCCAAAAGCCCCTTCCCACCTTTTCCAGCCATTCTCCT
This sequence comes from Coffea arabica, assembly GCF_036785885.1. Classification (NCBI taxonomy): domain Eukaryota; kingdom Viridiplantae; phylum Streptophyta; class Magnoliopsida; order Gentianales; family Rubiaceae; genus Coffea; species Coffea arabica. The sequence continues at coordinate 53,186,174 of NC_092311.1, read as the reverse complement.
TTTGACCACTGAACTTGTTCTGTAAATAAGATAAAACAGAAATTTTAACCAAAGAATTTGGAGAATAACTATGAATAAACGATCCACATCTCGTAAATATGTAGAGTACAGGAGAATGAGAGGGCGGAGCCTTACCTGAGGGAGGCAGCTTAGGAAGGACAATGAGAAGATCGGAAAGTGGAGATAGAAAGAAGTAGAGATAAGCGCGTGACTAGGATGGTTCTTTTAATGGGTTTGGGCTGTGTCTGGGCTTTCTTCTTCTTCTTTTTCTTTTTTTTTTTTTTTGAATATTGATTCTTCAGGGATTTGGCGGTTAGCTTCCGGTGGGAAAACAAATATTTTTGAGATTTCAAAACTTTCGTTGAACAAGCACTCCTGAGGACTCCAAAGTGGGTGGCAGTACTTCCTTTCCACCCTTTCTCTCTTTCTCTTTCTCCTGTTGTTTCTCACTCGACATGTATTTGATTGAGCCTCGGCTTACTATTACTCCGTCACGTCCCCAACTCCTCCTAATTGTCCACTTACAGATTTTCTTTTTTTATCCTTATTTAATACTCCAGTAGTAACTAATTGATGAATTGTAGCTCGGCCCAAAAAAAAAAAAAAGGGGCACTTTAGTTCAGAGCCAGTTTGTTGCTTTCACAAGATGGACCAGTGTGCTGTGCAGAACAAATGAAAGTGTGTTGATGTGCCCGGTTGGTTTCACCCACCCAACTTAGGCATTACTTACATGTGATTTTTTTTTTTTCAGTTTGTTTGGATTGGAGCCCAAGACCAATTGGACGGAAAGTCCAGTTTCGAGTTAACATGCTCTCAGTACAGAATCTCGTATAGGTCTTAATACTACTGATTGGAACGATATTTACTGCCAGTCGCATCGTATGGAAATTAAAATCTTTTGTATTTTTACATTCAGCCCAAGTCCGCCTGTAAATGTTTGCCCATATTGAGCCCAACCACCTGTTTTCCAAACGCGAGCCGCAAAACTTCTTTTTTTTTCAACTTAGAGGTATTTTAGCTTTTCAGTCAGAGTAATTCTCTAAAAGCGTGTAGAATTTTATTCCAATAATACAGGGCGAGATAGCATACAAGGATTAATCGCAAGATTTACTGGTAACTATCAATTTACGAAACCAGTCGGATTGACCGCAGGAGCGGAGCCGCAAAACATTTGCTATTCCGAAAGGTATACAGAAGTTCAGTCCATCATCAAGCACTATAAACTTGAAAATTATCCACCATCAGATGTTTTCTCAAATCATTAAACTGATTTAATCCCTCTCTTCCATGTTTCTTCGTACCAATCTCCCGCAATATTGTTCATTTTGGAGACAGCTGTGAAAATCAAACATGCAGGTTATTGCTACTAGCATACTAGATTATTATAGGTTGTTTTCTATTAGTATTACTGTGCCCTTGGTTGGTTAAAAAGAAACCGCGTTGATAAATAACCCCGTGGAAGGCAGAATGGTTTGGGGCACGCGAATCTTGCATAGAAGGTGCTCGACAAGACAAGGCACCAATCCTCCACAATTCCTGAAGCAGGAAGGGAGACTACTTCTCAATTCGTGTAAAACGACAATAACTTTTTACATCTTTTTTATTGTATTTATTTTTTTCATTACATTTCTTTTAAGCGAAAAGGGCCGGATTCGAGAAAGAAGCATATAGGGAGGAAGAAATATTAGAACCCTTTCTAAGCATCTCAATTTTAGTCACTAAATTAAAGCTTCCTCAATTGAGTGTGTTTGGATAGAATATTATTTGAAATAATTACTATAACATTTTTTTTATGTGATATATGTCAGATAAAAAGATAAATTAAAAAATGTGTTTATGATTATATGAAATAATTCAACGATCCAAACAGACTCGTTGCTAAAATTTAATCACTACTATCACTAAATTATGGAAAAAAAAAAAGAATCATTAAACTAATGAAAAAGAGAATTCAAGCCATGAATTGCGTTTTACAGCTGCACGGTCTCATCAACCTTTTGGCAAAGTCACTACACCCCCCTGAAATTCATAACAACAATTGAGTGAAAAAAACTACTCTTAACACTGATGAGTCATTTCCAAAGAAAGGAAGGGGGAATCCCGGAAGAAACTTGGGGGAACAGAATCGGGGAATAACGTATGGTTAGTGCTAAATTTTGTCAAAGGAAATCCGTGATCTTCACGGAGTCATAATTCGCCATTGAACCTTAAAATATGCCCAACTCTGCTTGTATCTTTATGCCTCCCTTCTAATTGCATTAACTTGCTTCTGTCAGCTAGTTTTATTGGAAAAAAAAATTAAGAAATAAAAAAGCAAGTGCTAAAAAACTCCAATGCGTCATTTGCATGTAAAACCAACAAATTAAACTGAAAAGACCATGCATCAAAATAGAGAAAGATGCACTCCTAGGAAATTTCACTTTTTGTTGCCCACAATGGATACATAAAACCGCGTAAGACTTTGTCAATGGAAAAGCATGATGCAGTTGAATAAGTTGCACCGAGAGGTACATCGATGGATCAACACATAGGCCAAAAGTAGGCAACCATATCCACAAAAATAAGGGCCTGGGATCATGTCTCCCCACAAATGATGACCCGCACTCTCACACGAAGGAATATTTGATTTGCTATTAATTAAGCCTTGGTGGTACTAAAACAAATATATATATTATAAAAAATTTTAGGAGTTTTTATAAATATATATATATTATAAAAATTTGATAAATGTAAAGTAAAAACTAATTTAAAAATATGTTCACGAAAAATTTATAAAAAATTACAATCCAAACAAGCCAAAATATTTCACTTCTCACTAAGTCAGTGTGATTCTTTGTAACAATTTTCTTCTATGGTCAGATTCTTCCTACAATAACAACAAAAGGAACGGCGGTATGAGAAGTAATAGTAGAGCTGTAAATCAAGCCGAGTCGAGCTCGATAACATGATAATCGAGCTCGATTAAAGATTCGAATATCTAATCGAGCTCGCTCAATTAGTAATTCGAGCTTCAAAAGTTGTTTAAGATCGACTTGTCAAACTCAGCTGAAAACTCGAACTCAAACTCGAGTTCAAAATCGAACCGAGCTTAACGAGCCGAGTCGAGCCCTTATGGAGAAAAGGAAATAGGGTAAAACTATCAGATATACAATGAAATTACGATAATGCCCCTACTATTCGACCCTGTCGAGCTGTTAACGAGTCGAGCATAACTCGGCTTGTTTAATAAACCAGTATGTATACAACTCGAGTTTGGCTCATTTTTCTCAGTAAACGAGCCGAGTCGAGCCCTTATCGAGCCGAATCGGCTCGCAAGTTATCCGGTTCGATTATCAGCTCTAGGTAATAGCGAAACGCAGTGTCATGTAAATTGCGATAACCTCACCAACCAAAGATAATAGTGATTACGCATCGAAATGATGAAGTCCACATCAAATATGTCTCAAATCGCACTAATTTGAGCATGGAGATTGCGTTTGAATATCGAAAAAAAATTTAAAATATTATTTTAATTGCATCTTAAATATATTTTTAATTATTTATTTATTTTTAATCAACTTTTTTATCACACATATAATAAATTAAAAAAAATTATCATAATTATTCCAAATAACACTCTTTTTTTCTTTTTCTTTTTTTGTTTTTTAGGAGAAATAATACTCTATTGAAATAATATGCCAATTATTCTGCTATATTAAGAACTCGCGTGCCATACTTCGCCACTACTAGAAATTCTGTAGGCTGAAATATTGAATAGTTATATTTTACGTGTTGCGTCACGCAACTCATCGTCGCATCATGTAAAAAAAATGCGCAATAAAATTAAAAATTAACTTCCAGTTTTGTTTGATTGTATTGTATTCTACAGCGTAAGTTGTTGAATTCATTACGATCAAGAGAGGTTAGGCGGAAAATCTGCCGGCTTTAGGGTCCGTTTGGCTGGACTGAAAATATTTTCCTAGGGAAAATATTTTCCATCGAAGTCATTTTTCTGGAAAATCACTTCCTTCCCCATAATTTTTCAGTGTTTAGTTATTAAGTGAAAATATTTTCCAAATTCCTTTTTTCATAATTTTTCGGTGTTTGATTTGTCAATGAAAATATTTTTTGATATGTTGCAAATATTTTTCTACTCTCAAAACATTCATTTCATTACAAGCTAATTTTAGTTTATATCCATTATAATCATATTATCATTTCTATAAAATATTTATTCATATTACACCATGAATTCTTAAATAGAATTATTAATGGAATCTTGGATTTATTCATAATTTATTAATTCTTCCTGCCGATCAATGGATCTTTCGATTAGCAAAGTCCAAGGTCAAGCATATGAGTATTTGACAGGTAAAAGCAAATTTGGTTAGAAAATTCATAACCCTGTCTTTCTAGATATCGTTTAAAATTCCCTTTCAAGACTAAAACCTTTGTCCATCCCCCATTTCCATTTCCATTTCCCCACCCCTCCCCCTCCCAAAAATGAAAACACTGAACGCCAAGACACAAAGCACTTGCAGAAAATTCAGTTACATGCACTTTAGATTGCATACTAAACCCATGTATCAGGGGATCACAAATTTCAAGTATGAACTGAACCAGCATCTGCTTACAAGTGAGAATAACCAAATGTTTTCTTCAATGGAATAAGCATGCTTGCTACAGAATATACAAAACTTCGCTAAAGACAACCAAAACTCCTCTCATGCTATCGAAGCAGAATCTGCAACTTCAAAGTACTTTATTCGACGCCCCAATCTTTCTTGAACCTCTCGAGAGAAATCAAACGAAGTCTTTGACTCTTCGCCATAAATGCTTTTCCTAGCTTCTCATTTTGCACCAAATGCTCGAATACCAAGTCTAGAAATTCTTCGCTATAGCCTTCTATCTTCATAATCTCTTCATGTAGTTGGTTGATATCAAGCTTGTTTGCACTAATTTTGTTCAAAGTAGCTGCCACTTCTCCAAGTTGTTGAGACTTCTTTTCAATGTCTTCATTGCTGCGATTTCTTTTACGATGTTGTTTGGTTCCTGATGATGTTACTCTCACTTCTGAGGATCTTGCACTAGTCACATCCTTTTGTTCTACACTTGTCTCCACACTTGTCTTAGGAACAAATGGAGTTTCTAAATTCACATCGACAAATGATTTTGCAAAAGACCCAGTGCCCAAATCTTTCTCAACCACAACAGCCATTTCATCATACAACTCAATTTCTATTGTTTGAGTTAATTAATTTTTATACAAAGAGCTGGACTTACAGCAAACCAGGGGTAGTATCTTCGACTATTACAAATCTCTCGTGGAGTCGCACCATTTGGCAATTGTATTAAATCTGGATATAGTTTCAATATGGCATCAAGTACAATGGAAAAATAGCCAGAGTGATGCAGGGGTCTCAATTGCAGAGTGATGCAGGTTATACCAATTCTCAACTAGTAATGGATACACTTACCAACTAGAGCTACGTACCCATTTAGTTAAATATTTACATATATAATTCATAATTAATCTTACTTCTGATATGTAATCCTTACATGTAACATTAATTTCCTTGAACTAGTTATTACAGCTTTGGACAATGAGGGGCTTTGATTTAAAATTTCATCCGAGGATTGAGAGACCAGTGACATGCAATGCACCACGGTGGGCATAGAGGGGGAAATTTTAACTATGAGACATTCTGTACATAAATGTACAAGCAGAAGTTAATAATACTAATAAAGCCATATCCCAAAGCCACCAAAATAATAATAACAATAAAACAAGCAGAAATTTCCATTACGCCATCCCAAAGCCACCATGACAGCACTCAGAATTAAGTTTCCAAATAATAACTTCTCTGATGGAATTACCAATGAGCATTTAAATGGAATACCAGATAACCATTCTAAGTAACAAAATGAAGAAAATTGCAAACACCGCCTTCACCTACCAACAAGCTTCTAGCAAAAAAGTTTGCACGCAACAAACAAAAATCAGACAAAGAGACAAGAACGACCTTGGGGCTCTCAGACTTTCGACAATCGGTATTAGAAGCATAATCAACAATCTCAACACTCCATAAATCCTCGACTATTATATAACCATTATTACACAGCCTTAAAAAAGAAGAATTCCTCCATATCCCAATTAGCAACATGAAACACAATCATCACTGGGGCAAATGGAAAGTAAATAATGTCACTTGTTATCAACGGGTGTTTACCCAAAAGCAGCAAACTCAAGCTAGTTATTGAAATCAAGCTAATTCCAACATCAAAAGGGGTACAGGAACTTCAACCAAAAAAGAAAAATGAAGTATCCAATTGTCTTCTGGTGGTACCCCAGCGAAATCTTGTCACAAATGGTCTCACCAGATTGTAAGAAAAACACTACCCTACTCTACCCAGATTCTGATTCCAAGAATCATAAAATCTCCAAAATTCAGCAGCCAAATTAATTCATTAGAAACTGAGAGTTAAAAAACCTGTCGAATGAAGATGACGTGAGTATATAGCTTATATGGTGGTAGCCGCCGAGATAGTGTCGCCGGAAGAGATGATCGCCACTGAGGACTGACGCCGGAGGAAGTGAGATGGGGGTTCTTCGGGAACGAAAGGAAAAAAAAAATGAGAGAGAGAGAGATGTCCGAGTAGTTATTTTCCCTTGGATTTGTTTGCTGATGTCGAAAATCCTTGCGAGAGGCTGTGAAAAGAAGCTGAGGAAAATAACTTCACAGGGTTAGATACGGAAGTTATTTTCCACCGGTGGGTGTAATTATTTTCTGTCAGAAATTATTTTTCCAAATTAATTGACAACCAAACAACTGAAAATATGGAAAATGTTTTCCAGGAAATGATTTTTCTTCCAAATTAGGGCTCGCGAGCGGCTCGAGTCAAGCTCGAGTCGAGCTCGAGCTCAGAATATTAAGCTCGTTAGCTCGCGAGCCTTGGGTATATATATATATATTTTTTTTTATTTTTATTTAATAATAAAATTACGTATATTATATATATATTTTTTATTTTTTATTTTCATAGTAAAATTACGTATATATCATTAATATTTTATTATTTATTAAGAAAAAAATATTATTTTATTTATTTTTTTAAAAATAAAATAATTATTTTTTATTTTTTTTCGAGCTCGAGCTCGAAATTTGCCGGCTCGTCGAGTTCGAGCTTGGTAAAATTTAGTCGAGGCTCAGCTCGATTAGCTCAAAGCTCGACTCGGCTCGGCTCGTTTGCAGCCCTATTCCAAACAAACAGACCCTTAAAGAAAAAAAAATCATGTTTCTCCTGATAATTTTTGGCCTTATATCTTTATGGTATGAAAGGGAAAAACTTCATGCAAGCTATTTTTTGTGTTAACTTTCAACTTGATCGTATGCTAATTTGGCATTTTCTTTTACACCACAGTTGTCTTGCTTGGGTTCTTGGCTACTGCATGCAGATTAGGCTTGTTTAAGGGACATTCTTGAATTTAAACTCTACTCACTTCCATGACATTTTCACGTCATGTAAAATAATTAAATTATTTATACAATCAACTTTGAACTTCATGTATTCCCCTTGTTGTGTTTCATTATAAGAAAAGTCGAAAGTAGTGTGAATCCCAACACCTCAACTTTCATAACATAACGGTAAGCCAAAAATTTTAAGACATCGTATTCTTTGCATCTAAAAGAAAAAATGAAGTACATCAAATTAGAAATTAAGGGTATAAAACATTATCATGAAAATTAATTATGAGTATGAACACGATTTGGGGTTAGGTCTATGCATTGTAGGAACTTTTTTTTTTTTTTTGTCGACACAGGGGTGTCCGGGTCAATCCTTATGGGGCCCGACTAATCCCCTGCGGCCCGAGAGAGGAGGCCCCACTTCACACCGAACACGTTAACAGCGGGACTCGAATCCTGGACAAGCCAGGAAGGTCGCCATACCCTAAGGAGGGGGAGCGGACCGCTTGAGTTACCCCGCGGGGGCAAAGACCAGCCACGTAGAGTGGCAAGTTGTGGGAGGCAGGGGTTGAACCCCTGACCTCCAGCATCCCTAAAGGAGAGGATGACCACTGGACCAAATGGCCAGTGATCTGTTATGCATTGTAGGATTGTGATCTGTTTGATTATGTGGTAATCTGCTTCTCCTATTCTTTTGGGATTTCCTAAACATGTTTTTTCTATCATTTTTTTTCCTGCATGTATAACATGACAAATAAACGTTGTGATGTTACGTGACAAATATATGTATGTGCGCGTGTTGAATGGGTTAGGCTTTATTCATCACCATAAATCAGAATATATGCCGGGGATCTTAACACTTGTAATGGTTCTTATAAATTACCCATCAATTGATTTTTTTGTGAATGAATGATTATTTCTTATCAATTGAACTAACATATTTAGTCACACGTGTTAAGATATGTTCTCAAACCTTAGGTCGCTTATAAGATACTTAAAAATTGCTTATCAATTGAATTTTTGTAAAAATGTAATCCGTCCTTATTAACTGAACTTACGTGTGTTGGCAAATTTCTTAAGTATTGATTTTGATGTTCACTTTCTCGAGAATTGGCAAGTAACATACATTATGGAATTCATATTTTCCTTCCATTGATTATCAAAGGATAGTGGCCCAATACATGTCGGCTCGTGGTAATAAAAAATCACCTTTATAGAAAATGTTTATATTCTTGTCAGCGTGAGAGTTGTGTTAGTGAATCATTTGTAAATATTTATGTAAGTGACCTATAGTTTTGAATATATGTCTACATAAAAGTGATCAATATCGAATTTACTTCAACATTTTTCTATCAGAAAAAAGTTCGAAGGATAGTGGCAAAGATTGAAGGGCGCTGTAGGTTTTTTTTTTTTTTTTTTTTTTGTAATACATGTGAAATAAAAATTATATATTAACGATGTATAAGTGAATAAATTTTTACCAATAATCCACCGTCTAAACAAACTCATAATTTTCCAGTCAAAATGTGCGTGATCTCCACTTTCCAGGCCCAATTGAATAAAGCACGGTGTAAAATAACGTGAGCGTCATCGGCTGCGGCCCTGTGGGTGTTGAAACCCCGTCGTCCAAAATCCGATGGCCTTGATTTGTAACGTACGGGTGCAGATGGCTTCATCGTGCAATAAGAGTGTTTGGATAGCAAAAATATCTCAAATAATATAATATTTCACTTTCATCATAAACACATTTTTCAATTCACCTTTTTATATTCTCAATCAATTTTTTATCTCATATACATCACATCATAAAAAGTAATACAATAATTATTTCAAATAATATTTTAAATAATACTCTATCCAAATAAATCCAGTAACGTTCTTGCCCAGAAACTGACACGTGCCACCTTACACGACGTCCGTCGAACGAACGGCGACGCCTTTCGGATAGCGCAACCGGGTTACTTTTTCAGCACTCCCAAACTATTCCTGCTTTTAGCTGGGTTGGGAATAAAAGATCCACCAATTCTAGTGATCATCGAATGTGGGCCAGTCTCTCCACTTTAACCTTTCAAGTTTCAAATGTGGGCCAGTCTCTCCACTTTAACCATTCAAGTTTCGACGTCACCCGATGATGAAAGTCTCTTTCTACCTGCGAAGTTACTAGGAAACCTTCACGATCATAGAGCCCTCATCACGTTTATGACCACCGATAAGGAGGACAAAGGCCTAGGGTAAGTTAATTTCGTCAAATCATCTTAATTACCTTTTCTTTTTTTTGTCTTTTTCTGAGAAACTCAGACTTTTGATAAGTAAAGTTACTCTGGGAGAGAACTTCAAAAGCCGGCAACTTTTGAAGTTTCCCCCAGACCTTAAATACCCAAACCCCAAACCCCCCCCCCGAACCGATGTGGGATAGAAACCTCCACAAATCTTAATTACCTTTTCAGTACGGTAAATTTCAGATTGCAGTACAAATCTATTTGGCTATTGTATGGTTGCGTCAGTGAAGTCCTTCGACTTCAAGGTAGGTTAATTTCGTCAAATCACGTCATGGCCTTTTCGCTTTTCAGTACAGTAGTGCTACAAAAGTAGTGACTATCGTACTAATCACGTGACCGAGAATGCCGCATTAAAATGACCACAAAGTCCACGAACTCTTATATATACCAAAAAAAAAAAAAAAGGATAAAGATGAAAAGGATAAGACCGCTCAAAGAAGTTGTGCTTGTCCACTCTGCTTTTTTTTTTTTTTTTTTTTTTTGGGATCTTACCATTTCAGTAATTTGACAATTTTGACGTTAAATGTCAAATTTGTGAATTAAATCCCAGTGACTAATAACAAAAAGTGGAATCTGATTTTTTCAATATAATGTATATTTAATTATCAATTAGTCTAGTTAGCTTAAAGCTGAGCTTTAATACTGAAAGATACAACGTAAAATTATATCAAAATATATGTGTTTGGATTGTAAATTATTTGAAATAATATTGTGAAAAAAGTACTGTACAACTTTTTTGATATGATATATGCGAGATAAAAAGATAATTAGAAAATGTGTTGATGATGCAAACAAATCAGTATGCATAAATAAGGTGTAAATAAAGTGAAATAGAAGACAATCCAAACACACCGATTTCACAAATTATTTACTCTGCCTAATGTTGGGAATGGAAGATTTAACAAAAGAATTAAAATCCTTTTCAATTCTTTTAAGTTTTTTTATTAATATTATATATATATATATTCATTGTTTCTTTTTTTTTTCCTTAAAAGTATAAACGAATTGGCTTTGATAATTTTCGCTTACCATATATCTCTCATAAGATTATCACTATTCAATAAGATATAAATTGATGTTTTTATGCTATAAGAGTACATTGCTTTATATTTTGTTTGGATTATACATTAATCAGGGAAAATTTTGAGATTCATTAAACATGTTCATTGTATTTTTATTTTTTCAATCATATTTTTATCCCGTCTAAAATACATAAAAAAAGTGCTACATAATTTTTATTCCAAATGAAGTAATTAATTTTATTTCATCTAAAGTAAATATTGCCATTAACATTTAGTTGCTTAGATTCCTTTTTTAATTTTTTTTTTTGTAATGTTTTATAAAAACTCGTTGAGTTTAACATATTTTGATCATGTAAAATATAATTTCGTTTTAACTTAGTCAACAATTTAACAATGAAGGGCAAAGTATATATATTTTGAAGTTCAACAAGTCAAACTGTTAATATGGGCCAAGTTCAAGGGATCAAAACATAATTAACCCTAAAACTAAACACCTTCTAAGTCATCGACAGTGAGAATTGGATGGGGAACGTAAGGCTCTATTTGGATGGGAAATTTGGGTGGATTTTTGATTTCAAATCCTTGCCCAAATCCAGGCAACTTGCTTAGATAAGTTAAAGAGAGATTTTGATTTGAAATCCATCAACTAAGTGAAGGGATTTTAGAAGTTAAAATGAACCAAATGTGTTTCAAATTCACTTATTTTGACAAATGATTTGAAATACTCCCAAATCTCTTTAATTATTTACATCATTCATGAGATATTTATATTTATTAATTATTAATTATTTTAATATTTAAAATATATTTTATTAATTGATGTATTACAAATTCAAATGCTTATTAAGTAATTTAAATAATTAGAGTGATTTGGATGAATTTTAAATTATTCATCAAATTTCTCAATCCAATCGAAGTTTTGAATAATTTCAAATCCCTTTTTTTTTCACAGCTCTCGATCTCTCATCCTAAGACTTAAAGTCATCAATCATTATGAAGTCGAGCACTTCTGGATGTGAATGGTCAGCGAGTCCCTGCCATGGCGAACTCCGCTGTTGTGCCTCTTTCGCTGCCCATGGGCTTCTGCTCCTGCTCTGGTGTCCAGGGAAGGTTTGAAACAAAGATGACTTATTTTCATGTTTGATTTGAGATTCTAGATGTCTGAGAGAGAATTTATGTGTGTGTGAGGATGTTCGACACCACTAGCAGCGCCAACATCAGAAAAGATGAAGAACAAGAGCAGCAGAGGAAGAAAGGAAAAAAATGGAAAATGCGATTTTTTAAAAAACTTTATGCCCCAAATATCTTGTCAATTATAAATATACCTTTTTTTTTCTTAGTTTTATCAAATCCATTCAAATGAATTCTCTCTTGAATTCAAATTCAATAATCCAAACAGAACTTAAGGGAATTTCAAATTTTCCATTACATATCTCGATCCCAACCCAATCTCAGGTTTGTTCAAGTACATTTCATGTCAAATGTGCAATTACAAGTGTGTTTGGATAGGAGATTATTTGGGATAATTTTTTGAATAAATTACTGTACCACTTTTTGATATGATATATATGAGATAAAAAAGTGACAGGAAAATGTGTTCATTATGCAAGCAAGTTAGTGTGCTTAAATAAGGTATAAATAATATGCACTCCAAACACACTTGTACGTTTGAGGTACATTATATCTGTTCATTTTTTCTGTCAAATAGAAAACTACGTAGTTTCATTTACTAATACTACTGTTGATGTGGCACATAACATTGAATGCATATTTAGGGGATGTTTGGTAAATGAGTTTCAAATTCAATTTTAGCATGAATGGCTTACTTTCTAAATCAATATGACTACACGTAATTGTAAATTTGACAAATTTAAGGATTTCGTCCTCAAATGCTTACCTAATCTCATATGAATCATGCGGCATGAAATTCTAAAAAACATCATTTATGAATATTATTGAATTTGAAATCCATTTACCTAATATCCCCTAAATATGCATTCAATGTTATGTGTCATATCAGCGATATTTATAAGTATAATTACGTAGTTTTGTATTGGACAGGAAAAGTTTTGTGTTGAACACAAAAATTAGACGGAGGATCCCGTCTATTAAAAAATAGAGCCAAAATGAAAAAATATTCAAAAAGGAAAGGAGACACCTACTTTGGGAAGCTATACTCCACGCGACGACGAACGCGAAGGTTTGGCTTGTAATTTGCAAAGGGACATTGCATCACGAGGGGTGACCATTAAGGCATTAACCAAACATGTCCGGTGCGAAAGAAGCTGAGGTCATTTTCGACCTTTACCCATTTCGCCACGCGTCCTCCATGGGAGACGTGGCGTCGCGTGGCTGTGATTTGAACTCAAGAGTCCTCGTTTGTCGACACGTACCCCTTAATGTTAAGTTTAGACCATATCTGCCACGTAGGAATCCCTCGTGGCACCCATCCTAGTCAGCATACTCCTCCAGCCCTTTATAAATCCTCCTCGCTCCTCCTCTTTGGCCTTTCACCGGAATACCCATTTACTACCATCATCGTCCTAAAAAACTGTCCTCTTCTCCCGCTTCATAATTTCTGCAGCTTTACTTCTTAACGGAATCGACGCTTTTTTTTTTCTTTTATCAGGAAAATTTCCACTCCACCGCCGGAAAATGAAGACTCTGGCCGTCGATCATTATCTGGATTGCCTGAGCGCTGATGATACTGATGCATTCTTGGCCGCTTTTTTCGATTTATTTTCAAGCCCTAAGCAAAAGCGAGATTATGTTTAACTTGCCAGAGCTTCGAAGCTATTCCTTGCTTTGTCTCTCAGATGGCTTGCAAATTACTAGTATTACCTAGCATTAGTAGTATATTATTGACCGTAATCGGCAAAATGAAGGTATTTGTTCTAGTTTAAACCTCTTCGATTTTGGTAGATCGTTGATTTTGGCCAAATTCTCGTTTTTTGTGTTGATAGAATTTGGTGATCCGACGACGATATACTGCCCACAAGTCATCGATTTCTAGCCTTTGTAATATGCACTGCATATTTCTCCCTGATCGGTGCCTTTTTTTGTAACTCTTAGATAATAGTACAGGAAAAGGGTTTTTGTATCTGTAAAATTTTTTAGTACAAGTGGAGATGATCAAAATTTTTGAAGTCATCATCGTTGACTAGTAAACATTTAAGAAAGCGTAGAAAATATAGGCGGGGAAGTTTTCATTCCCTGTTTTGTTAACTGGATCACAAGAGACGTGCCATTTCCCATGAAGATTCAACCAATTGATTTCACCTCACCCGAAGGATCATCAGCTCCTCGATATGAGCCGGTGAAGCCGGTAATCAAGTCTCGGTTCAAGCGGCTTTTCGAGCGGCAGTTCTCGAGTGTCTTGAAGATATCGGCTCCGGAGAAGTCAACAGGAACCATCGCCGGTGGAGGAGAGTCACATTTTGGGAGGGAAAATTGCGATGACTTCGAGCTGAGTTCTGTTTGCTTGGATAAGATGGTGGAGAATTTCATCTACGAGAGCGGTGACAATAAGCAGAGGTGTGGCCGGCAGCGGTGCAAGTGCTTGAGGGGGAACGGTACGGACAGCTCAGACGATGAAGCCGACTCAGTCAATTGCTTCGGTGAATCAAACCATACCAGTTGCCCCGATGCATGTGATTCCCTCAAGGTAATTCGTATTTCAGGTTGCACAAGGATATTGTGAGGTTCCAGTTTTCTGAATTTTGTCGTCTTTTGTTCTTCTTTTTGGTGGTTGTGAGCAGAGTTTGGTACCATGTGCTTGTGTTTCTGAGAGAAACCTATTGGCTGACATTGCGAAAATCGTTGAAAAGAACAAAATTGGCAAGCGCAAGGACCATTTTTGCAGAAAAATTGTGACTGATGATCTTTTAACCCTCGGCTATGATGCTTCAATCTGCGAGTCTCGCTGGGAAAAATCCTCCTCTTTCCCAGCTGGTAAAAACTCCGCTTTAAACTTTGTCCTGCCTTTTACTCCTTAGCTATGATCTTGAAATTTTATCTCATATATTATGGAACATTTGTTTTTTGCAGGGGAATATGAATACGTCGATGTTTTGTTTGAAGGCGATAGGCTGATAATTGACATCGATTTCAGATCAGAATTTGAGATTGCAAGGTCCACTAAAGCCTACAAATTGATCCTACAGGTCTTGCCGATTATATTCGTCGGCAAAGCTGATCGTCTTCAGAGGATTGTGAGCATTGTCTCTGAGGCAGCAAAGCAAAGCTTGAAGAAGAAAGGCATGCCCTGTCCCCCGTGGCGAAAAGCTGAATATGTCATGGCCAAATGGCTCTCTCCTTACACCAGAGCTACACCGAAATTAACTCCAATGCCATCAGCAATGGATTCCCATGAGAGGGATGTGAAAGTTGAAAAGGAAGATCCTTTAAATCTAAAGGAGGGCTCTGGAAGAGAGTTTGAGCTGACGATCGGAGAGAAAATCTCTCGAGTTGAGACAAATGATTGTGCTGGTGAAAATGAAGAGAAGTCTCTGATGGTGGCAAAGCAATGGAAGCCCCCGGAGACTAAGCCAAAGAGTTCACAGATTGGTGTCAAGATCCTCGCTGGTTTAGCTTCTGTCATTGAAGGCTAGACTTGAAGTTTTGATATTTTTAATTTTTGGATTTTCTTCTTTTTCTCATTTTGGTTTGATCATCGAAGGACCAAGGCTGAATGATTCCCTTCTGTTTTTATTGCAAGGGCATGGATAGGTAATATACAGAAATAACATGATGCTAGAAAATTAGAAATAGAGAATAACAGCTTATATGGTAGCTTGTACTTCGTCCTGGATGAGAACCCCACATATCTCATAGTACTACTATATCCAGTTTGGCCTTGGATTTGACTTGTTCATCGTCATCATTTTGCTAATATTAAAGTCCCAACTCAATTTGTGGTGCAAAATTGCTGGCTAGATTCTATACCATTTCCCTTCTCCTCCTGCGAGGGCGAGCAGCATTGACCCTATACAGAAAGGCAAATCGATAATGACCTGGTATGGCAATTTTGTGCATATGTATGTGTCGAGTATGGTAAACTCGTGTAGCTGTTGTACTCCGTATGTTAGCGTAAAAGAAAACGGTTGGGAGTTGGGACAAGAAACGGCCAGCTCAGCCATAAAATGGTTTTCCTAATGTTCGAAGTTAATTGGGCTGCCGGGAGAATAGAGAAAAGAATAGATTTCACGGACGGTCTGCACCCTGTCACGGGTTCATATCATAAAATGAGTCCTCCAGACAAATATGATGATTTATGATGGCCAAAAGGGGATGCGGTTAATTATTTATGGCCACCGAAAGATGGATGAATGCAGGGGTTTTCATGGACTGAGCCATCTTGAGCTGCATTTACAGTAGTCTTTAACTTTGCTTATTAGTTATTACTACCGGAGTAGTATATATACGGGTAGTATTAGAGCCTAAGCTGTTGACGGCGAAGGTGATTATAAAAATTTTAACTACTACTGCTAGCTGTGGTGGCTGAAATGAAATGCCTTAAAAGGTGTTCTATCAGCTCCGGGACTGAAGACGGTCCACCACTGCCTCTTTTGGGAAATTGTATTCAGGGAGCTCTTTTGATTACTTAAATTAAAAGTGCTTGGAATTTTGGGCTTTTTTGTCACATTAAAATCATTGCCCGCCCCTGTGAGATACCCCGAATTGTTTTTTCTTTTTCCTTTTTTGTTTGCATTTAAAATTTTTTTTTTTTTTGGCTTAGCGGGCAGCTGCAGTCAATCCTAGGTATTTTACTTTAGTATACAGTGCATGTGGTTTAGGATCTGTTAGTTTATTTATTTTTTTTGTAAAGCATGTGGGTCAGGTTGTTAAATTCCCCAAACGCAAAGCTATGATGGGAATATTTAATGAAAGGTAAACAACAGTAGAACATTTTGTTTTGTTAAATGGATGCTGCAGTTTTTTTTTTTTTTTTTTTAAATATATATATAAAGCTTTACAGAGAATAGCGGGTTGATTGCAATGATTCAATCATGTGAATGTGTCAAAATGATCAGAGAATTTTACAAGGGTCCTGCACCCTTTTAGTAAAGCCTCCAAAAAAAAAAAAAATTTTTCCAACTCAATTACTCTCAATATTCCGTCTTTCGCTTTTGGGTAGGAGCGAAGGTCTTCTTAATTACTTTCATCTGAATAAATGGAGCAGCACGTATTGTCCGGGTAATGTTTTTTTTTTTTGTCAGACTTTTTCAAGTAAAGCAATTAAACCTAATCCCAAAGTCCACCTCAAAAGCCGGCAACTCTTGAGGCAACCTTGGGGACTTAACTACCCGACCCTCAAACCCCTTAGAATCGATGTGGGACAACGGGAAGGTTGGAAGGGAAGCTTCTACTAGACCTTAACTAAGACCCACTTACCTCAGAATTCCCCCCCGACTTACGTCTTTGTCTTTTTTTGTCAGACTTTTTCAAGTAAAGCAATTAAACCTAATACCAAAGTCCACCTCAAAAGCCGGCAACTCTTGAGGCAACCTTGGAGACTTAACTACCCGATCCTCAAACCCCTTAGAATCGATGTGGGACAACGGGAAGGTTGGAAGGGAAGCTTCTACTAGACTTTAACTAAGACCCACTTGGTCACTTGGAAGGGAAGGTCCGGGTAATGTTGCTTGGTGGGGTAGTGAAGGATGTCTCTACCTTGGCCAGCTAATTTTCTCCTCAGAAATTTTGACACAATCATCCCTACTTATATCGACCATAAATATTTCATTTGATTATAAACAACAGATATAGTTATGGGCACTCACAAGTCGCAACCCAACACTGCATTGCGTATGTGAGATAAAAAGATAATTAAAAAAAATAATTAAAAATATATTTATAATACAAATAAAATAATATTTTAAAAAAATTTTGCTATCCAAATATGCTCATTTTGAAATATCTCAAAACACTTTTTTGAGGAATATGGTAGTAACTAATAAGAAAGTTGCAACATAGCTTTGTTACCGCAACACGCCAAGTCAAAGGCGGATGCTTCACCGAGGGGTTTGGCAGAGTAACTTGTTGGACTAGAATACAAATTTACTAGGCTAGGGGCCGGGAGACTGGAAAATACGAAGCCAAAACTGCTTCCTTCTTGATGGTCAAAAGAAGGGCATGGATCCTCTCTTTCTAGAAGTGCTGTCCTTTAGGCTTCACCTGACCAGACTTCATCCCAAAGTAACTCCCAACTCTCAACTGTCGGCACCCTTTTGACATTTTTGTCTTCGGCAGTAGTAGGGTCCCCCTTCCATTGGTATTTCCATTCTTTTCAAGCTCATTGGGCCGAGGCCTTGTATGTTTCGATGGATCACACTGATGTTGGCCAAGAAGCTCGATATAACAATTGGGTTATTGTCGAAAGCTGTTGGCTGGTTGTTCATCCTGCCGATTTGATGAGGTTTTCGCCCGTCTGCAACAAGGAGTTAAGGCATAGCCTGTACAAGGTTAAGAGTTGTATGGGTTTAGTTTTGACTTATAGTCTCCATCTGTGATCTGACCCAAAAAAAAAAAAATTAATCTTTTCTACACTGATAATGAGCATTGAATGAATGATAATTATGTAAAATTTGAATTTGAAATTTAATTTTTGCATAGATGCCAACGATGATGATGTATACAGTTAGTGTAGGAAATATTTACTCAGAAAAAAAGAAGAAGAAAGAAAGTGGACTATTCTCTAGTTTTCTAACCCCTTTTAAGGTTTCAATTAATATCTCTTGATTTGGTTGCCAAAAAATAAAAAAATAAAAA
Organism: Coffea arabica; assembly: GCF_036785885.1. NCBI lineage: Eukaryota > Viridiplantae > Streptophyta > Magnoliopsida > Gentianales > Rubiaceae > Coffea > Coffea arabica. The sequence continues at coordinate 53,167,658 of NC_092311.1, read as the reverse complement.
AAAAGGTCGGGGGCTTTTTGTTTGTCAATAAAATTGGTTTGACGAGTACAAGTCCACCGGCCACTATCAGGCCACCTGCTATATGGTGACGCAGTAGGTAATGGGATTTAGACCCGTCTTTTAAATACTATTCATTTGGAAGTTTCAGGTCTGAAATCTGAATTGGCAAACTCGTCGCAATTCTCAGTTTCTGTACTATTCTGGACTGTCATATATGTGAGCATTAATGTCGTATGCGTGCTTATATTATATATGTAAAGCTTGTAATATTCTCAGGTTAGGTCAAGTATAGCAATTAAACGACCATCCCATCAAGTAGCGAGGCCTATATAAGATCATGACTTTCGGATGGCCCATGAAAATCCATTCTATGCAGGGAGTTTTTTTTTTTATTATTATTTAACAAGAAACGCTATTCAAAAGTACGCACTAGATAACTCTCGTCCAGCGTAATAGCCCGTCAACTCCATGGAAAATTTGACGTATGCACTAGATAAGGCTGTTGAGCAGGGAACTTTCACTTTTGATGTCCATGTTAAACAGGAGAGGATTTTTTTTTTTTTTGGGGGGGGAGGGGGAGGGGTGCTAACAGGTGAGGAGTTTTGCTAGAAAGCAGTTCGTCCATAGTGCTAAAAGACTACGCCTTGAAAATCCCAGAAATTGAACAAATTTTCTACTGTATACTTTCACTTTGGCTTGATTTTATCAGGCGCGGGGATATTTTTTTGCTTTTATTATGATAGAGATCATACTGAGAAAAGAAATCTTTTTTTTTTTTTGGGACAAAGTGGAAACTTGGATTTAACTAGTCCCTCCTATCCTCTGTATCATTTTCGTACTAACCAATATATATATCTATATATATATATTTGTTTGACAACCATGCCTGCTTAGAAATTTACACGAATTTTCAGTAGTTTAGAGCCTAATGCTATTACCAAAATTAAAATTCATGTTAGAATCGAGAAAACGGAAAGAGCGAAAGACCTAGAGGTGGAGGGCTCCCACCCTAGGATAAAAAATATATATATTTAATGTGCGGCAGCCAAAAGTTATGATCGTTATAGGAATAGTACCTGTTAATTACCAAGTTTTGGAAAACAAAAAAAAAAAAATTTTTTTTTTGTGGGTTACACACAGAACTACAGAAGATTGGGCTTGAACAAATTGTCATAACTAAGACAGTTCTCGAAGATGTGGCAATAACATGAAGGAATATGTTGGTCATCCAGGGGGGATAACATATCTATTACAGACATTTTACAGTTTTCCCGTCTCTTCTTTACTATCTGAGAATAAGAATCACGCCTTCACGCCACGGAACCTGTTCAAGGGTACCTTTCTTCTTCTTTTTTTTTTTTTTTTTTCTGGACAACGATAATAATTATATAACTTATTCTGTCATAATCTACAGGAGAGGGGGAGACTAAGAAGATTTGTGTGTTATGAACTAATAGATATGTAAATCTGGCTGGATCAAAAAAATGTTATGGCCTAAGTCCCTCCCAAGCTCAGTGGTTTGTTCAATGGTACCTTTCGAGTTGCGATTCAATTGAATTGCTCCTGCTTCGGGGATGTTAATTAATGCATTCATGAAGGCCCATGCTTTGGGCTCTCAAAAGTGACCTGCAAATCTGGACCGTGGACTACGCAAGCCACAGCGTCACGGTGTACCTGTAAATTAAAATACTACTAGGTGATGTTCACCGTGCTTGCGCACGGTGGTACGTTGTAAGTATGCCCAGGTTGAGAGGACAGTAAGCATTTATTTAAAAATAGATTTGTTGTACAGAGAAATTATTTAGCTGACCGTGCTTGTTTTTGAATTCTTAACAGGGTTACGGAATATATATTGCAAATATAAGCACATTTGTATTTTTTGTCCTATAACCTTTGACATGCACTTTGGTAGCTCGTTAGGAGTGAGTACGGAGGCATTGAGGCTAGAAAAAAGGAATGTTTGGAAGCATTCGCGTGTTCGGGGTAACTTTTTCAGCAGGAGAGAATTTGATTTGGTAAGTGGATTTTCGTTAGTCGATGGCGTTGTCACAGTAGGCAATTGTATGAGAGCCGAAACACCAGACAGAGAAATAACAACTCAATGGATACAGAACCTGGTAAAGATGCTCGATGACCACCCAAAGTAACATTGGCAGGATCAGCAAAAGAACTTTGTATAGGAGGTGGACACTGGCTGGTTCCAACATTAGCACGATAGGCACTACATGGCTGATCAGAACCAGCAGAAACACGAACACCTGTGTGTATGCCTGGTGAAGCCGCTTCCTGGACATCAGCTCCGCGTTTTCTTTTTGAGAGGCGAGCTGTAGGTCCAGGACCCGAAGGAGCAAGGGCCATATTTTTTTTCTTTGCAGCATTAGCTTCCCTGCAGCGCCGCAAGAGGTCATCCTTCTTTTCCCGTGCGGGTTGTGAGAGTAGCCCATGAGCATGAAGAGAAAAAAGAAGAGGCTAAACAAATGTATAAAAGATGGAATGAGCATGAAGGCTAAGCAGCAACAAAAAGTTTGAATGATGACGAAGTTCTAGCAGCAAAGTTCACATAGGGAAAGAGTAGAGAGTACCTTTAACTGAAGGAGATGGAACACACAACCTGCATGCAAGAAACACAAGGAACGGACTGAACGTTAACGACACATGAGCTGAGCAAAACAGCAGTGGCACATCTAGGAAGAAACAACAAAGAACAGTTCGACGAACAAGGACACATGGAATGACAAAATAAGCAAATAAAACCAAGCGCATACGGCTAAGAGGAGTAGCAGTAGCTTCAAAAACACCAGCATGTAAAACAACGGGGCTAAAGAGAAAGAAAGGCGCAAGTAAGGGGCTAACAAAGTCAACGCACACAACATGACCAGCCAAGCCGCGGATAAACGTAAACCATCTAAGCAGCAGGCACCATGGAAAAACAGTGTAGGGACAGGAACTAATCTCACAAACGAAAAAAGCTAACCAGTAAACAAGCGAAACTTGAGTGCAGAGTGATAGAACCACAGCCTAATTAAGCTCAGAACCTGCATAGGAAGGAAGCAAGAAATATAAAAAAAGAACCGAAAAGTAGAAATAGAACGAGAACCTCTTCCAGCTAACAGCAGCAAGGAGTATATTGGCGGTGAGAGGAAGAGCCCCAAAAAATGCAACAAAACCAGCGAAGGTTGAGGAACAGGTCCAAAATAAGGTGGAGGAGAGGAAGGGATGGCGAGGCGCCTGCAAGAAGGAGGACTAAAAAAGCTACTCTCCACCTCCGGCCATGGAAAGGCGGGCCAAGAAGCTCCATGAAAAGCCGTAAAGAGTGCCTGCGTGCTTAAAATCCGAGCAACCATTAAGGCGGTTGAAATTAGCGCACAGTCGGCCTGCATGTATAGCTGCCGTGTCTACTCTAAAATTATATATTGATGATGATTATTGATGGACAGCGATATATTAAGGTTCCAGGGTCCTGCTATCTGCCTTTAATTTAATAGGAAGCTAATCATCACCATTCCAATTTTAACAGCTCAATACAATATGAAAAGCACGCTGCTTAGCAAAGATGCAATAATCAGTGCTGCGTTCCAAGGAGCTTTCGTATAAGGTTGCTAGCAGAGATGCTATAATTAGCGTTGGGTTCCAAGGACAAAAGGCATTTGATGGAGGACGCCGATAACTTGCAGAATAAAGAAAAGAAGAAAGACGTTGGGTTCCAAGAAAAAAGAAGAAAGAACAAACAAACAAATAAAAAAAAGGGAAAAAAATATATAAGATTTCCAGCTCGGGCCACTTTGACAACCCGCACGTGAGCAATACATGGAGGACGACCATGTTTTGGCAGCCCCTTCCCAGTTTATATACATTCTTTAAATTACTCTGAATCCCGTGCGCGGGTCTAGGGTTGACTTTCTCGTAATAAGGGATGCGGACTCGTCTTGATTGATGGGATCGTTTGGAACAAAAAATTCTTTGTTATTTACAAAAAGCAAGTTCTTTTAATTATTTTTATTTTACATATATCACACAAGAAAAAATATTATGGTATATCATATCAAAAAATCTTTTCAAATAATCTTCTTTGGGTTTGTTTGAATTGAATATTATTTGATTTTTTAAAAATAATACTATAATACTTTTTTATGATGTTATGTATTTGAAATTAAAAATTCATTAAAAATTTTATTGAAATACAAAAAAAAAACTTTTTTGGGATTCCTTTTTCTTTATTTATATATTTTGAGAAGTGATTTTCTTTGGTTTATATTAGTTGCTTAAAGAAAAATGTCTTGACGAAGAGTGCAAAAACCATTGATATCGAAGCCAAGAAATAGCACAATATTGTTTAGCGTTACTTGTAATTGGAAAGCACCTCCCTAATAGTTAGGTCTAACTTCAATTTGTGCCATCCAACTTGCACCACTCTTTCTATTTTTTTTTTTTATTTTGCACCTTAAATTTTAATTTTAGACATTTTCTACCTTAAATTCTTAAATTTGGACATTTTGTACCATAAACTTTCAAATTTGCCTCATTTAAATTCAATCAATAGCAATGTTAGCAAATTAATTGCATAAACGACCTTATAACTAAATGGCAGTGTGTGTGTTTTTTTTTATAATAATATGATAGTGGTCAAAATGAGTGGAATTGAAACAAAACGATACATTATCATTAATTTGCACCACCTTTTATCTTATTAATTTTGCTACCAATATTAGTGATTGGGTTCATAGAAATTAATGATAATGTACTAATTTAGAATAAAACATTGATTTGTAGCATCATTTATTTCATTAATTTTGCTAAGGTTGTCATGAATTGGATTTTAATTGAACAAATTTGAGAGTTTAGGATGTAAAGTGAAAAAAATGATGCAAGTTGAGGGCAAAGTAGAGTTTTTCCTAATAGTTAATTTATGATTTAATAAAGCATTTTAATCAAAAGACATTTATTCTATAACTATAATAATGCCAAAATGATACACAGATACAACTATTTGTTTTCAAGTCAAAATTAGCAGATTAAATTTAAGGTGTTTCTAATGTAGTAATAGTGACCAAAGAAAAAGGTACATTGTGTTATTGTGATTTATCCTCATTCATCAGTAATAGAAATATGGATATAGAAATTTTGAGTTCACTAATACTTCTTGCAAAACGAATTTAAAAAACCTCTGCATACTAAGATGGGCCTGCATATGGTCTCAGAAACTCCAATCCATTAATGCGCTTTAAATTAGACAGACATTTTGGGTTCCTACAAGGCTCAACAGCGGAAATGGCGGCCCGTTGATCCATTCACGTGCCAGTACTCCTACAAGGCTCTGTTTGGATTTCTCAATTTTTGAAAAACAAGTTTTCATATACAATGTTACAGTAATATACACATAAAAATAACTCAAAAAACATATTATATGTATACCATATATAAAAAATAACTACAAATATATGTATATATAAAAAAAATAGACCACCACCTATCACTCTTCACCGCCACCACCCCGACACCCATGACCTTCCATCATCTCTCTCTTTATTTTCCCCGCCCCCAATTCCCTCACCCCTCCATTGACCGCAACCTTTTTGGTTGCGACTAAATTTGATCGCAATCAAAAGGTTACGGCCAAAAGCCGCGACTCATGGCTTCTGGTTGTGACCTTTCTAGTAGCAACCAGAAAAGGTCACGACTAGAGCTGTGGCTAAAGTCATAGCTACCACCCGCTAATGGGAGAGGATTTTGGGGTTGGGGGAAAGGAGGGGAGGGGGGAAAAGGGAGAGGAAAGGGGGAGAAGGAGGAGGAAGAGAGGAAGGAAAGAGGGGGGAGGAGAAGTGAGGGAGTGGTGTAATATTAAAAGAAAAAATCTCAAAAAAGTTGTAAATTATAAAAATGCTCCAAAATATATTTTAAAAATATATCTAAAGATAATCCAAAAAATAGTTACAGTAAAAGTTTTTTATATGCACATTTATAGTAATTTTTTTGAAAAATACCCTAAAAACAATTAATTCAAACAGAGTCAAAATTTTTGCGTATACACTTACCAAAATTTGCATCGATTTGACGTTCAAATTCAAAATTTGCAAGCATGACTTGTGGTATTATCCAAACACAGTGCATATAATATCTGTATAAAAAAAAGATAAATCCAAATCTAATTCCAAGATTGGTAAAAAAAAAAAAAAATCTAAATCCAAGACGGGCCATAAGCCCATAAATCCTCTTCAAGTAATTCAAGTCAGTGCCGTCTAATTGAGCCGGTAACAGAATAACACGCAGTAGAACAAAAACGCTGTAATTAACGCCGTCAGATTTTACATTCCATCCCTGCACCCCTTTTGTCCCCTCCAGCTCAAGCCTCACAAATCAAAAAGGAATTCTCAGACCTGCCAGTATTGAAAGCGGGGTCCACGATTCTTAACCTGCACCCTCCGTTTTTGTTTCTTGAGATCCCTCCCCTTCTCCCTCGCTCTTGCTCTTCCTCGCTCTTCTCCTTGTCTAAAAGTAATTTTCTCAGTATACTTCCAAAACCGGTCTCGCACGTTTTCTTTTCTTTTTTTTTGGTTTGGCCTTGGCCCTTCCCTCTCTCTGTCCTTGTTGTTTGCTTGCAAGTAGTTAAATGGTCTCTTGCGATTCATTAGACCGCATTTTGTAGAACAGTGAGGAGGCTCTGCTGGGAACAGATCAATGCTTCAGATTTCGAGATTGGTCGCTTATTGCTCAATCTTTCTATGCTTATTGACATCGGGCTCGTTCTCAATTGATGATATTCATCAAGCGTAAGGCCCCTTTTTTTTTTTGCCCCTACATTTGTTTGTAGAACAAGGATGTTGCTTTGAGTTGTTGGATACGTGAGTTCGTTATTTTTGTTGATCTTCGTGAGGCATTGTGGTTTTTGGATTTCGTTTTTGTTGCAATTTATTCTGACGCTGCTGAGTTTGTTTTCTTGGTTTCTTTAAAATAGAAGATTTTTAGTTCGTTGGTCTGTCATATGCCTGCGTTGCCATTGCATTTTAATTGGTAGTAAATCCGGATGTCAGATTTTTTGTCTTCTCATTTTGTGAAGATTGTTTGCAAAGCAATGAGTTGACAGATTTTTTTTCGCAAGACATTTATATTTTTTTACTAGGACCACAGTTTAAAACAAGAGAACTTAAGTTTTGAGATGTTAATCTATACGTGTATTCAAGCAGCATAATTTCAAGGTAGCTTGGTCTATTTTACCATGTTTATGACTGGTTACATTTAGTTAATATGCCACTGAACTTGATTTCTATTAACCTAGGATAAACAATAAGTGCATGGTTCATTGAGTTGATAGCCATAGCTCATAAAAGAATTTATTTTGTATGTGTTCTACTCAAAGTGGTTTGCCCTAACTAGGCTCTCCTTGATCTGATTTTTTAAAAAATAAAAAATAAAACAAAATTCAATTATGTAGTCATCAGTGCTAGCTTGGAAAATGCTATAAGATTTTTCGTCCTTACCTAGGGGAAGAATAGAACTTTTGGATTTTTTCCCTTCAGCTGCGTAAAAGGTGGACTGGTAGGGACTTCTTGCGTACAAGGTGGATTGGTAGTGACCTCTCGGGTTATAAGAACGATCTATCCTGTAATAAAGGACCATAAGAGGGAAAGAGATGCTGGCATTTTTGCACTTCTTACATTGATAACTTTCAGTCAACTAAGTATATGATGCTGTCTTTATCTTGATTGTTTGAATGGAATTAGTATTTGGATTTTAACACCTTGCATGTTTCTTTTTGTGATATTCAATGCTGATATCTTGTCAATTCTTTCATCAAAGCGAGAAATAGTAATTTTGATATATAGTTATTCAGTTTCACAGCATTACCATCTCTGCCATGTTTTGTGCTGCCTGGTAGATTTTGGAGTCCTTAGATCTCTGATGCAATATTAATGCTCTTTCTATGCTCTTTTCGTCGTACAGATTTCCAATTATAGAACCTGATCCTGGTCATACAAAACTTCGCCTTGCAAGAGCAGGACTGGAGGCAATTGAGAGAATTACAAACCCAATTGCAGCTGTTGCTGTGAGCTTTTCTTTAACGTTACTACTGCTTCCAGTTTGGTTTATGGTTTTAGTTTTTGTTGCATGACCATGAGATTTATGTGGTTTCGATGCAAGAGCTGAAATAAATATTTAGCCTTTTCATTTGAGCTTTACTTTGTTCTGGGATATATTGCTCTCATCTATATATTTTTGTGATGAGGAAGCTTCTAATGACAGGAAAATTTTCTTGTCTTCCTTGTTCTCCATTTCTAGTTAATCCTTTATTCTTATTCATGATTTCGGTTTACAACTGTATTTCAGGTGATTGGTCCTTATCGTTCTGGAAAATCTTTTCTACTTAATCAACTTCTCTCCCTTTCTTGTAATGAAGGTGCAGCCTCTTGCAGTTGTTACTTTTGCAATTTTACTGGTCAATATTGGTGCTTATATAAATTCCCCTTGGAAAATTGGTTATTTGTTTATATATTTCAGGTTTTGGGGTTGGACACATGCGTGACACTAAGACAAAAGGTAGTCAGTCACAGGATTTTGCTAGCTTTTTTGCTTGATACATGCAAACATTCAACAAAGCAACTCTATAAATGAAGAAACATTAAAAAGATTTGATCGTTTTACAGGGATATGGGTGTGGGGAGCCCCATTTGAATTGGACATTAACGGAGTAAAAACATCTGTCTTCTACCTTGATACAGAAGGTTTTGAAAGTGTTGGAAAGTCAAATGTATATGATGACCGGTAATGTCCTAAGTTATATTATGCAATATTCTTTGATGGACTCTAAATGTATAATTTTTTATTTATGTTTTCTGTATTGGCAGGATTTTTGCTTTGGCAACTGTTATGAGCTCTGTGCTTATCTACAACCTACCTGAGACGGTCTCTCTCTCTCTCTCTCTCTTGCTTTTCAAAAATTGGTAATTCCAGTCCCAAAGGAAAAGCATTTCACAGAATGGCTGTCGTAGAAGTCAATTTGCAGAAATGGAATGCTAAAGTGTTATGAAACTAGATTTCAAGAGTGAATTTAGTTTTAAGTGATGACATGTCAGTAAATTTCACGTCACTTTTACCTTTTTAACTGAAGATTTTTGGTTTTCGAATCCAATTTTTGTGCCATTTTATCCTGCAACCATTTTTGTGCAACAGCCAAGTTGTCATAGAGTTAGTTATTTCGCTGTAGTTTCTTGATTCAATTTTATGTTCAGATCCGTGAAGCAGACATTTCTCGGCTGTCTTTCGCAGTTGAGCTTGCTGAAGAATTTTATGGAAGGTATGCAATTTAACTCTGTGGATAAAAGTTTACCATGCCTTGGGTCAATATGTATTTCTAATATACTTGTTTATCTTTTCTCTGTCCTTTTATTGTCATGCCACTTATACCTGCTTTCACATGGTGGATAGGGTGAAGGTAATAGCTGCAACTCTTTCTTTAGCATCATGTTATCTCACATAAAGTGAAGAAAATAGAGGAAGAGTGTCTGATTAAGTAAATGTCTTTGCAGGGGCAGGATGTTGCATTTGAACCTGCTAAGCTGCTATGGCTTATCCAGCGTGACTTTCTGCGTAAGTGTCCTTGAATGAATGTAAGCCATGTTGTTTTTAATCCTTGTGTCAATATCCTTTTGGCCTTCTGTAGACTCTTTGTGCAACCATGCCCCGAATAAATGTGGTTTTGGACCTTTTTTGAGTTTCCCAACACTTGACCCTCAGAAATGAAACAAAATGTGTGTGTACATTTTATTGATTTTCTATTTATTGAAAATGAATGTGGAAAAGTGATTTTCTGACAAAGTTATGATATGTAGGTCAACTAGTCTGGAAATTCTTAAACCATCCTTTGAAAATTTTCACATAAAGACTTTTGAAGCTGGGACTTTTTATCATGTTTTTGCCTGAGGTTATGTTGGCATATTGAATCTCTTTTGTTGATGTCATGCTCTCTCTCTCTCTCTCTCTCTCTCTCTCTCTGGTTAAAGTGGGTATTGCTTTTGACCTCATGCAGAAGGAAAATCTGTGCAGCAGATGGTTAATGAAGCTCTCCAACATGTACCTAACTCTGATGGTTAGTTTCGTTCTGCATGTATTTTTGTGCATAGGTGATTTTATATCAAGCAAACTGCATTTAAAAATTAAATCTTACTTCTTTTTTTTTTTGGCAGGGGACAAAAACATTGACCAGGTTCATGTTCTACCAAAGTCTTCTTAATAATCAGATGGTATTATGAATGAAGATCATAAAATTGGTTTTTATTATCAGGTTAACCAGATCCGTGATTCTTTAGCTATTATGGGTGAAAATAGCACTGCCTTCAGCTTACCGCAGGTATGGATTGTACATTCACGTCAATCATTCTTTTGCTTTTAATCTGTAGGGGTTTATTACACATAAAATGATTGGAGAATTTTGCCAGTGACCTGGTAGAATGAACTGATGCATGCTAAATGTTTGAAGGGGCTTTTATATGTAGAAGATTAGATTTTAAGAAGAGCAGTAATAGCATCAATCAGATGTATGTTGTTGAGTGGAGGTTGGGGGGCTTTGGAGGATGGTATCCTTAAAATCTCTGATTGGGTCTGCTTTCTGAATAATGACCTTGAAGATTACTTGAGCTTTAAGCTAGTGATTCTTGAAGAATTCATCAAATGCAATTTTATGGCTAACTGTTCTTGTCTTTACTAACTTTGTTGGTACTAATTCATCAAATTTCAAATACAGTGGATGATATGATAACCAAGCTTTAACTTTTGTGCAGCCTCATCTCCAAAGGACAAAGCTCTGTGAGATGAAGGATGGTGAGCTTGATCCTCTTTATGTTAAGAAGAGGGAGCAACTAAAAGATCTTGTTGCGTCCCTAATTCGTCCAAAGATTGTCCAGGGCAAAACACTAAATGGAAAAGAGTTTGTCTCTTTTCTAGAGCAGGTGCTTTCTCTAGTTCCAGCGAGATTCAGATTTGGATATGATATGAACCCTCTCATTTAGATACCAGTTTCTCATATATCAGCCTCCAAACCAAGAGCATGCTTTCTGAATAAGCTAACATAGCATGGTAAATGTACTAAAAACTAGTCTACACTGATAACTTTGAGTTGGAGCAATTATTGAATGTTGCATTCTGTGGAAGCAAGAAAGTTGAAATTGTTGAAAGGATTTAGGTCTTTCTTAAAGCAGAGAAACTTCCTCTTTTAGTTTAATTTTCCTCATGAAAGGTTGCATTTCTTATCATGTTTAACTACAGTACCTATGAATGCATCTTAGCATTGTGTAGATTGCTAACATGCTTGCTGCATCCTTCTTTTTTTTTTTTTTTGTTGCCACTTGCACTATCTTGAGTTTATCGTTCGAGTTGCATGTATAACATTTTTTTTATTTTGTAACTTATTGTACTTCCAGATTCTTGAGGCCTTGAATAAAGGGGAGATTCCATCAACAGGTTCCCTTGTGGAAGTTTTCAACAAGGGTATCTTGGAGAGGTGCCTGAAGCTATACAGTGATAAGATTAGCAATGTGCATCTTCCAATGGCAAAGGAAGATCTGCAAGGAACTCATGAAGAGTTTAGAGAAGCTGCTATGAAAGCTTTTGATGAGCAACATTTTGGTCATCACCATGCCAAGAGATCAGTTGAGAAATTGGATGAAGAAATTGAAAAGGTTCAACTCTAGAATAGTAAAACTCTCTGATTGACAAATTGCAAAGTTTTATGTGCTTATTGGCATGTCTGTGCAGGTGCACAAGAATATCATTTTGGCAAACGAGTATCAATCTTCAAGAATCTGTGAGGCTTTGTATATTAAATGCGAGGACAAAATGGATGAGCTTCAAGTGCTTAGACTCCCCTCTATGTCGAAATTCAATGCAGGCTTCCTCCATTGCAATCAAAGTTTTGAGAAGGAATGTGTTGGGCCTTCTAAAAGCAGCTATGAGCAGCGGATGATGAAGGTTTGAAGTTGTATTTCAAGTTTCTGGTTTTCTTTTTGGATTGCAGATTTTCCTAATTTCTTTAGGTTTTATAGTGGGTATTATAACTGAGTGTCCTTGGGTGGGTTGTGCTTGTTTTGTGTGTGTGAGAGGGAGAGAGAGTACAAGAAGAAAGTTCACGTGCGTACAAATATTTCTGAAGCCAAATGTGTTCTTGCTCAACCCAATAGAATGAATTAAACTGGCCTTCCCTGTCTGGGGCAGCAACTCTCCAATTCACCAACTCAAGAGGCTGAGCTACACAGAGGGTGACTGATAGATGATATCTCTGGTTTTAGGAGTCATAAGGCAGTTAATTCTTCATTAAAAAGGGTCTTCAGGAGTAAAACATGCATGGACAATCATTACTCATACTTGGCAAAATGTGGCTATCCTCTGATCTGGTCCACAGGATTAAAAGGGATCGCCTTATGGATTCTCTGCTTTGAGTTGACTAACTAATCATTATCGAAATTGAAAAGTATTTTTCCTGGAAACTTTCACTCCTCTTCTTGTTTCACAGTTTCCACAGTCAAAGTAAGAAAAAACTTACTTTTACAGAGCTATTTTTGGTGCCTTTTATACTGGTTTTTTCTCTCTTCTCTTGCATGTATGTACAGATTCCTCTGATTTGGCTTATTATTGTGGGTTGGTTTTGATGCATTTACATGATCTTGATTGCAGATGTTAGGGAAGTCGAAATCCCTATTTATTAAGGAATATAACCACAGACTCTTTAATTGGTTGGTGGCCTTTTCACTTGTAATGGTGGTGGTGGGTCGTTTTATAATAAAGTTCATTCTGATTGAAGTTGGGGCTTGGATACTATTCATCTTTTTGGAGACATATACAAGGATGTTTTGGTCAGCAGAATCTCTTTACTACAATCCAGTTTGGCATGCTATTGTTGCAACTTGGGAAACTCTCGTCTACAGTCCTATCCTTGACTTGGACAGGTAATAAATCCCTCTTGTTTCAGCTTGTCCTATTAATAGGTTTATCCCTACCTTGGCCTTCAAAGTTTTAATTGCCTTTTAACTTGAAAAATTAAGAATTAGAATTTGTTGGTATTTCCCAGTCACAAAAATTCTGTCCTGTCTCAATGAAATGAATTGTCTCTCTAACTTGTCATTTATCCAATCAAATAAATACCTCCACATCCCCATACTCTAAAAGTGTGCAGGAGAGTATAGTTTGAGAAGAATTTCATTGTCTACAATTATATCATAGAACACAAAACCTATGTCTGTACAAAGAAAATTTTAATGCAATTGATTGGTCAACAAAAGGAGCGCAAGAATTTGGGACGAACATTGGTTCTCAGAAAATATGAGGGTACATAACATATATTACATTCATCTGTAATATTGTAACAGATGGGCAATCCCTATTGGCCTTGTAGCAGCAGTATTTGTTGTCTATTGGCGGTGTTATGGGAGGAAGAAACATGGGCCACGATGGCTCCTACCAGTGTACAACAATCCGAAAGATCGACGAAGATCAGAATGAATGAAAAACAGTTCTTCTAGCGAGCTGTGTTCTTCAGCGTTTCTCAGCAAGCTTTTCCGTTTTTTTTTTTTTCATGCAAAGCAGGCTGGGTGGCTGTGCATATGAACTTATTAGCATCAGACCAAAATTGTGGAGCTGGATGACCAAAGGGATTTCTCGAGCTCCATGATGCAGTGTTGTAGCAAATTCCCATTTTACCATACGACCTTTTTATCAATTACACTAAATTTGTACACAGCAAAAGTGTTCAGGCAAATGGACAAGGCATTTGGCCTTCTGAATACTAGTCATGTACTGTAATCATAGAGGTCAGTGATTAAGCCAGAAAGAACTCAACTTTGCCTCAGCGCAGAACATTGACTGCTTCAAGGACAATTCTCTTTATGATGGCATTGAGCTTGCTGCAACAGTTGCAACAGGGAAAAGCCTTTAGGCTTTGAATGAATTGAATAGCCATTCGGGTAGCTTAGTTGAAGATCCTATTGATCAATTATTTAATTGAGCCGTTAGCTGTAAAGACGAGTCAATTTTAGTTGCAGACATATCGAGCATAGCTTTGGTGGTGATGTCCTTTTGAGAGATCACCCGGGCATGGTTTGAGTCCTGATTGAAATACGCTATTAGCAGGTAGAGTTGAATGCTGAATTCCATTTGAATCTGAGTTGAAAATTATCAAAATTCCTCTCTGGACGTGATTATGGAGCTTGAGTTTCAGGTTCCTCGTTCCACTGGTCGCGGTTATGTGCCTTGTTCTGGAAAAGGGATCAAATGGCTGGTTAGTGCCTTTGCATTAAGAGCCTAATCTAGTTTGTTAATGGGCCAGAACCAGTTCAACCAAATTCATTCATTTTTTTTTTTGGATTTAATTTTGGCCATTTGTAATCTTAAACTTGGTGCATTGATTGATCAAGACTGGAGAAAAGAAAGTTATGAAACCGTGTTCTCCATTTTTTTGGATAAATTTCACATTTTCCATTTTTTGTATTCATTTTGTTTAGATGACCAACTGCAATTTTCTCCACCGGTGGTTCATTAGTAAACAAATCAAATCTACTGTGAATGTATTACCAACTATTGATAATTTGAGTTAACTGGTAAGATTAAAGAAAAAGAATCAGTTTAGTAGCAAAATAGGCGCCAGAAATCAAATTTATGTTAGTAATAATTTTAAAATTCTTGTTATAGTAATTTGGTTAAAAAGAATCAGTTTCTGGTATAGTTTAAAAAAAAAAATTTACCATTCTTTTTGTAACTTCAGTTATTAGCAACTAAATCGCATCTTAGTAGTAATTTAACAATGCATGTGATGTTTAACTCCATGACTAGTAACTAAACCCAATTTGTGAATATCTTTACCAATCAAAGCCATTAATAATTGTTAGGAAAACAGTAATAACTACAACAATAAAATACGGCTTTGACGTGAAAATTCACTTTCCTTAAGGAAATTTGCACCCACTATTCTATTACCGGGTTTGCAGTAATTCCCTCTAGGAATAACAAAGCCAACCAGAATTTCGACACAATAGTATATAGAAATTCTCCCAAAAACGGTTTAGAGAATATTGTTTTGAATGAAACAGAAGAATAGTAAGACAAAAGTAAAAAGTGAGGCCTCTGTTATCTGAACACTATTATTTATAACGTTTAGATACTCCAAAAGAAATATCATGTCTTTTGGAAACATATTTCTTCATGAATAGGCACCTTTTAAAATGAATGGACACTTAACGATTGTATGCGTTGTATCACCAGATACAACCCTTAAAAGAAAACCGTTTAGTTAAGAAGAAATATTAAAACGAAATTAATTTTAATATTTTCCATCGAAGTCATTTGACCATTAAATTTATATCTTAATTTAATAGTCATGCACTTGGTATTTTGACCATTAAAGATTGACACATGCATTCTAAAACAAAAATATTTTCCATCGAAGTCATTTTCCTGAAAAATCACTTCCTTCTCCATAATTTTTCAGTGTTTGGTTATTTAGTAAAAATATTTTCCAAATTCCTTTTTTCATAATTTTCTAGTGTGTGATTTATCAGTGAAAATATTTTTTGACTTCTTTTTTTAATGTTTGTTGATATGTTGCAAATATTTTTCTATTCTTAAAACATTCATCTAATTACAAGTTTGTTTTAGCTTCTATCCATTATAATCATATTATTATTTTTATAAAATATTTATTTAAATTACACCATGAATTATTAATGACACTATTGAATTGGCTTTTGATCTTCCTTTTAAAAAAAATTATTATGGGGTGAAGTGGATTCAATACAAATCATTGTGTGTGTCAGAAAATGGATGATTTTGATTGGACATGGGAAAAGGATGCTTGCTTGTCCTATTCATACCACTAGAAAGCAACCATCGAGACCCAGACTGTAGCTGTCTAGGATCAATTAACATGCCCCTACCATTTGGCTCAACATTAAAACTTGTGACATGGACACCAGAGATTTTAAACAGACAGATGAATGGTGCATTGATGCACTTATGATTTTCTTCAGCACTGGTTCCTTCCATAACAAACTCTTCATTCAGATCATCCTTTTCGTTGCTCAAATCCGTTTCTCTATTTTGTGTTGTGCATTTCGGCATGCACAGGAATACAAATTCTTTCAACTTGAGCCAGAGCAAGCATTGATGATCCAACCATTTCAAAGTCACGAAAAGGATCTCTGAGCTGCAACCTAAGAGCTAATGTGAAGTTGTTATCGAACAAATGACTGTAAAAAATGACTGTTACTACCTGATAATGTAACTCATAGACCATTTCTAGTCACTGTAAACCACCTAAATTGAAAAGATCAGCATGATGAGCTGCTAAGATTTTCAACATCTCTCCATCAACTTCATTCTCATAATCAATATCTACTGCATCTAACCTGATCCATTCATCCAAGGAGATATAGAGTTTGATTAACTCAGCAATACCATCATCCCCTCTGACATCCAAAAGTTGCAATGGAGTGGATTCCAAAGATCCCATAACCCCACCTAGTTTAACATTCTGGCTTACGGAGGTCCAGTTCTTAGTAAATTGGGGCCTAATGCTTGAAGGTGCTTCTGCATCTGACTAGCCACATTGAATCCTCAACCCTTCAATGGAGAGAGCTTCAAAATTAGCCATTGCTAATGGAACAAGATCTTCCAAAGACACGTAATCTGAATGTACTTTGTCTATTATTGAGCCAAAGTTTGGAGCATTCTGACTGTGATCTATTACTTTTTGTGAATCTTTAAAGGGAGCTTACTATTATGTTAGAAGAAATTAACGATGCAAGAAAATCCCTATCGATTGCAGCAAGGTTCCAAAATAATTGAACAGGCAACTGTAACATCAGAGCTTCATTATCTTTTCCTACCAACATTTTCAGTCTTTCTAACAAACCAGAAGTTTCTTCTTTTTCTCTTCTTTTTTTTTTTCCCGTTTTCCATCTTTCTTAGTGTTGTATGCTTGATACAGGGTTCCAGAAAATCCCAGCAAAACTAATGCAACAATAAATGCCATATAGAAATAGAAATCTGTAATAACAATCCTGCTCAATTATTCCCTATCCTTTCCTTTTTTGAGTTTTCTTGGTCCAAAATTACCAGTAATAAACTATCAGAGCTTCATCAAGCTCTGTACAATCTCCAAGAAACGAACACAAGCAAACCCAATGTGTGATTGTGCGTGTAACAAAAATTATCTTAATGGGATACAAAAGTCATCAAAGCAAGAAACTTTTTCTGCAATTCCTTAAGGGAACAAAGCAGGTTCTAAAAAAAAATCAACAATAAAACCTACTATGCATAAATCAAGAAAACTGCCCCACTCAAAACTAGAAATTCCAGTAAAAATACTACTAAAGATCAATAAGCAAGCAATAAGTTTGACTCACCAGGACAATGAATTGCGATATGATCCAACCTTTCAAGAAAGTAGGAAAAGAATTAATAGAAAATGATGAAGAGCTTCAGCCCACGACCTGTAAGAAGAAGGATTAAGAGAATAACCCAATTGAAAGAGTAGCGTACCTCTGGAAGTGGGTCTTTGCCGGAGCTGGAGGCGCTGCCGGCGAAGAACGATTGGTTTGCCGATGAGTCTTCAGTCGATGGTCTTCAATCGTTGAGAATGGGCATTTGCCGATGTGGAAGGATGCCTTTAGGCCGTGATTTTAAGAAGAGGCCGTGCTTTTAAGAAAGGAAAACAACTTCAAAATAATAGATAAGGAAGTTATTTTCCTTCCTCGGTGTAAGTTATTTTCCGTCAGAAATCATTTCCCAAATTAGATTGTATCCAAACAGTGGAAAATTAGGAACATTTTCTGGAAAATATTTTCCGTCCAACCAAACAGACCCTAAGAGATCGAACTTCTACACCATAAAGGATCACATGCCGCAAGATTTGAATCACACCACAGTCCAAAACAAATGACTGGACAATTTTGTTTATGCCCGGGCTCGAACTTTGTACTGCCAGTGTGACAGTTTGACTTGCGTGACAACAAACTCCACCGTAGAGTGGCGTAGACAATTCTGTGCCACCGGCGATCTCGAAGTACGCTTGAACTAAGATCATTATCAGCATTGGAGTCGGCTCCATCTCCAGCTCCGGACCCAAGAGTCTAGGGTTTTGGAGCATAACATGGCACCATCAACGAGTACGGCACTCAAGCTTGAAAATTTTGTCGAATCTTTGGATTTTGCCTCCTTGTTTGGAGGACGGTGGAAGCTATGGCAGTTTCCGAAATTCTCCGTACTAGATGCGTCGTGCTAATTTTCAAGTATGGGTGGAATTGCACTGCAAATGAGGAGATTTTCAACTAATAGGTAGTGTCTGAATTGATTTTGGAGTTCCTATCTATTTCCTTCAATTTCTTAGTAAGATATTTCAATTTTGGTGTTTAAATGTTCTCTGAATTCAAGTACTAATTAGTAAGTATTCGATATAGTAAATGGTTATGAAGAATAACGAGTGGCGGTGACAAAATACATCGAATAATTGTGTGCATGACATTTATGTAAAGTTAATCTAGTAATTAGGAGATAATATTGCAAAATCCTTGATTTTGTACTTTAATTTTGTTCCCTTTCCCAGTTTTGGATGCATGTGGATTTGCTTAATCTTGAATGATGTTCCCTTCTGAGTTTTACATTGGTATAATTGACTGCATTCAGGCTTGGTACCAACTTTCCATTCATACTCCAAATAGAAAAATAAGTTTCCCTCTTATGTTTTCCCATAGTGTGTTTGGTTCATTGAAAGGGGTCAATCCCTGGATGATGAGTTTCTAATAGACCCAATTGTTCAAGAAGAGAATCATGTGTTCCCAAATTCTGATTAGTGATTAAGTTGGAAATGTGTTAGTAGTATTGACAACAATCGGCTATTTGGAATAAGCTATGATGCTATGAAACTTGTTCTAGTCAACTTGTATCACTATCTTAATAACATAGCTTATAAAACAAGTGAGCAAGATTCTCCGTATATGAATTACCATTCCCAAGTACAGTTCAGAATTATGCGTCAAAATTAGTTATGCATATCAGCAACAAGGGTGTAGGTAACACTAACACCACTACAAAATGAAAGAAGTATCGGCCCTCCCCCTGAGGGGGATTAGAGAGGGGTAACTACAACAAAATACATTCAAAATGTAGCTTGATTTCCAGGGAGTCTTCATGTAATTCTAACCTCTTAATCCTTGAAGCTGCTTCGAACTGTACTGACAATGTCATGCAACTGGCCAAAGAAGAATGTTCTAGCATTTTTTCTTATCAGTATCTCGACTGTTTTCATGCATGTCAAAAAGAAAAGATGAAAAGAAATAAATGGAGGTTATGAAAGCTTTGAAACAGTTATAACAGAAATAGGCGATTGTATTTGAGAAAATACAATTTTTATTTTTATGTAGTTACTTTTATGCTTTGCATGGTTTTCAAGAAGTTAGACTGCAGCTTCTTGTCAAAAAATTTATCTTTCTCAAAATTGGGCAGCCAATTATAGAACAAAGGCACATGGAAATAATACAATTGAATTGCCTTTAAATAGGATTGACAACAGAGATATATATGTATACTTTTGTTATTGACTAATTTGAAATATTGAAATATTATAGTGGTTCAAATTGCATTTCTTGCATGGATGGAGTTTAGTTATTTAGATGCTCATTTGATAAGTACTCCCAGTGTTCTTATTTGATGAGTTGCAAAAATATGTGGCATAGGAATATTTAAAAAAAATTATTTCTACTATGCGATGTAGCAATCCAGATTTATTTCTTTGCTATATCCAAAACACGACAAAGTTATGCACGTGATTGAACACCCTGTAAACATTCGACAAAGTCCTACTGTCAGTTTTGTGATTTTGGACCTTTGGTATCCAGGATAATCATACATGGTAAGTACAAATCTATGGGCTACAATAAATATTTTTTGTCATGTAATTAATGCTGTTGTGGTTATATACACCTCTCACTTCCACAATTGCAAATCACTTGAGATTTTCCTCATTTCATTAGATCTCTGTTCATCAAAACATCATGTACGATTCATGAGGTTGATTGCCTAAATTTCTGAAAAGTTTCTCATAACATTTCTCTTTTATGAGTTTCATCTGTGGGTGACACTAGTCTGATGGTTCCAGTGCCCTTTCTCTTTACTTTTTCCCCTTGTAGAATAACAACATTTTATGAAATCTGATTATGTAATTTTCTTTTTTGGTTTCCAGTTTTCGCTTGGGAAGATGAATCGTGCAAGAGCAGGAAGTTGCATTCATGGTTGGTAGTTCTACTCTGCAGTTTGTTCTTTCTCTGTGGTTTTCCTGAAGTCATTCCTTTGGCAAATGAGAATTTTCATTTTTGGGCTTTCGTATTTGTCTGTTTCGACATGACTTCTATTAGTTTTTGTCTGTCACTTCCTTTATGTGTGTGTGTGTGTGTGTGTCACTTCCATGCGAAAATTTATTTTTTTATTTAAAAGAAAAAGAATTTGTCAAATTGATTATGGCTGATCAAAACCTCATTTTGAAATTTGGCACAACTTTTTGTTTCGAATCACATTACTGTTGTTGCAATTTTTGATGGATAACTGCTAGTCTAGAAGAGGAAATTATGGGATAAAAATTACCCAACAGAATGTGCTTATTGAGGGCAACCAGACATGTCTATTAAAAAGAGGTCATCAATATTAGAGTTGCTGACAAATTGATAAGAGAAATTAAGGAGAGGATATAAAAGGAAAAAAAAGAAAAAAGAAAAATTGCTATGGTATATTAACATATTTAAAATATTCTCAAAAGTACTCTTTCCTTTGTTTTAGATCTTCCTTCTTCATTTATTCTTTTAGAAATTTATTAACTGGTTTTACTTGATTAACAAAAGGTCTTTGTTTTACTTTTGCTTACAGTTGTTCGCTGATTAATGTAGTATAGTTGGATTGGCTTTTGGCAGAAGCTTATTAACATTTAATCTTTTCTCTTGATTGTTAGCGCCTATCTACATAGAGTCTAGTGATTCCTCACTTGTGGTTTTGAATGAGCACTCTGCTTTGACCGGCCTGACTGCAGAAAGCGCTGTTCATGGAGTTGTCAACCAGGTAAGAGAACTTAGTTATACTACATGAATAGCCTAGGATTCAAGTGAGCTACCCTTATATCAACTTCAACTATTGTTCTACTGCTAACGTCATTGTAACGTAAATGTCATGAGTGATTTTGATATGTTTCAGGAAGCTCAGGAATATTTGGAAGGTGTTGTGAATAGCTACAGTAATGCAACTATGACGTTCAAGGTTATCACTCTTTTTCTTTTGTTCCATTCTTTTAACTTTTAAGGTTAACACTCCTTGTCTAATGCAGATATCATCCTGTGTTTCCTTTTAAATGTCTGAACTGAGTTTTATATCACAAAAGAGCTAAATGAATTATAAAAATATTAGCTAAACAACACTCTTATCCACAGACTACAGCTGATAATGGTGACAATGGAGAAACTGTCCCTATCCAGACTATTCAAGTACCTATTGCTGGGGATTTAACAAGGTAAAAAGTACTTGCATTCTTTTTCGATATCTTCTGAATTTGATAATCCGTTTGGATTCCTCATTTTTTGAAAAACAAGTTTTTTATATACAATATTACAGTAATACACAAACAAAAACAACTTAAAAAACGCCACATCCATACAGTATATCAAAAATAACTTCAAATATACAAAAAAATAAAAAATGAAATCTACACCATGTTTTTCTTCCATCAATCACCACCACCCCTACCCACCACCGTTGCATCCCCTCCTTTTTCCTCTTTCCTCTCCGTCCCTCTTCCTCCTCCCCTCCCCTTTCCTACCACACCCCACCCTTCCCCTTCCTTCCCAAATCTGGCCTCGACCAGAGGCTATAATCTGGTTGCGATATCGTGACCAGAGAGGGGAAGGGGAGGGGTGAGGCGTGGAGGGGAAGGGGAAGGGGAAGGGAGGAGGGGGGAAAGAAAGGGAGGAGGAAGGAGATGGAGGGGAGAAGGAGGAAGACAGAGAGGGAGGAGAAAGGGGGAGGAGGGAGGAGGAGGGAGGAGAAGGGAGGTGGTGGTGGGTGGTGGTGTTAATTTTTAAAAAAATCACAAAAATTTTTAAAATTTAAAAATATTTCAAAATATATCCCAAAAACATCACGAAAAGCATTTACAGTAAAAGGTTTTTCATATACATTGCTATCGTAAAATATTTCAAAAACACTCCCAAAAACAGTTAATCCAAACTTGATAAAACGAACAGAAAAGACTTGGAAGCTTCTTTTATTTGAATTTGTATTCTGCTAAACTGTTGTATTTGATAAATGTCCTATATACAAAGTCTTTTATGAGGCATTCTGTATAAATGTTAATCTACTGGTGTATTTTTTTTTTTGTATAAACCTTTTTGATTTCTTATACTGGTTTTTTTATGTGCCCATGCAATTTGGATATGATAAAAAGTTTGAAACTTGATAAAAAGAACAAAAAAGACTTGGAAGCTTCTTTTATTTAAATTTGTATTCTGCTAAACTGTTGCATTTGATAAACGTCCTACATACAAAGTCTTTTATGAGGCATTCTGTATAAATGTTAATCTACTGGTATATTTTTTTTGTATAAACCTTTTTGATTTCTTATACTGGTTTTTGATGTGCCCATGCAATGTGGATATGAATAGCAATGACGAGTTGGCTCTGAGAGCATCTCAACAGCTATCAATTGGCGGACGTGGATGCGCAAATAATATGCTCAATGAACCTCTAGATTTCCAAGTGCAAAGTCATGGTGTTTGTTTGCCAGAAGATGCTGGCACTGGTGGAGTTCGGCATTCACCGAGGAAACGTAATCAGGTATGAGTAGACACTAAGACTTTTCATTGGGTATTTAAATGCCCCAAGAGGTTCAATAGATCTATAGTGTGCAAATTTTTGTTAGTGCATGAATGCGTTTTGGTTTTGAAAGGAGTATACACAAATCCAGAGTAGCTGAAATTTTTATTGAAATCTGGATGATACCCTATTGACTCTGTATCATGCGCTGATTTTCTTTGACAAACCTGATTCCTGTATAAGATGATGGGATGCCTCTGTGAAATTCATTTGCAGTCCAATTGCCTCTTAAAACAAATCTGACTACGTTTTCAAAAGAAAAGAAACTCCAAAAAGCCTAAAAAAGTAAAGAAAATCATATGAGTTTTCTGAAATCCATTTCCAGCATTACTTTGATAGGTTGATGTTTGAGATGAAAGATCTTTTTCTTCTTCCCTTGTTGCTTGCCGTAATAAGGAAGTCCTAGGAACATGGAAAACTCAACTTCATTGTCCATGGTAGGGTTATTCTTTATTTTAACCACATAGATGGATGAGACCCCTAAAGAATATGTAGCTTTATGGACAGCTGTTGCTATGTAGCTAGCCCTTTGCCAACTGTTTTTAAAACAGGCAGGTATCCGTATTGGCAACAATGTATTTGTTTACTTCTGTTTGCATCACATAAGTATGCGCATATAGAGATGCATCAGATAGATGATCGTTTGGGGTTTATTTTAACTTATAGTATTTTCTGCTGAAGATGTCTCTCTAGTCAAAGCAAAAGGAAGAACTTAAATGGTTTTTTTTTTCTGGGCGTGTGTATTTTTTCTTCTTGGAATTTGTGGGTTCATCTGCTCAGCTAAACAAAAATTGTTACCTTTGCAGGTTAATTACTATGAAGGACCAGCGAGATCTGCTAAAAAGGTGCCAAGGTACAAGTAGATGCATTGCTTTTTATCTGAATTTTATAGTATGTGACCTCTTAAACTTAACTCATCATGGTGGCTACTTCTTATTACTATAAGATTTTTCGTTGCTACAAGATGTACACTTTACGTCAACACATTCTTTATTTCCAGGAATGCAAGCGAAAAGCCTTGCAGCGGTGGGCAGATGAAGAAGAAGTTTACAAGTCTAAGGATCCGAGCATCCTTCTATCCCTAGTGACGAGGTTAGTGCTCTTTTCATAAAATATGACTAGCTTACGTGTATTTTCTGTTTATACAAGGTTAGTGCTCTTTGCATAAAATATGACTAGCTTATGTATATTTTCTGTTTACTTAGTCTTCTTTCTCCTGACGAAAACAGGTTTTGGATTCAGAAAGAAGGGCAAGAAACAAGGCCTTAATTTCTTTCTCACTAGATTCTCTCTTCTGTGTCCCGTTAGCTTTACCTCATGTTTGTTTTGTAACGAGTCCAGGATGCTAGATTGTGTATGCAACTTTTACATACAATGTAACATTTGAACAACCTTCTAAGTTTTTTTTTTTTTGGGAAAGCAGAAACTTTATTTGAAGAGGCTCAGTATTCTGACATACTGTTGGATGTTTTTCTCTAACTTGTTGATGTGGAGGAAGAATCATGTAGGGTTTGTCCTTTGCTGGGACGTCATTTACATGTTTGGAGTCAGGAGTATAACTGGAGCATTTGCATGCCGTAGATAAGCACTGTAGACGGTGCTGTCCCTCTAGTTGCTTCCATTCCTCCTTTTTTCTGGTTTGGCTTGTCTAACCAGTCGCGGGCTTCTTTGAAGTTAGCTCAATCTAATCCGTAGATCTTATTAATTGTTAGATCCCAGTTCTTGGAAGCAAGATCTTTTTCCTTTTCCATTTTGTGAAAATCATGTTTTGAAGTTTGCACCCCATTTAATTTGCATTTGGTAAGCCATGTCAAAGCTGGCTTTTTGTAGTGATTTCCATGTTTCCTTGGCTTGAAAATTTATGTAAAGGTATGAAGCTTGAAAATGATGTTGACTAAAAATATACCTTTAACGTAGTATCAATTTTCTTGCCTTGCTGTGGAGGCTGGATTAAGGATTAAGAACAAAAGGGAGAGAGAGGTCCTTTTTCCCTCTTTCAGAACAAGATGGAGGCAGATTTGATTAATGGTGGCTTTAACTTTTTACAAATAATGTTTTTAGTGTTGGTAATCTATCGTTTTTATGTTGCGGGTAAGTGTTTCTGCTAGTTTTTGCTTGATCTGTTACTGTTAGTGATTAATCTCATCGCTGTTAATGATGCCACGTCCGTTAATAATTACAATTTGAATACAACTACTGATTCTTCATCTCAACCAATTGCGAAGAGCAAATGACTGACAGGAAGAATTCATCTAGGCAAGGAACAACCTAATACAGCCCCCACTCAGCAGCAGCAGCAGCAGCAGCAGGAACTCCAACAACCCACCGTCACCACCGTCAACTCCAACAAAAGTTAATCCATCCACTCCACTCCACCGTCACCTTGCTACAGTGTGAAGATGGACGCTTCCTCCTCCGAGCAGAACTCTGCGAACCAGCAATCATTTCAACAGCCACACTCCGGTCAACTCCAACAACCCACCGTCACAGACACCCCTCCTTTAACAAATCATCTCTCCTGCCCGAACACCTTACCTCCACCCCGGCCACCCCCGTATCCAAAGTCTTTCAAAGACCAACTCTTAAACTCATTACAGATTGAGTTTAATACCCCGCACCCTGTCGAAGCAACAAATGTCAACCCCTCCCTTGCTGCAAACATCTCAAACCATATGTCTACTGACGCTGGCTCTAATACACTATCCATATACTTTCCCGACTCACTCTGAGAAAGATTTAGGACTCCTTGGAATCTTACCCTCATAGTGAAACCTTTGGGGAAAAGTCTGTGTTTCAAGTATTTTGATCTAAGCATTAGGCGCATCTGGAAAACTGCAGGCCCATTCTCAACACTGGATCTCGGTAGAGACTACTTTGCAACCAAATTTTCAAATCCGGAGAACTATCATAAAATACTAACTGGGGGACCATGGTTCATCAACAAAACCTTCATCACCATCAGAAAGTGATGCCCGTTTTTCAACGCTTTGGAAGCTACATCAATGACCACAACCCTTTGGATCCGACTCCCAGGCCTTCCTCTCGAATTCTATGATGCAGAAGCTCTCAGCCTCATTGGTAACAAGATTGGCAAATTAATCAAGATTGATGCTATAACAGCAAACACCGAAAGAGGATGGTTTGCTAGATTATGTGTAGATTATGCATCGAAGTGGATCTTACTGATCCCATACCCACAACCATTGTGTTGGATAGTTACATCCAACCGATTCTAGTAGAAAGCTTATCCTTTTGTTCCTGTTGTGGCAAATTGGGCCATGACCAAGCCTACTGCACAAAACTTCCCCTACTACAAGCTGCGACACCGGCAAAGTCATAAGGACCGGGACCATGGTCACACATTCCGACCAAATCCAGGAGAACAGCTCTGGGAAACAAACATCACCCACCATCTCGGGCTATTTCTTTCAAATTCAAACCACCTCTTAAAGGCCAAGACTCCTGGTCAACCCTGCCATAATAATTTTAATGCGGCCCTTTTGTCAAATCCTAAAGTCAGAACTTCTTGGAAGAAGAAACCTTTTCTCTCAGATAAGAGGGACCCAAACCCTTTTTCACCTCTCAAGTAGGTCTTAGACCTAGATGCTTTTTCTCCAACCCCCAATAAATCTAGGGAAAATTGCAGAAACCTCCCCTGAAACTACTGACAGTTGCACTGAGCTCCCCTCTAAGTTCTGAAATGGCAGATAGCACCCCTCAACAGGAACATTAAGTTGCAAAATCAGTCCAGGCAGCTTCAATTCCCATTAAAAAATTAGCTGTACAAGTGAGATAAAAAATTTGTTCCAAATTTGCCCTGATGTTGGTTGACAAGTAGTATTAACAAGGGAGGGGCTTTTTCATTAAGCACAAGGAAGTTCAGGGGGTATAAATGCAACAACATGCTTCCAGATGATGACCTGCAACAACTTCATTTGCTGAGAAACCAACGGCTACTTAACGGCTAATTGATGTAACTAAGGCACTAGCTTATAAACGATGGTCAGTAGCAAAATGAATACCAGAATCTGGACTCATGTATGCATCAGCAATTTTCCAGCTCAAAACACAGCTTGCTTGATACTCAGTTTGGCAGTTTCAAGTCATATTGCAGAAATCAGAAAATGGCTTCTTCCAGCCACAGGAGAACATCATGGAACTCTCCTACATCCTTCACAATACAAAACAAATACTGCTGGTGCAATAGAAAGGCAACATTGAAGATTTCTGAGTCTGAAAACAACCCCAACAAATTATACTTTTTTGGGTAAACAACAAAAAAGCCCCCTGTGGTTAGGCAATCATACATAAAAACCCCTTATGGTTTCATATCATACCAGTCGATACCCCGTGGTTTGAATTAACCTGAAAAGTGGACGGAAATCGTCAAATATTCGGCGTGTGTCTTAAACGAACTGCAAAGGCGCGTGCATATGCGAAAAACAGATTTCCACCACAAACTTTCACCTGATATGCCTATTTTAGCCTTCACTCTTTAATAATAAGAGACCAGCTTCCGTTTCTTCTGAGTCTTCATTCAATCTGTTTCCAGATTATTCATTAACTACTGTAGACACCAAATTTTTAGTGTATTTTTATTTACTGT
The DNA here is from genome assembly GCF_036785885.1 of Coffea arabica. Classification (NCBI taxonomy): domain Eukaryota; kingdom Viridiplantae; phylum Streptophyta; class Magnoliopsida; order Gentianales; family Rubiaceae; genus Coffea; species Coffea arabica. The sequence continues at coordinate 53,140,168 of NC_092311.1, read as the reverse complement.
TATTTTTATTTTTCATGCTAGTTTTTATTTACTTTTAGTCTTTTATTTTTGTTTTAAGTCATTTTAGCATAGAATTTATTTAAAAAAAAAAAAAAAAAGAGAGAAACCCGCAAGCGGGTTTCAGGCTATTTAACAAATTACTTAAAAAAAAAAAATTTTTTTTACATGCAAGCTGCGTTGAGTTGCACATGCCCATCGGAGGGCCCTAGGATGCCCAGCAAAACCTCCCCTCTCATCCTCACCCTTCAGGTGAGGGTTTGAGAGTATGTGTTTGATATAAATAGAACAGAAACGCAGCTTTTAGTCATTTTATATAAAGGGGAAACCCGCAAGCGGGTTTCAGGCAGGCTATTTAACAAATTACTTAAAAAAAAAAAAAAATTTACATGCAAGCTGCGTTCTTCAAAAGGGTATTTTCGTCTATTCACTCAGCTCCGTCTGTTTTGCCGATTTCCGTCCACTTTTCAGGTTAATTCAAACCACGGGGTATCGACTGGTATGATATGAAACCACAGGGGGCTTTTATGTATGATTGCTTAACCACAGGGGGCTTTTTTGTTGTTTACCCTACTTTTTTTGTGCAAAATGCAAGTACTTCCAGTGGTATGAGGGTCCAGAAGAAGAAGAGGTTAACAGTAGAAACTATGACACCAATTCAGTGCTACAATCTCACCTACAGCAACAAAGGTCTATGGCTGTTAGAAGGGAAATGCCAATTGTTCTGACAAGTGCAGTGGCTATACTTTTCATCATCAATCTCATACTTGTTGCTGTTTATGTTTTCATCCATATTGTGAAGTCAATAGGCTGATGCTATCCAGAAATGTACATTAGTGATGAAGTAGATATAGCTGCAGTTCGAATTTATATGTAAGACATAGGAGAGGAACAAGTTCCCTTCATCATGTATGCAGCAGCGTTTGTAGTTTACAATATAAATGCAAGCCAGAGTTCTGTTTATATCTACTGTCATCAATACAAAATCACTTGTTACCAACAATACAAAACAAAACAGTCACAGAAGCATACTTGTATTACAAGATTAATGCATTAATACAACAAGTCTGATCAGAATTCAGTAATTTGAAGTACTACAAAAGTGAAACACAACAGGCAAGTAATAGCAGAGCATGACTGAGCAATCCACAAAAAGTTCAAAACACCATCTGAACCATTAAATCACTTAGAACAGATGGTGAGGATTGCAATGTCATGAGAGGCAGAAACATGTCTAAAACTGCCACAGTATAGTACAAAATAGCTCTGTTATGTACATAATTAATGGCATACTACTGAATTGATACTTTCAGCAGTAAGCATTCACTTGCCAAAACTATAGAGATAATATCAGAATTGCATACTAAAACTGCTATTGTTGCTAACATTTGTTGAGTGCAGTGTTGTAGCTGCATTGATGGATTCAGATGCAGGTGTAGCAACTTGAAATGTAGCAATTTGCTGATGACCAGCTTGTTCCACAATTTGAGTGATCTGAGTAGTATTTGAGTAGTTTCTCTTGCTGCTCCCTCTAGCAGATGCTCCAGTATTGCTTAAAGGTCTTCCTCTCTGTACAATCACACGTGTTGAACATTACACTCAAGCATTTTATTAAAGCATATCATAAAATGCACTCATTCAATTGCACCTTTTTCTTTGAAGTGGTTGCTGTGCTCTGATTCTGCACATGCACATTCACAGTTGCAGGTGCAGGTTGAGTTGAAGGAGAATGATTGTTGCCTTGGCTTGAGTATACAACTGGAACATTGCCAGAGACATGATCCTAGCAGTAAACATTGACAAGTAATATTAGTTTCGACAAGGCATGTGCTATAAATGTTACAATCAGAAGCTTAAATAAGTTAAAAAATCTTACCCAAAGAGTTGCTCCTGACAGGCCCGTGTTTGCAGTCCCTCTTCCTGGTTTGCCTCTTCTATAGCTCTGTTGTTAAGGAACAAGCTAATTGTAAGTAATGAATTGATATAAAATAATCACATTCAGTAGCAATTTCAGCACATATAACACCTGCTGGCCAGTAGTTCTATTGCCATTCTTCTTATTCTGGACAGGTGCTCCTTGACATGACCTCTTGTTGTGACCAAAAGAGCCACAGTTTCCACACTTGATGCAGCAAAGTCTTTTTGGTTGTGACGCAGACTGTCCTTCATCATGTTCCCTTCTCCTTTTAGTCTTTGGTCTACCTGGAGCTCTTCTTAATGGAGGAGGTAGGACTGTTACAGGTGTAACATATGGCATAGGTGGCCACATTTTCTCATCAGGAATTGGATGAATCATACTTGAATATGTCTTTAAGTATTTATCTCTTGAGAACCAATGCTCACAGTAGGATTCCAGCTTTTCTCTCTTGTAGATAATCCCTAGTGCAGCATGTTTACAAGGAAGGCCTGAAATTTGAAATGCTCCACAATCACAAGTTTTAGCTGATAAATTGACTATGTAGGACCTGTTCATATCCCCCACTTCAAATACATCAGTAGAAGCCATAGTGAGTTCATATTGTCTTGATGCTTGTCCTATTTTTTGTAGTTTACCAAGCATCTTTGGTGTGATGGCAGTGGTGAGCATGCACCCTTTCTGATATCGCTTATGCATTTTCTTCATGAACTTCTTCCTCAACCCATCAACAAGTGTCAAGATAGGCTTCCCTCTTAGCTCACCTATCCATGCATTGAAGGACTCAGTGCAGTTATTTGTGACATGATCACATTTTAGTCCAGTATTGAACGTATATCTGCACCATGTTGTTTTAGGAATTTTGTCCAAGTATTTCCATGCTTCTATGTTTAACTCCTTTATGCTAGCCATGGCTTCATTATGTCCTGCAACATCAAAGCTTTTTGCTGCTCTCCAGAACAAGTTACTAAGCAGAATACCAGGAAATTGAGCTTTAAAATTACTGCAGATATGCCTACAGCAATGTCTTCCACTAGCAACAGGCACTCTCTCTTCATAAGCTATATTCAAGCCCTGAAATGATCACCAAAACTTGCAAACAAGTTACACTAAAAAATACAGAATCATTGACAAGTACATAACTAATCCAGAATCTGGATGCATAACAGAATCAGAATAATGTTCAAGGCCTGTTGTGAAGCTCACCTTTTGCCTGTCACTCATGAAGGTTAGAGGACCATGAAAACCATTTTCTGAAGTAAATGGCCCAAAAAACTCCTCAAAGTAATGAAAAAACCAACTCCAGGTTTCTTTATTTTCAGCTTCAGCCACAGCAAATGCAATAGGAAAAATGCTATTGTTAGCATCTAATGTGACTGCTGTGAGAAGCACACCACCATAAGCACCTTTTAAAAAACATCCATCAAAACCAACAAAAGGTCTACAGCCTTCAACAAATCCACTTCTTTGAGCTTTGAAACTAATAAACATTCTGAGAAATCTAGGCTCAACAAGAAGAGTAGGCCTATCATAATGTATTTTGCAGATACTTTGTGGGTTGTATTTCCTGATCAGCTCTGCATACTTTGGCAATTTGGCGTACGATTCAATGTGATTGCCTTCAATCTCATTTCTTGCTTTAGTTAGTGCTCTATACATCTGCCATTTGCTTGGATGCACACCATACTTAATCATCTCAGCTTCTACCCCTTTGGTGGACATGTTGGGGTGAATTCTCATGACTGGAACTAGTTTCTTGGCAATCCAGTCAGCTGTAGCTTCTGTGTTCTTCCTGTCCATCACACATGTGTGTTCACCTTGATAAGTCTTAATCATAAAGGTCATGGAATCTAAAACTGGTGATGCATGGATTCTCCATTTGCACCCTTCAACACCACAAACAGCAGTGACTCTGCTCTTCTCATTCTTTAGTCTCATAATTGGAAATCCTTTCTGAATTACATAGTCCTTTAAAGCTGCTCTAAATGCATCGACATTAGTAAATAGTTGACCTTTCTTAAACTCTATCTCTACTTTTGGGTTGTACGTCCACAGTTTTGATTTCAAAGCTTGCTGAACAGGGTCAGTTTTTCTTCTTCATTTTCAGAATAAGGAACTAAGGCACCCTCCTCATTGTCATCAAAATCAGAAAATGACATGTCAGATTCATCACTATCGCTATGAACATCTAAATCTTTCTCATTGTCACTATCCATGCTGTGCAGCCAGCTTGAATCAGAGCTGGAATCACTATATTCACCCTCAGAATCATCAATGGCAACAACACATACCTTGTCATTTCCTTTTTCTCTTAAGTTCAAATCAGTGTTATGACCATTTTCATTTATCTGATTAGCTTTATAAGATGGAATAACATCCATATCCTGCACATGCACATTAATCATTCTTCCAGACTTATGCATTTCAAACATTTCACGTACACTATCATCATCTGTAATATCAAACATACGATCTGTCTTAGGAATCTGACACCTCATATGTATTAACTTATTCAGATGCCCAGGGACTTCACCGAACACCTTCTCAGCAACATCAAATAGTAGATTAAGGTAACAGTAACCAATTGGATCGATATTTGGATTTCTCACTTGTTTCTCCTCATAGTGAACAACCATATCATAAGTAGAAAAAAGAGCCATCCTAGGTTTCAAAAGTGACAGAAACTTAGCAATGTAAGTAGAAAATAGCAGACAACTGTATCTAGTTTAGACACTTATGTCTACACTGATGACTAGTCATGAACTCAAGACTATTGTAGCATTCACTGAGTTGATACAAGTCTTAAAAGATCGAAAAATAGATCATGATCAAAACATCCATTGATAAACATGTCTAAAATAACATGAATAGCAGAGTACAACAGCTCGTCTAAAACCAGCTACAATATCATCATATTTGGCATTGATCATTACTGACAATAACATCACATTTGTTTCTGATCATTACTAACACATTCAACTCATGATGGAACAAAAAACATGCATTCACTGCACTCAGTATTCAAAAACATGATCATACAAGAGCTAAAGTACAAATTTATTTACCTACTCCACTTCAGTTCTTGCAAATTAACTGCAGTTGATGCTCAAAATTGGTTCTTAGCTCACGGTCACATATGTTGTTTATCTCTCACGGACAATCAGCCTCCCATGAACTAAGCCAGAGTTCCAATTTTCTTCTCTTATGTTTCCTTCTCTCAATGGTCAGAATTTTATCTGCAAGGCACACTCTCTTATGCTGCAAGTAGGCAGCTTGTCACCTCAAGAGCAACTTGTAACAAATTGGCGCCAATTCATGGCGCCATCTTCCTCAGCAATTGCCGCCCTGTTCTTGCCTCTAAAACTAGTCTCACACTAAAGCATACCCTTAATCAAAGCTGGACGGAGACTGCAACTTGAGTTAGTTAGTTAGTTAGTTAATTAAGAAGTTAATTAACTAATTAGATAATTAGTTAAGCATCTAAAGTTAATTAGTTATTTATGTCAACAGATAATTAGTTAATTAATTAATTAGATTATTAGTTATTTAGTTATTTAGTTAAACTATGCATAAATAGTTAATTTAGTGTAAACTACAATTATCAAAATGACAAACGTTTTACTAGGTTTAAGTCATCACATTCTTTGGTAAAATTAAATTTTAGTGAGGGTATTTTAGTAAATTGACAATGAAGAATGTATTAAATTGTGTCAGTCTTTTTTTAGGGAGGTGATTGCTATTTTAAACTTCATAGGGGAGGTCAATGCTATTACCATAAAACTCAGGGGAGGTTTCTGCAATTATCCCATAAATCTAATACCATCCAGGATCCCCTCTCTCTCTCCATATTTTCCCTCCTAGTGAACCTCTGGCTTCTTCGATCTACCAAACAAGGCGACCAAAGAATTCTATTCATCAAAATGGCAATGAAAATCTTGTTCCTTTCGAAGACACAGATGGGCTCTCTGCCCTTAGGAGCACAATTTCTCACAACTCCTCTCTCATAGCCTCTTCAAAACCCACACAAGCCAGAAACCGCTCCACACCTGAATCGCCTCACTTGCCAAACTCATCCAAACTTCCTCTCCCAACTTTCGCCGATAGATTCCCGCCCCTCCACCCCCTTGCTTTGAAGGACAAGGTTGTCCCCTCGTCACTTCCACCCCTATCCGCACACCCAGCAAAACAGGAGCCACTAACTGTTTCAACCACACTACAACCTTCCTTAACCCCTACTTCCCCAACCTCTCCAGCTCAACCATCTCTATCGGGACGAGAAATAGGAACTAATTTGCTCACACCGCGTCATCGACCCACTCCTCTTTCTAAACCCATACTTTTCGCTAGAGGATGTTCAACAGTCCCAGGATCAACACAGTCTGAGAAGGATCCAGATTTAGGCAACCCAAACAAGAATAGCATACATAATAGACCTCGATCCAGAAGAGCGTATAGCGAGAAGGAACCAAGCTCTGTGAAGAGGGCGCGACAGAAGCCATCTTGGCCAACACAACCAAACTCGTCCCTCAAACAACTTCGGTCAATTTTCAAGAAACGGATATCCACCACCCAGCCAAACTCACCAACGCGCCTGGAGATGGAGGAACAATCAAACTGCGAACCCACCGAGGAATTAATTGGGACAAGGTGTCCGGGAAGTCACGGCCTCAAACCAAGGTGCAGAACAAAGTCAAATGCCAACTCCAGAAACTCGAAGGGAAACTCTCTCCATATCTCCCTTATCGGTTACCCTGCGAGACTGTCCAAGGTCAGTCACTATCATCTCGCCCGTAAGAGAGGTCTTAGTCATAAAAATCTTTCTAACTAGCATAGAATTGCTAAGCCCAGAGTCTCGAGACCACTCACTGGTACTAAGACCAGGGTTCAACCGGGAGCTAAGCTTTCCAGACAATATATACGATGGCAACTCCAGTCACCGTACCAGAGCTCTGAGTCCTCCAGAGCCCATGATGCAGAACCCCTTCCCAGATTCCATGAAGATTCTCCTATGTAATGTTAGAGGAACAGGCCACCCGGGGTTCAGAAATCATTTTCTCCAGTTGGTGCAAAAGCACCATCCGGGCATAGCAATTTTGGTGGAAATGAAACTCCATGGTGAGAGAACCAGAGAAATTTGCAGCAACCTGCCTTTTGACAACTTCACTGTAGTAGATGCAATCGGCTTTCGTGGTGGCATGTGGATACTTTGGAACAAAGCTGACATCATTTTGAACCCCATCTCAAACCTCTCTCAAGTGATCCATGCCTTTATTCAGGTAAATCCAAACTCTCCTCCTTAGATTTTAAGTGGGATCTATGCTAGTCCACGTATGCATGAAAGAACTGTACTTTGGAATGAACTTTACAATTTTGCCATGCAACATAGTTGTCCCTGGTTCTGGCTAGGGGATTTTAATGAACTGCTCTCTTCTAATAATAAAAAAAGGGGTTGCCCGGTTAGTAGAACTAGATCCTCTGCTTTTAAATCTGTTATTGACTCTTGTAATATGCTGGACTTGGGATTTACTGGGCCAAAGTATACTTGGAATTGTTTTAAACAGAATCTGGGCTTTATCTATGAGAGGATAGATAGGGCCTTCTGTAACCCGGATTGGAAAGCTCTCTTTCCCCAAGCACTAGTTTCTCACCTAATCAGGGTACACTCTGACCATTATCCTGTATTAATCAATTTGAACCCTGAATCCTCACCTCGCCCTTTCCACTCCTTCAAACTCGAAAGATTCTGGATGGCTCATCTTGATTTTTCCAACGTGGTTAGAGAAGCCTGGATTGGTCCTCCTACTCCCATTTCAGACGATCTCTCGGTCTTCTTTTTTAAGTTAAAGAGCTGGAGTAAAAAAAATTTTGACAACATACTCTGGAAAAAGAAAAACCTCTTAGCTCGTCTGCTAGGGATCGAGAGATCTCTTCAATCTCACTCCTCAACCTTTCTTGCTAGCCTGGAGAAAGATCTCTCTAATCAGTACATGGATATCCTTAACCAAGAAAAACTTCTTTGGCTCATGAAAGTGAGGATAGATCATTCTCTAGCAAATTACCTCAATATTAAATTTCTCTAAACCACTACGCTGCTCAGAAGAAGAAGAAACAAGATTCTTTCTCTCAAAACCAGTGACAATATCTGGCTCACAAATCCCAAGATATTCAAAACCATATTTTCTCTTTTTTTACAAACATCTTTACTTCCTCAAAATCACACTCCCCTTTGCATCCTGAGCCTTTCCCTTTCCCAGGCCCCGTGTTGTCTCCCGAACTCAAATCCTCTATCAGTAATGTCCCAATTGAATTAGAAATCAAGCAGGCCGTTTTTGATATGAAACCTTTCAAGAGTCCTGGACCAAATGGCTTCCACCTGTTTTTCTTCCAAAAATACTGGACCACTCTTGCCCCCTCCATCACCAAATTCATCCTTGAGGCTTTTGCTCTAAATCCACTCCTCCAGGAGTGAATGACACGCATATTTGCCTCATCCCCAAAACAAATCAGCCGAATACATTAAACCAATTTCAACCCATAGGACTCTGCAACTCTAGCTACAAGATTCTAGCTAAGGTCCTAGTCAATAAGCTTAGACCCACACTTGCCTCCATCATTTCCCCCCTTCAAACAAGCTTCATTCCTTCAAGATGTAGGACAGACAACGTGATTCTTGTCCAAGAAGCTATTCATAGAATCAATAGGAAGAAAGGTAAGTGGGGTGTCTGTGCTATTAAACTAGACCTTCACAAAGCCTATGATCACCTTGAATGAGATTTTATTCAGCAAGTCCTTCGATTATTTGAACTCTCCACAACCATTATATCCCTCATTATACATTGCGTTTCTTCAACCAGATTTGCCATCCTTTACAATGGCACTCCTTCCTCTTACTTTGTACCCTCTAGGGGTATTCGTCAAGGAGACCCCCTTTCCCCCTATATCTTTATTCTCTACATGGAATATCTTTCCCTATCCATCAATCAGGAAGTTGAAGATAAACGGTGGAAACCCCTGAAATTTGGTAGAACTGGCCACTCCTTATCACACTGCCTATTTGCAGATGACATAATTCTTTTCTCTAGCACAGATGCATAACCTATCAATTCTGTCAAGAGTGTGCTAGACCAGTTTTTCTCCATTTCTGGTCTCCAAACCAACCTCTTTAAGTCAAAACTCCTTTTCTCTCCTAACATTGACCCTCTCACAAAAATCACCATTTCCAATACTCTTAGTATTAGCTCCACAAATGACTTAGGCAAATACCTGGAGTTTCCCATCACACTTCGCAAATCACCCATCAAGTCCTTCCAGTTCTTACTTGAAAAAGTGCAGAAAAAATTGCAAGGATGGAAAGCCAACCTTCTATCTTTAGCAGGAAGGAAAGTCATACTCCAACAGTGCATTTCCTTCATTCCAACTTATTTCTTTCAGGCGGCTTCTATCCCAAAGAATATTTGCCAAGCCATTGATAGGGAACAACGAAATTTTCTGTAGGGATCTACCTCTGGCAAGAGGAAAATTCACCTACTAAATTGGGACACTATTACCCTCAAGAAACCCCAAGGGGGTTTGGGGCTCAGGCAAACTTTGCTTCTTAACAAGGCTGGCCTCTCTAAAATGGGGCGGTATTTATTAAAAGGCTCTCTCAAACCCTGGGTGAACATTCTTTCGGATCTCTACCTTGACAAAACCCAATCCCTGGCACAAAATAGGCTTCTCTTTACTTCCTCTACAGGTTCTATCAACCTCAGAAACCTTAAAGTAGGAAAAGACATCATTGAACGAGGGCTGGGATAGAATGTTGGAAATGGTTTATCTCTAAAAGTCTGGACTAGTAACTGGTTCACAACATCTAGCCTTAGATCCTTTATTCAGGGACCCCTACACAGATATAAAGAAGATCTTCGAGTGGCTGATCTCTTTGACACCAATAGAGGATGGAATTTAGATCTCTTGTCCTTTTGCCTTCCACATGAAATCTCTAGTTTAATACTATCCATACCTAAATCCCACCATGTTATCTCAGAAGACTGCCTCAAATAGAGTCCCTCCATTGACAGCAACTTCCAACTAAAATCAGCCTATGATCTAGCCTTCAATGCCAAAGTGAATGCTCCACTTCCCTCTACTCTCTCTTTTAACTGGATTTGGACTCTCCAAGTCCCAAACAGAATCAGGTTCTTCATCTGGTTAGCGAACCACGACAGACTAGCCACTAGACATCTACTCCATCAAAGGAATATTCTTCCAGATAACACTTGTCAGTTTTGTTCCTTGCACTGTGAAGACATAGATCATACCCTTAGGAAATGTAATTCAGCAGTACACTTCTGGACAGGTCTTAAACCACGTTGGCTCCACAATATAAACCATCTCCCTTTCATAAGCTGGCTCAAAAAAATCTGCACTGACCCTTCCTCATCCCTTTTTCCCTCTATTCCTTGGGGAGTCTTATGCATTTTTGCTCTTTGGGTGATCTGGAACACTTGCAACCAGAAAATTTTTGAACCTCACAAATTAGTCTCAAATCCTTTGAAGTGGTGTATAAACCTGGCTGTCGAATTCACAACTCTAGGCTCACAAACTCATTCCATTCCTTACAAGAAATCCCAAGTACTGGTAAGATGGATTCCTCCACCTTGTGGCTTGATTAAACTCAACTCTGATGGCTCTGCCCTCAATAATCCCGGTATAGCAGATGCTGGGGGGATCTTTCGCGACTCCTCCAGCTGTTGGATTAAGGGTTATAGTATAAAGTTAGGCATCGCGTCTAACATTCTAGTTGAACTATGGGGAGTTAGAGATAGACTCCAACATGCTTTTGCGCTAAAAATCCCCTGCTTAGAAGTTGAAGTTGATTGTGCTGATGTAATTTCTCTCCTAAACTCTTCTGTGAATTCTGATCATCTTTTCCATCCAATTATCATGGACTGCAGATGCCTGCTTTCGCAGCTCCAGCATGTTAAACTCAGGCATGTTTACCGTGAGGCTAATAGATGTGCAGATGTCTTAGCAAAATTGGGTAGCAAGCTGGATCAGAACTTTGTGATTTTTGAATCATGTCCTCAAAAACTCCTTTTTGCTTTTGATGAGGACACCAGGGGCATCTGTTATCCCCGTAGCATTAGGACTTTGCTGTAATAGCTAGGGGAACTTTTGATTGCTTTCTATATATTACGCCGTTTTCACCACAAAAAAAAATCTCAACCAATTACTTTAGATTTTATATACTATAAAGTTAGCAGAACACCATTTTATACACGATGTAACTATGGAAATGGTTTGTATTTCTGGAAGTTGTTGTAGGAATCTAATGAATCTATTCAAAGTCCAAACATTTAGGAAACGTCAATTGCATATTCACATGGTCAAGATAAATTACCATTGCTGCGTATTTCCTCAGTTCTGTGTATGGTCCCCCTGTAGTTATTTCCTCTTTTATCCACCATATAGTTCTTTTTCTCCACCTCCTTCGAGTTTAATGTTTCAATCAATTGAGGATTCTACCTGTCTAATACCATGAATTGAGGTACCAATTGAGGATTCTACCCGTCTAATCAATTGAGGTACCAATACCATGAAGTTACTCGTATAATAAATTGAGGATTCTACTTGCAAGCTTCAAAACTATTTTTGAAAATGTTTTTTTCCCCCATACAATGATTTAGATATATTAGTTTGCAATTATCAAAATAAGAATTATTAAATTTTCGTGACTACGAAAGAATACATCCTATACAAAGATCGCCATAACTGTAGTATATGTATTGCCCAACAAATTCCAATATTTTTTTCTTGAGGTCTATCACAATAATAATAAATAAAAAAAAAATAGTTTAGTCTGAATATTACTTCAATTTATGTAATTTTTTTGGGTAATGTCAAATAAACCTTTCTTATATGGCTATATTGGAAATGCTTGTTAAATTCAGAACTCACTTTCAATTTGAAAAAAGTGGAGGGGTGACTATTTAAATCAAGATAAAAGGAAAAAAAGAGTAAAAATATAGAGATGGTTGGGGAAAAATACACTATTGTTATAGACTGAGAGTAGGACAAGAGTCATTAAGTTATCCATGGCCCAAAAAGTAGGGAACTGAATGTTTTATTTGCCCTTGCATTTCGTTTGATTTTTTTTTTCCTAAAATTTTGTCAATCTAAGGATTTGTTTGATACAACATGAAAAAGTGTTGAAATCGAGCTTTTTTCATACATTGAAAAATTTTAGATGTTTGAAAAATAAAAATTCATTTGCTGAAATCATTAAGTGGTGATGAACTTGTGTATTTTTTCAGCATGAGAATCATAACTGAATGTTTAATTCTGATTAGAATCAACACATTTATTTCAATCATTTTATCTTTTCCACAAAATCTATCATTGTTTGTTAATTATATTCAAAATTCTTATTTAATTAAACAATCTCATATTTTCTATCTAACGGCTTTCTATTTTTCTATTCTTCTTATTTAATGACTTTCACAGTTTTTTCATACTCTTCACATCTTTTTATTCTGTCATAATTTTATTGTTTTTCATCTTTCTACTCTTTCATAATTTTCATTTTTTTCCTCTCATGCTTTTTTATCTGCTGCTACCATATTCACCAATCTCAATTTTATTTCTTATAACTAGGGGGGAGTGCTCATGCATTGCACGGGTGTTATCGCGCATCGCATTGCATTGGTGTTTGGTATTGAAGATTTTTCATTGAACAAATAATAGTACATTTTGAAAAAAAAGGTCATCAAATATGATAAAACTAATAATAGTATATTCTAATTATAACATATACTTATATATTTTACTTTATTAATATTTTTACAAATTTACTATTCCCAAAAGACCCTTATAGATGTCAGTTGAAAATCGCTCAAGAGCAGACATAAGTTATTTCAAACAAAAAAATATTCTTCAACGGGAAGTTATAGTAACGTGTTAATTGCACAATATGTTAATATATTTTTGTGTTAATTGCACAACAAAAGCAACATTTCAATTAAATATGTCTATAACATCATTTCAATAATTAAACGAACACATAAGCTTATATGTACTCAATGCAAAAACGGTTGCAAAATAATTTTATATTCCAGAAATAACTAGATATCTCCATAAATCAAATTTTTAAATGTACCAAAATAAGAGCATTTCGATAAATATACTTAAACATATGTTGTTCTCAGTTGTACCAAAAATTTTAAAAAAACTATATAACATTTCACATTCCCAAAAAACCTCCATTCATGTAGTTGAAATTCAAATCTTTTTTTGGTCACAACTCATTCTTATATAGTATAAGAATATATTTCATCTTTTATATTAATTTGATTTAAAAATAATTATTATCATTTTCATATCTAATAATTTTAAACTAATTAAATCATAAGTTCTATTTTTTTTTGGATAAAAAGATAGAACAGCAAAATCTTACAATTTAGTTTATTAAGCACTCAATTATAGATGTTTATCAAATAATATAAATAAATTTAATATTAAAATTCATATATTTATATATTTGTTTGCAGTGTTTAAAATTAAGCAAATTAACTGTTTGAGTATTCATATTATCAAATGGAGCCTAAAGTCTAACGATAATAGGGCTTCTTATCCACGCACGATCCAGCAGTCTTGAATTGTCAAGCATGTGTTGGGACGCGTCGTTACGACGACGTATAGGTGATATATTCGCATTTAGCCACAGAATCCAGTATCCGCTGCGGCACGACATTTCTCTGGTCTGAAGTGCCAGCTTCCGTACTCAGGTGGACAGTTGAGTGGACACTGGCGGGGACAGGAACAACCCCGGGAACCCTACCTCGATCCAAAAAAGAGGAAAAAAACCCCCTATTTTTCAGTAACGAGCTTCAAAATTACGCAATTCGTCTGTTGCCAACTCGATCCTGAACTTCAATTCCTTTATCTGAGTTTCTGATTTTCATAAAATCCAAGCAAAATCAATATTGATAACTTATCTGAACCATCAATTAAAAGCAATGGACAGTCACTTAACAGCGCCGGTCCGTTCTCGTAGCTCACAGTCGGCGTCTCCGTCACACTCTGCATCGGCCTCAGCTACGTCATCCATCCACAAGCGCAAGCTGGCGTCTGACGATCACGCACCGCCATTCCCTTCCTCGTTCTCCGATACGCGCGACGGAGCACTGACATCCAACGACGACTTAGAAAGCATCAGTGCACGAGGCGCGGACTCCGATTCCGACGACGAGTCCGAGGAGGTGGTTGACGATGAAGAGGAGTATGATAATTCCTCCATGAGGAATTTTACGGCCTCGAGGCTAGAGACCAGCGTGCCACCCCTAGCGAGGAATACCAAACTCAAGACTGAGAACTCCGTCAAAGTTGAGCCCTCCGAGATGGCGAAAGATGGTGGCAACGGTGGCGCCTCTTTCAATGCTGCAAATTCTGCTGGTGTTGGTTCTGCTCCTGGTACTGGGGTGAAGGATGAGGTAGCGAAGAATATTCTTACAGATAATATACAAACAAGCGGGGCTTATAGTGCAAGAGAGGAGAGTTTGAAGAGAGAAGTAAGTTTTCTGTTGTAGCCTGTTTTGTTATAATTTTGGTTTAAATGCTGACTTGATAAAGTTGGTGATTTAAATTTTGTAGGAGGAATCAGGAATGCTGAAGTTTGTATGCGTGTCGAATGATGGTACTGATGAGCATATGGTTTGGTATCTATTTCTCTTCACTGGAATGATGTTAATTCCACTGTCTTGTCCTGTAAATTTTGCATCTTTAGATATGAATGAATTAATCTATAAACTGGTCATCTAAAGTATAATGTAGTACATTCTTTTTGTTCATGGCAGGTTGATAGGGTTGAAGAATATATTTGCCAGGCAACTGCCTAACATGCCTAAGGAATATATTGTTCGTCTTGTGATGGACAGGTCTGGCTCCTCAGTTTCTTAAAATGTTTCATTTTAGCCTCTGCTCTCAATGTTTCGGCATGGTTTTGTGTTGAGCATACACTTCTTTGTGCATGCAATATAGCTTAGAATATTAGTGCAGTCTATATATTGTTGAGAAGCAGGGAAAAAATTTAAAGACTCTCTCCTTATTGTCTCAACTGCCATGCACGCCTGTGAAAAAATTTTCTGGTATCTTCGTTAGAGTCATACTTCAGGCTAATACTGTGTTGATTAGTTTTCTTTGTTTTAAGGTTTAAGGTTATTTTGGTCATTCACTTGATTCTGTAATTTCTAAGATTTCTATTATCAGCTTTTTTATTGGTATCAAGGTGTTGTTATTGTAGTTAAGGCAAAATAGATTGGTGTATCCAGAAAATTTTCTGGCTTTTGATTTGCAGTATTCCTAGAGGAAGCTGAATAACCTCATCTTGAGGTCAGTTTTTTTTTTTTTTTTTTTTTTGAGTCCTTCATTTCCTGGTGACAACTGTTATACCAGTATATTTCATTTTATGAATTAAATTGAAAATATTAGTTATTGGTTTGATGTAATTGCACGTGCCATGTCAAACTAAGATGTTCAGCTTTGCATGTAGGCAGTAATATTATTTGCAAAGTTAATGTTGCAACTCTATTAATTCCTGATATATGGCATGTAATTTTTGGTGATGACCGAATTCTTAACTACATATTGGGATCAATGCAATGCAGCATGTAAAGTTGAAATTCGTAGCTCTGCTTCTTCACAAATTGTGCTAATAATTAGCATTGTGACTTCACCTAATCTTTTAAAGACCGTAGCATATCATACTTTCCAAGAGCTGAGGTGCAAATTATTGATATTCTAGTCGTTATATGCAGAAACCACAAATCTGTTATGGTTATCAGATGTAATCAGGTTGTTGGTGGCATAACATACCGTCCTTATGTGAGGTAAGCTTCCATGTAAACAGTTTCAGTTGTCGATATATCCTTAATGCTTTTTGATTCATCTGTTATCGGGTCTTGTACGCACACAGTCATGCACACACACAAAAGTGTTCATCAAATTATTGGCAATGTTTAATCTGATTATGGTTTGTCTGGTTTAATGGGTGCTCCTCCTCTGGGAGTTGGGAAGGGCGAGCTAGAGGTGGCTTATGGACGTGTCTGGGCTATCCATGAGTCATTTCTTTAACTGCACACTATGTATTGTGCATGACAAAATTTGAAAGCTGCTGCACCTTTTCACTGTCAGTTCTAGGTTGCATGAATCTTCCTGAGAATTATTTTGTTATCTTGTCCCGATTTTCTATTTTTGCCAACATCATATAATTGGTTGTGTAAATGGTTGCATTCTCATATATATTTTTGCCAACATCATATAATTGGTTGTACATTTGGGAATGTTGTGGTGGATGACTTCTCACTGGCTCTGTCATTGAAATTCTATAGCCAGAAGTTTGGGGAGATAGCCTTTTGTGCAATCACAGCAGATGAACAAGTTAAGGGCTATGGGACCAGGCTGATGAACCACTTAAAGCAGCATGCACGCGATGTGGATGGGCTAACTCACTTTCTAACTTATGCTGACAATAATGCTGTCGGTTACTTCGTCAAACAGGGCTTCACAAAGGAGATTTACCTAGAGAAAGAGCGGTGGCATGGGTATCTTCATAGCGATTGCTCACATAATTTAAATGCTTAGTTTTTATCTTTTTGAGTAATAAATAATTCTAGTGTGATGTCTTGAGCTTTCTAGAATTTTATTTTTTTTTTGTTTTCATTTGAGCTTTTATTTGTTAAGAAGTTCCATCTTCTGTAGCTTGAAATATTTATAATGTTTTCTCTCATTTCAGGTATATTAAGGATTATGATGGAGGGATTCTTATGGAATGCAAAATTGATCCGAAGCTTCCTTACACTGATTTGTCAACTATGATACGCCGGCAGAGAAAGGTAAGATGAGCTGAACTTACATAGTGTGACAATGCTGTAGATGAGATTGAAAGCTAGTGAAACATGAGTACAAGGAGTTAAAGATTATTCAGAGAGTACATCTAATTACTGGAATAGTTTGTTCTTTTAATGCGAGTCACAGCCTTGCCAGCTTCCCCTTGCCCGCACACACAAATGAAAAAAAGGCAGGGGAAAATGTTATAAGTATAGCAACTGATTCAAGGTTCATTTACTGGAATAGTTTGTTCATTTACTGGAAAATGTTATTACTGGAATAGTTTGTTCTTTTAATGCGAGTCACAGCCTTGCCAGCTTCCCCTTGCCCGCACACACAAATGAAAAAAAGGCAGGGGAAAATGTTATAAGTATAGCAACTGATTCAAGGTTCATTTATACTGACAAAAGCTATTGTGTAATTGCTAGGCAATTGATGAAAAGATAAGGGAGCTATCTAATTGTCATATTGTCTACAAAGCAATTGATTTTCAGAAGGTATATGTAATCATTTTGACTTGAGATTTTTTTTTGGGTGCTTGTTAAGTGATTGTAATATGTATATGGTGGTTATGCATTCTTAATTAACTATTAGCGATTTTGCTAACTGAAGTAGGGTTAAGCATGGTATGAGAAAATTATAGGGCTATCCCCTTTATTGCTGATTAAGTTTCTACCATATCCTTTTCTGTGAAAATAATCTTATATGCTATTCTGTTAGGGTAATGGATATGATTTTTTATTTTTTTTGGGGGCTTCCGTCATCCCACTCAGCTCAACTTCAACAAACGTGGTGTACTTGAGATGCTGGGGATTGATAAGATGGCTTAATTGATTGAGCATTAGATGTCAGATAGAAACTAGTGGAAACTGATTAAAATTAAAAGTATATAAAAGTTACAGTTTCTGTGTTAGCATATAAAATCTTTAAAGAGTATAGGACAATGTGTGTGTGTGTGTGTGTGAGAGACAGAGAGAGAGAGAGAGAGATGGGAGTATTTGTCAGTCTTTGGTAATACATCTATATGTTGTCCTCTGACAAACTTGGTACATCATAAAAAATGTCAAGGTTGCAGTCCCAAGTCTTCATATGGGAATGTTGCATTATATGTTGCATGGAACAAAAGGATTAGATTCAGAAAATTGATCACTCTGATGTCTTTGTCAATGCAAAACTTGATGTTCTATTTGTTTTCAGACCTCTGGAACAATTCATGACTAAATTGACTTATGCAGAAGGAAGCTGGTATCCCCAAGAAGGCTATCAAAGTTGAGGATATACCTGGCTTGAGTAAGTTCTTCCTGTCTTTATTATTTTGGTCCTTGGCCATCAACATCCTTTCTTTAAAGTAGGAAACCTGAATGTTTCAGTGATTGTATATTTTATCTCCAAGTAATTGTCTGATGATATATTTACTAAATAGTTCATGGTTGTTTGTCAAATTGATGTGACATTTGTTGATAAAAAGTCCATTTTAACTGGCATCTCCTATTTTGTTAGAAGATTTTGATGAAGCGCAAAATTGAGCAGTTTCTGATATAACATCATTTGCTTTAGAAATTAGTAAAATAAAGTTCTCCCCAACTTATTGTGTGCGTCTCCCACTCAGCATTGATGTTACTTCCCAATTTCAAGCATGCATCATATGTTATCTGCATACTGAAATTGCCGCACTGTCCTTTCTTCTGACCAGGTTGCTAGTTTACTTCTCTATCCATTTTTGTTCTGTTGTCAAGATTTTTTTTAACAATGCTACTGCACGGTTTTCTGTACTCCTTTCAGAATCCTTACTTTGAACTTGTTGGTGGTGATAGGAGATGCAGGTTGGACTCCTGATCAGTATGGCCATTCTCAGTATAAGATGGTTAGCTCCTTAACAGATGGTGTCTCGCATCAGAAGGCCATGACTACATTTATGCGGTCACTTGTAAAGGTCATTCTCTTAAGATTCTTTACTTGTTTTTTTAAGTGTTGGTTGCTCAAAATCTTTAACTATTTTAAATTTTTAATGCTGTTATAGCTCCTTTCTTGTGAAGTCAACTTGTATAGGAGGATCCTGCGAAGTGTATTGAAACATAATGAGAGAATCCTTTGTATTTTCTTAGTGTTAATGATCAAATATCTTAAATAATTGGCATTTATGCATTTCAATGAAATGTACGAGTGACTTCATGAACTTTCACATCAAATTAGCGGCTTAGAGCAGTCATTATTTAATTGCCATTTGGTTCTTGAAAAGTATAGGATGCTCTAAGATTCCATTTTGTCTTCATTGTGAAATCTGTTGTGATATCATTTAAGATCAGCTGTGCCTTCTCTTTTGTGGAATGGGGAATGGATGGGAGAGTTTCCTCTTCTCCCCTTCTCAGGAAGGTATAACATTTGACGAGAAGAGACTTGTGGCTTTGTTACCATTTTCTCTTTTCACAATGGATGGTATGACTATCGTCATGCCAGAAACATGGTTGGAAATAGTTCAACATCTTTTCCCTCTCCACTGACCCTCCCAGAATGAAATGAAAATATAACTCCTAAACAAGGGGAATCATACTTAGAAAAGAGAATATTGCAGATTACGCTTTGCAAGTGCCTTCCTTCATATTGTATGCAATTTAGTTACTTCTTTTTAGCAGGTGATGTATGACCATCCTGATTCTTGGCCGTTTAAGGAACCTGTTGATGCAAGAGATGTGCCTGACTATTATGACATCATTAAAGATCAAATAGGTAACTGTTTTTGCATTAAGTATCTTCCTCTTTTGACATATTTTCTTCTATACTTACTCTCAGTTTTTTGATTCTTGTCTCCTTCTAAAATACAAATTGACCTGCTTCTTCAGTTACATGTATATTTGCTTAATCACTGGTGAATTCACCTAGGATTCTCTGATAGCTGTACAGCTCTAATGCTAGATAGATATAGTGGAAAGCATCATATTTCATGACTCAATTTAAATCTGAAATTTTACTAAAAAGCTTGTGATTGTGCTTTATCCTTTCTCAGATGTGGACTAATTTGAGGTAGCTACTATCATTTTCCATGGCCAATTTCCATGTTAATAGTGTGGCTGGCAGTCATTCTGTTCATATAGAATCAGGAAGGTCGACATCTTTTTTCATCTCATTCCGTCTTTTCCCTTGCTTCTCTTTGTCCTGGCATATCATAGAGTAGAAAGCCTTGTATTTAATTAATAAACCCTGTACATTTTGTTGCACTTGCCTGTAGTTGTTGACAAAAGCAATTTCATCTAGTATTGTTACAACTGCTGTACCGTCTTTGGAGAATTATATTTCTCAGTGTTGCGAGTCTTCAGTGTACATTGCTGTCTTTGTAGATTTGAAGGCCATGGCAAAACGGGTAGAATCAGAGCTGTATTACGTGACTCTTGATATGTTTGTTGCGGATATCAGGAGGATGTTTGTAAATGCACGCACGTACAACTCTCCTGAGACGATCTACTATAAATGTGCAACCAGGCATGGCACTCCACTCCCCTTAATTTTCAGGGATGGTACACTTGGGGCATGCTTTAACTTATTTATCAAACTTGCAGGTTGGAATCACATGTAATGAACAAGTTTCTAGGTGGTGTCCAATCTGGTAGCAAGATTCAACAATAGCATATTTACAGAT
This sequence comes from Coffea arabica, assembly GCF_036785885.1. Classification (NCBI taxonomy): domain Eukaryota; kingdom Viridiplantae; phylum Streptophyta; class Magnoliopsida; order Gentianales; family Rubiaceae; genus Coffea; species Coffea arabica. Next base: position 53,119,757 of record NC_092311.1, on the reverse strand, counting down.
TCTTAAGGAGAATATGAGCACCACTAAATTGGTTCCTTCATTCGCATGTTAAGCCATATTTATCTGGTATCATGAGCGACATTGAATTGTTCTTATACATCATAGAATTGTCTAGAATCTTTCCATGTTTACGCGAGAAAAATGAAGACGTTGCTCTGACACTCCTCTATTAGTTGGTCCAAATTACCTGTCAGTTAGTTACTATTTTAGTATGGGTTGTATTCAGTTCTTAATGTTAACATTGTCAGAATTTACAAATATGATGTTTGCTTAAGGTATTTTGTTTTGATTTTTGAACTGTTTTTAAGGTTAGGGTCACCAACCTTCCTGTATTTTGTCAGTTGCGTTGCTCTCTTGGTTTTTAATTTTTTTTCCAGTGCCACATATAATTTCTATGCCGTATTTGGAGAAATATATTATCAAATCTGAGATATTAGCTTTCTTGGGAAAATTGATTTTGAAATTATGGCTGCGCATTTTTATTTTTAGCGTGGTTCTTCTTAACTGACGTATACTTTGCTAGACGTGAAGTTGATGCCAGTCCAATGGAGTCCGTTGATAAGACTGATGAAGTAAACACTAGCGAGCTGGCACCTGGTAATCTATTTGATTCCGGAGTGCTGCCTTTTTTTTTTTTTTTTTGGCGTGCTCTATATGTGATGGGGGTGCCAGAAAGACGGCCATCATCACATTGATTTTGGCAACTGTCAACTCGCTTCTGCAGTAAGTAACTATATATGGCTCAGGTCCAAAAACCTCAAGACGGGTGAAAACTCTAAATAAGAATGGAGGATGGAAGAGGTTAATTACACAAATTGCCCCTTTTGGCTCATCGGTAATTTGCTATAATTCGTGGAACTCGTATTAAGTAAATTTGTAGTCGTTGAGTTTCCAAATGGCAGATTCATATATTATTAGTCATTCGAGGCACGTGCCCCATTGAGCACAGGAAACTTTTATTTTTAGGCATGCAATTTTTTAAAAATTTATTTCATCTTACAAATTTATTAGTATGTGACCAAAATAAATTACATGCACCAATGAGTAATGTAATAACAATTTTTAATTAAAAAAAATGATAACAACAAGCACAAATTGAATACTTTAGGTAGTTCAATGTACTTGTAAGTTTTTTATACACAAACAACAATAATTATTATAATAATAGTAATTAATGGGTTGTAGAGCATTATATTGGTCTTTTGCATTTTATTGATTTATTTACTGATTACCTATGTTTGCCAATTTTTATCATTATTATGTGAACATTATTGATGTTACCTTTGTTTTTAATTATTATTATTATTGTTACCTCTCATTTACACGTCACCAGTCAATTACTATATTGTTACTTGCAATAAAATTAAAATAAATCTAATGAATTTGTGCGGCCATTGAATATTTTTTTTTTCCTAACTTGGCTACCAGATGCTCGAAGTTGTATTAAAAATGACACTAAGATGGAAGCTTCTTTCACGAGTTGAAATAAAGGTTCTCACTTGATTTTTAGTTTTCAAATCTGTGCATAAACAGAGTACTGTTTTTCTTTAGGCACATAACATAACAATTTTTGTACCACAACTCATTCATTATCATATAGCATAAGGATTCAAATGTCATAATTAATTTACAATTTTATTTTCACTAGTATAAATGGCCAATAAACATCGAAGGACAATCCTACCCCTTCGCTATTCTCACTTGTCTTCCGAACCCGATTATTTAACGTCTTCACAACAGATTCTACGTCTTCATCAGGATTCTCACCATTTTTGAAATTCACAACGGGTCTCACTTTTGGAGCAAGAGATCATCCTTTTGGTGAAGCCCCAAATCGGCAGGGCAACTTTTGCTGGTGAGATTTGTGTCCTCAAGCTTCTGTGGCGCTCGCTTTTCTTAATTAAACAGAAACACTAAGGCGCTGTTTTGTACGGACCTAACCCGATGGACATAAGTTTTGCAGTATCGTTTTCTGAAATGAAATCACCGCTCTCAGTTGCACTTGGTTGTGGGTTGAATGCTATTTGAAGCAATGTTGTACTTATGAACTAAAATCTTGATTTTCTTGTTTCCATCCTGGTGCAAATTTTTGTGCCTTTCAAACTGGAAGGTGATTGTTTGGGTCAGGGCTCGAGGTCATAAGCTTATGTCATCGAATTTAAACCACCAGCAATTTGGTCGTGTTCTAGTGAAAGTTGTTGATTGAGTATACAGTTATTCGACGTTTGATTTTGTTCGTAGTTTGTTTGATGGGTTTACGGCGGACGGTTGATTGTTGTATGGATTGTTTTTGAGGCCTGATTAATTTTTGTTTCTCGCTTGTAGGTGTTTCGCAGATATTTTTCATACTGTTGTTCTTTCTGCGTTTCTTGTAAATGATAACAAAACCTGTTGATTTGTTACTAACTTTTGGGTTTTAGGCTTAATTACCTGGAAAAAAGAAGCATGCAGTCAGATCAAGCTAGTTTGGGTGGAAGGAAATGAAAAGAAAAGAAAAGTTTTGAAAGGATAATAAAAGTTTTTTCATTGTTTTGGAGCAAAAATATGAAGGAAAAGGAAAGATTTATTAGAAAGATTTTCATTTCCCTTCATGTAAAGGAAAATTTTTTGCCCAAAATTGGTCAGAAAGGGAAGGAAAGTGTGGAAGTCTTAAGTAATTTTTTGGATATGACAAAATTACTCTGAAAATGAAAATTTGGATACAAAAAATTTTAATTTCCGACAAGTCTCTTCGCTACTAAATTCTCACTAAAACACCTCCCTTTACTTTATAAAAATAATATATTTGTAAAGTAACTTGTTTAAATATCTTTTCTTTTCATTTGTATTCAACTCCCAAATAAAAGAAAATTACTTTACCTTTTTTTTTTTCTTAAAACTCCTAATAGAAACTTAGATCATTTCCCATCCTTTCTTTTCTTTTCTAACTTACCCTTTCTCTTCTTTTCTTTTCTATTCTAAACTCCCAAACTAGCTAGTTTTCCATTTCAAGCCTCTTTTTTTTAATCTTTCTTCTTTTTCTATTTTTACCTTTTTGGCTACAAATTATCTTCTTCCTAACAACTGGAAAATTTTAGTATGGTTTCACATAATGTATTCTGTTTGCATGTTTTTCATTTGAGGTTAATATGTGATTTTATTTGATGTCATCTCTATTCCCCGTTTCTTTTCTGTTCATATTACTGTATTATCTTATCCGCTTGACTCCTCTTGGTGTAATTTGATCTGACACGATGCGACTCAAGCAGAAGACTTGATATTAACTTCCCATATCAACCTATGACCTGATATTTTAAGCTCCAAGCATGCTGTTTTCTGGGCCGGTTTTCTTTTTTTCAAGTGTACGTACGAGTGTGGCGTGCACGACCCAAAAAAAAAAATTGAGAGAGAAGGTAAGGCACTCCAAATACTACTGAACATCGAAACCCATACGGCTGTGTCCATGTCTCGTCCATTTGGACTTTTGAATGTGAATTCATGTTTGTCTGCAATTGTCACTTGGGGTTTCAACTTGTTTTGTAGTGTAGTGAGCTTTGCATTTGGTAGTGGATATTGTCGTGGCCCATTGGTCGATTGCTGAGAGTGTTGAAAGCGATTTTAATTGCCTTTGACATTGTGGAAATTGGTTCGACTATCGCCATTTATTTTATGTTGTAATATGTCTTTTGTGCAATAAATAAATTTTAACTCGTGGAAGAAGAAAGAGGATGGTGAATATGTAGTATAGTAGAATACAGGCAGCCAAACAAGGTTGAAGATGAACTTGCTTTTGGGATTGGGGGGATTTGGACTTAGGAAATGGAATCCAATGGACTCAAACATAGTTATTAAACTCGGTTCGGTGAAGAAGCCGGCAGAGGAATTGGATTACTAGGTTACTGGTTCAACCAATTAGCGGATCATTTGTTGAATTTGTGAGTTTTAATTTAATATTTATAAATATAAAATAGTAATTTTAATATACATAAAATATATAATAAAGTGTTTTTAGATACTAATTATTATACTTAAAAAGATATATAATAAATATATAGATATTAATTAATTACATGTTATCGTACTTTTAAATAAATAAATAATATAGTCAATTATAAACAAAATTTATATCGCTTGTTTTAAAAAATTTAGCATTATTTTTTATTTTTATTTAAAAATAAATTAATTTTCTAACTAATCAAATATTGTCAGTTTAAAAGTTAAAAGAATTAATTGTATAATAAAAATATAAAGAAGTTTATTAAAAAAAATTTTAGTTATCAAATAAAAACTAAACAAGTGGTAAAGTCTATATATATTTAAATGAAAATTCAATGTATAAATTTTATCAAAAGCATATATACATTTTGTTTCAAAAATAAAGGCCCACAATAAAACAAAAAAAAAAGGTAATCGGATCATTTGAAATGTCGGGCGGATTTTCAATTGAACCATCGAGTCAACCGAATTTGCCCGGTCAAAATAGAGATTCGGCTTGATCTAATGCCTGGATCATTAGGCCGATCGGTACAACTGTCGAGTTAAGTCTCGATGGTTCAATTAAAAAATTTTATGTTTTTTATGAACATATTTTTTTATTACTATTTTATTTTACATACATCAAATCGTTAAAAGTATGTTTTTTTTTTTTACAAAATTTTCAAAAAAATTGCAATTCAAACGGACTCCAAAGTTGTGATTGCAACGGAATTTTGTGGGAGTATCTGAATATACAAATCAAATTTTTTTTATAGCCAATTATCTTTGGAGTTGTCTTGACTATGAGAAACTATTGAAAGTTCTTCGGAACATTGAACGTGATTTGATATGAGAAAACCTCTTTCTTAACAACTTTTTTTTCCCCCCTCAACACTAAATACTCATTGGAAATTGGAAACACTGGTTTGGATATTAAGTATTTTTAAATAATATTTCGTTTGCATTATAAACATATTTTTTAATCTATTTTTTTATATTTTTAATCATCTTTTTATCTCGTATATATCACATCACAAAAAGTGCTACAATATTTATTTCAAATAATACTTCATCCAAACAAACATGAACCAGCAGCAGATCGATTAAAAAGGCTAAAAAATTGTACTCCTGCCCAGCATCTTGTGTAAAATGTAGCAGCGGATCGATTAGAAAGGCTAAATACACGAGGAAAAACATGAGGAAGGAAAGTGGTAGTGGTCCTGGTCTCCTAGTGTAGCGGTAATAAAAGGACAGGCATGTAAATTTGATTAAAAAGGGCTCCTTTTGTTATAAACCATTCGTGAGCATTAAAAAAAAAAAAAAGGTTCAAAGAAAGGAAGAAAGAGAGCAACCCATTCCGGCCCCCTTTATTTCGCTTCTTCCCCCACAGTAATCAGTAGAAAGTTGAATTCCATCAACTGCTCTCTCATTCTCGCTCTCATTGTCGCTCTTTACACATACCGGAATTCGTGTGTATATATATATATGTATATATAGCAGTCCATGAAATTGGAGGAGAACTCTAACTCGGAGAATCCTTCTCACTCCACCTTGTTCACTTGTTGCTCTCCCCTTCACTTTTATGGCTAATAATCCCACTGACGGCCCCTCCGACGACTTCCTTGAGCAAATCCTAGGGTTTCCTGCCTATGCCGGAGCTGCAGCCCCAACCGACCCCAACTTGGCTCCCGGGAATGACGCCCATGCCTTGCCGCCTCCCATGATGCTCCAGCTCAGCTCCGGCGACGCCTCCTCTCACCTCGCCAGTGTCGGCCTCGGCGTTGGAGTTGGACTCGGTGTTGGCACTGGTGGTACCTTTCACGGGGGTAATTTTCCTTTAGGGCTGAGTTTGGAGCAAGGCAAGGCGGGAGGGTTTGTGAAGATGGAAGAAGCCTCCGGGAGCGGGAAGAGGTTCCGAAACGACGCCGTTGATGGCAGACCTGCTGCTCCTTCCGTCAGACCTGTAAGTTCTCTCTTTGAGATGTTCTAACTTTGTTCCTTGCTTGGTGAAGTGAAAAAAAAGGAGTAGTTATGAATATTACAAGCAATTGTGGATATTGAGTGTTTTAGACGCTCATGCACATAACTTTTAGGAGCCTACTGGTAGCCAAAAGTTGTTAGAGTTCTACCCTGTCTCGTTGATTTCGTTTACCAACAAATTCTTGCGCCAGAGGTTTAATGGCGAGAGCTTAGTGTTTGGTTTCAGTGGGACGACACAATTCCAAAAGTGTTATTCCTGGCAATGTTTGTTTTGGGCTGATAATTTTAATGTAAACAAGGTGTAGTTCCGATGCGGGAATGAAGTTTTGATTATCTCCAGGCATGCTTTAAATTTTCTTTTTCATTTTTGTACTTCACATACTGATTTCTGCCTTTCAAGTGATTTTTGTAAAGCAAAATCCAGTATTGACTGCCTGATAAGACTTTAAAGCACCTGATGTGTCTGCACGTATGCTTGTGGCCTTTTTTGTTGCGAAATAGGCAGATTTTTACCTTCTTAAATTGAATAACAAAAAGCTCAATCATTTTTTTAAGGGAAGATGTTTAAAATTTCGAGGCACTGCAGATCTCTGCTTCTTGGTTTTGATCTATCTTGTATTAGTTTTTGAGTTAAGTATGACTTCATGAATCATGAACCTTTTGAAGGTGATGCAATTTGGCATCATCATTTGTGACAATTATAGTACTCTTTCTTCCAGGGTTTCCATGGACAGCCATTGCCAACGACAGTTCCTGTAATTCCACATCCACCTGCAATTCGACCAAGGGTGCGGGCAAGGCGAGGTCAGGCTACAGATCCTCACAGTATAGCTGAGAGGGTATGCCTCCTGAATGTCTAATTGAAGTCTAATTCAAGAATCGTTATTTGTAGATTTGTGATTGGTTAGATGCGAGCTTTTGCATCTATCCATCAAAATGAATACTTCCTCTTTGTTATGGGGAAGAAGATTATGTCAATAGTATTGATGGACAAATTTGAGTAATTTTTATCATATTTTAGCTGCAATTGCTGAAGAAGTTTGCAATATGTTTGAGTGGTGATGTCTTTTTGTTTTACTATTTCCTACACCATTCTGGGGCAAACATTCAAAGCCCTTTTTTGCGTTTCTTCATTTGTTAATATCATCAGGCCATCTTCTTTTCTTGGCTTGGCACAGCTACGCAGAGAACGAATAGCAGAAAGAATTAGAGCTTTGCAAGAATTGGTTCCCAGTGTCAATAAGGTGAGTATACTTTGTTGCAACATCTCAGTGATGCTTTTGATTCTGAGGGAACCTAGGGACTCTAAGCAATAGAGTGGTAGAGAAACAGATCCATGCAGCTTACAGAATTTTATTTTGATTAAAAAGCAAGTCAAGTAGATAAAAACCAAACGCTATTATCTGCCTAAACCCCATTCAAACCTCTTTCTGAAAGGTTTTTTTTTTAGTATAAAAAGTGTGTACGGGTTAAATCACGTACTCCTTACCCCTCCTACATCCTGGCCATGGTGGGACCTTGTGCACTTGGTTTTTCGTAGAAGCACCAAATAACTTACCTTAGTTTGAAGGCGTAGGAATGATAATCTATGACTGTTTTCTTTGGATGTCATTTATTTTAGGAAGAAGTATTTCGTTTTTCTTATTCCTGTAAGCTTCAGCTTGCGTAGATTTAATTGATCTTTTGAAAGGACTTTCTTATGTCTTCCAGGAAATGAAAATTTCAGAAATCGGCAATCTTATACTAAGTATTTAGGGACACACATAGAGCAAAAATACTTGATCTAATTTAGCTTTGCCAAGTTGCCTGTCCAACAATCTGTTGCTGTAATAGCTTTATGGAGCTTTTACACCTCCCATTTGTGGGATTCCCAGACTTTTAAGCCTTGTTTTGATATTGGATCTGAAAATAGCAACACTTGAGCTCCAACATAGTTCAGAAATATTTCTTGGTTGTCCAAGATACTGAGATTTAGAAGGAAAAAAAGAAGAATTTCTTTTGCAGCCTTGTTAATAGTTTTATTTTGATTTATTTTTATAGACTGACAGGGCAGCAATGCTTGATGAAATTGTAGATTACGTGAAGTTCCTGAGACTTCAGGTGAAGGTAATTCTTCTGAGATGATGTCTGTTTTATTCGGTGATCATTCAGAAAATTTAAACTTCTTTTGGGGCTTCATGTTTAATGACCCTTTTCAGATAAGTAATGTCTTACAATCTGTCCGTATTTGTGTAATTTATGACAGTTATTTCTATCTATTTATTTTATGAGTTATTTGTGGACTTTTATGCCCTATTTCACTATATAATTATGGCCGTTGGAGGAGTGCTACAGTTCAATCTTGATTTTAGCCTGTTCATTACTATTCTGTTAACATACAGATCGGATGCAATTTTTTGGTCATGTAACATTATAGATATTCTTTTTGGATGACAGCAGCTATGCTCTAAGATGCATTATTTCTCTTGTTGGTTAAACTGTGGTCTGACTGGCAGATTTATAAATTGATCTGAATGTCATGCAACTTGTGTCTTTTTACTGGTTGGCATGATACCTTTTGATAGATACTGCCACACTCTGAGTTAGCACTGAAATCAATATAGGTTGTTGTTTACGAGAATCCATTTTGACATCCATTGGAGCTCCTCCCTTCCCTGCCTTAAAAAATTCAATCTTTGTGAAAGACTCTAAATCTGTAGAGCATCTGCATCTTCTGCCTAGCTGCACTTGAAAAAGGAGTTATAACTCCTTGTTGATGACCGTACAGGTGTTGAGCATGAGTAGATTGGGGGGAGCTGGCGCAGTGGCACCACTTGTGACGGATATTCCAATATCGTCAGTTGAGGTAATAAAACAACTGTCTTTGGTCTGCTGTGCCCTCTGGTTCCATTCTACACATTTATCTGTTTTATGTGCTTTACGAAGGAAGAGAGCGGCGAAGGTGGAAGACCCCAGCCGGCCTGGGACAAGTGGTCAAATGATGGTACTGAACGTCAGGTAGCAAAACTCATGGAAGAAAATGTTGGGGCAGCTATGCAGTTTCTTCAATCCAAGGCACTCTGTATAATGCCTATATCTCTTGCTTCAGCTATATACCACACGCAACCACCAGATGCCTCCAACCTTATCAAGCCTGAAACAAATCCTCCTCCGTAGGCCTCTTCAATGTCATAACATCCCAGTCCCAAAAAACAAAGTTTGCTGTGGCCAATTGATTCCCCGCCCGTAAGATCAGACTTTATGAAAATCAACTTTTGCTTCCTTTAATTGAAATCTATGTCAGATGCCATGATCCCACCTTTTGCCTTATTGTAGCTTTATTCTGGAGAAAGTCTGGTGTTATTTGTAGAGTAATAGGAACGCACCCCTAGTGTCTTGCTAGATTCATGTAGTGAAGAAATTGTCAAAGTTCTCTTGATATGCTGTGCTTTTTTGTATCAATGATGTGACCTGGAAGTAGTGGTGGATGATGGAAGCACATTTATAGTGGGGACTCTCATTTTGATGGTGGATGTTGGGACCCTTCAAAGGCGTGATGCACATATATTTATGTACTAATGTAATTAGATTTCAGCACAAATGGCATTTCGAGTTAGAATGGATAATGCTCGTTTGTCCCAGAAAGCTGGATTTGTAGTCCAACCAAAATTATTAGTGGCGTGGGTGGGTTGGTTCATGAAAGTGGTTTTGACTTCTTTGTTGATTTCGCTAAATCATTATTGAGAAAATATTATTGTTGGATGGTAGGAAAGAGCTTGAACAAAAATGGAAAAGACGTCTCGAGCCCACGGGGTCACCTACTTGGTACGCATGAACTGATGGGTTTCGGCAAATTGTCCATAGTGATAACGTTTCAATTAATCACAATGGTATGGTTTCTCTTTTCGTTATAATGAAACGTGGCAGAATATTCGAATTGCTGTTCTAGCCTTGCCAACTAACATGACTCCATCTTTGATGCAAATAGCCGAGAGCTCTGAGAGTGAACATCTCGTTTTCCAGGCAGAAAATAGTTAAACCGAGATTCAGTTTTGTGATAGGAGGTGACGCTCCCATACTCTTGTGCCTAGCCTGTAATTTCACTGTCAAGTTTCGTGTGACGTCCAGCAACATATCTTTATCGTAAGACGTGAAGCAAGGACTTGAACCGGCCAGCGGAGAAGACAAATGAAATAACCGCGTGTGGCTTGCAGAATCACTTTCAAAACTTGGGCTTATATTCTCATACACTGTCTTGCTCAAGCCTTTTAGCGCTAGAAAACTTGTATGCTTCGACACCAAACGCTATTAATGGTTACATATTTTCGCAACGCTGGTTCGAATGAGAGCTTCCCCGTATTGTATGGGAAGTTCATACATCTTGACGCATGCCGCTTCCCTGTCTAACGTTTTAAGGGCTTTGCTTTCGGCTGAAAATGAGCTCACCTGACAGAGAATTAGGAAAAAATACTATGACCATGGCTGCTTTCTGCCACCCATACAAAAGTCCATCAATCAACCAAATAAGTTCAATATCAATAGCAAAGGAATTACTCCCAAAGAGCACGCAAAAACCCTTGAAATCGTAAGTGCATCTAAACAGAGATTTACAATTAACCAGACATTTTGTGATAACTTTTTAAGTCCTCAAGTGTACCAATCGAAAGTATTAAGGTAATGTGGACACAAAGGCCATCCATATTATGCATCTGGTACATAATAAAAAAGCAGAAAGGGTTTGTAACCATGAAAGGATTAAATCCACAAGATTCCCAACTGGCAGGAAAATTGGAAGTAAACAAGGGAAATCTTTGAATCAAATAGGCCAGAGACAGCATAACTGAAGGATGGTACTAAACGCAACAAGCATTTTTTTGTTATTATTAGTTCCTGGTAATTTAGCAGGCATCAAGATCGCGGCATGGTGGAGCCTTCGGCTTGCCTAACAACGTAATATTCCCTCCTTCTGGTCCTGAATTGATCCGTTTTGGATTTTGTGTGCCGCGCTGAAGTACAAATGGCATGATTTGATAAAATATATATTGATGCAACAACAAAGCAAATAATATGCTGGCAAATTTATTTCCTTACCGGTGGCTTTTCTCCCCTTCTCAATGCCTCAACGATCTCAACAACTCGTTTTGGAGTAACATCTTCCTGCAATTACCCCCCACACACACACGATAACACCAAGAAATTGAAGACACAAGGGTCCAAATGAAATCAGATTTTCTAGTAAAAGCCATAATATATAAAAGGAATAATATCTACTTACATAATAGTTATATGCGTATCCTTCAGATCCATTGGAATAGTCAGCCACAGTAATCATTGGAGCATTTACACAGCATCCCTATGGAAATGAAACCTACATAGCATCAAGTTCCATACCAAACTGGATTTGTTCAATCACACTGGTAACAGTAAGAAAATTAACTCTTCTCCATGCACTGATGGAGAATAGGATAACAAATACATGGAATAATCACACCCAAATGGAAAGGTAGCACTCATCATGTTCATTACTATTGTGATATGCAAGTATATCACCACCTGCATCATGCAATGTTTTCAGTCTAAGAGCATGCTACTTAAAATCCAGAGGAGAATAGCAGGTATGTTTTCTCTCTGCTAATGCACTCCAATCTGTGTAAAACAGTTATTTGATTCAAGCTTAGCTCACTCATCACAAAATATATTAGAAAAGTAGAGACACATTCTTTAATGCATATCCCCTCCAGTGCCTAGAATTGGTCAAGCAGACCATATCTCATAGCAAACAAAATGACAAATCTTCTGATCAGAACAGGACAGAGAAGAAAATGTACCATGCATTCCATTTCTCCAACAGAGAACAAACCATCTTTTGTAACCTCTGCAAATGATGAATAGCAACTTCAAATGAAAACCAGAACATATAGCTTCAATAACATTCAGTATACAAGACAATCGATGAAGAACATTCCAACAAAGTTACCGTTGCGTTTTACTCCTAGGTGCTTTAATAATGCATCTTCAATATCTCTTGAACCACGCAACATACAAGGTGTTGTACCGCAAACCAAAAGGTGGTATTTACCAACCTGATAGGGTAACATAGCAGTTCACTGGGTCAAGCTGAAGCATAAGAAACACAGGCTCATAGTAAATTATGGTGACATCATGTAACCTCTCACCTTTGTACGGTTAAACATTGAATAGAAGGTTGCAACTTCATAAACTCGAATTGGTGCAACTTCAATAATTCTTGCCACCTTTATCACTCAAAACAGATTAAGCAATATGAGCAGCATATTGGTCATTGCTGAGTGGTCAAGCAATCCCATCCATGAGTTAATATAAGTGCTCAAAAAACCATTGTTTTATCACTCAGTAGAGCACAAAACCCAAACAGAGGCTTAAGATTGTTCAAAGAAGAAAAAAAATTTTAAAAATAAAAGCTGTCCAACTACCATTGCATGATAGAGCGTCTTTATAGAGCGTCTTTATGGAATATTACAATTTACATGTAGAAAAAGATTAAGGTTTCCCCAGTTAGTAACTTGTTGCACCTTTTGAATAATTCTCTCGAACAATTCAACACAATAAATCAACATCGATTAGCTACATTTAAGAAGCACTTAGTATGAAAACCGACTCCAAAGTTCATCAATCGGCTGTCTGGAAGTACATCTAATACGCAATTCCATTCCAAAGTTCCTAGTGTCCACATGCTGACACAAATTGTTAAATTTTTCTGTATGCATCATATGCATATGAGTGCAGAATTCAGCACACTTGGTAATGCTTCTCTAATGACAGCAACAATGAAGAGTTATCAACTAGTTAAACCAATGGAAGATCAACCAACAGCAACATACTTCGTTCATAGCTGAAACAGTGAGCCATCCGCCGTGTTGTTGTTGTGCAAGATCCAGCAAAGGAATAACTGCAGATTGCTTGTAGTTGGATGGGTAATGGGATAATATCTCTTTCACCTATGCATATTGGAAACTATTTTGTTAAGAGGATGTGTAATTTCTTAAAGATCCCAGAAAAGAAAGACAGCAAGCTACGCATAGGAAAGACTTTTTCCAACCTGATTTTCATGAGAAGCCTAATTGCTAATAGAGTTGATGGCAAACATAGTATCATCAGTAGTTCGATACTAGAAGCATGCCACCATATTTGGAAAATAACGCTAATCAAAATCTTTGTAATTCAATACTTGGTGAAGGCAAGACCATGTCCTCCGATTTCTCAAGTACTAAAGTGACTAAATGAGTGTCCTAATAACGAGATATCAACCATGGTAATCTAACCCTAGTGTTGCTGCATTTGCCGATTTAATTAGAGAGCAGAAATGCCAAACTTAAGCGATACGAAACCTACAAAGTGCAGCAAGTAACTGATCCAATTGAGAACTATATCAGCGCAGCTTATGACAACAACCACCCCAGTGACTTCTAACAGGAAGTGCGTGCAGATAAGAATCGATTCTATAATGTATTAAACAAATTAATAAAAAAGAGTGGGAATAATAATCATAAAACAATGCGAGGAAATAAGCATTGCAGAGCTAACCTTGGCTTTGTTAGCTTCCTTGAATTCCCAGGGAAGGTCCGGGTTGTTATCAGTAGTGTCCAGGTGCTTCACAAATCAACGTCAATTACTAAACTAGAAGACTCCAAATTTAAAGAAATGAAATATATTTTTCTTTTCAGGGAAAAAGTCAATAGAAATGAAAGTAAGCACTCACATAATTTAAGGCAGTGGAGAATAATCGAGGAGCCTGGAGGAGAAACACCAAAGAGAATCGAAATGAACAGAAATAAAATAGATATATAATAAAGAAAAATAAGAAAAAGAAAGGAGGCGAAGTTGGATGGGAGAGTGGGAGTGGAGAACCTGAGGGATTTGACGGAAAACTTGACGGATCTCGCGGAAGCGTTGAGCGGCGAGACGGCCCAGCATTTTCCCTCTGCTCTTAATGGATGGAACTGGGAAAGAAGTCTGGTGTGGAGGATTAAAGATTTTCTGGTACAGTGGGGTTTGATGATGGGATTCTGTGTGTGCGTGTGAGAGAGAGAGAGATGTTCTTAGCTAGTTTTCTCAGGCAAGGTTCTTTCTTTGGAGAGGAAGAGTGACAGACCAAAAAAAGAGTGCTGCGTTCGCGTGTCATCCACGAGGCCTATATCCACATGGGCTGGCCAATGGAAATTGTTGGGCTTTTGTTTGGTCTGTCGATTTGGGCCTCAAACTCTTGATAAGGACGTAGCATTTCCTAACATATTAAAAAAAAAGTCAAGTGTTTAAATCTTACTGACGTGGCCGCGAGAGATATAAGAACTCGTGTAGTTTCAAGGGCATGTACTAACTCATAATGGTACTCACTCATAGATGAACTCACAATCCAGTAGAATGGTGGGACAAGACAACAGGAAGAAAAACAAAGGCAATCTTAGTCAGAAAGAAAGGGGGCGTATCTTCTAGTTGCATTGCGTTAGTGTTAGTGTAGCATGTTGTGTGGTGTCTTCATAAGCATAATAGTATTCTTTACAAATGCCATGATGCTCTGCATTCCTCATGAATCCAATTAACGAGGAGGACAAAAAAAACAATGATGCGTGTGCTTTTGAGGTGATGATGATTCGACATGTCTTGTGTATTGAAGTTTCAACATTTGAATCACGGCTGCTGATAACTTTCCTGCTTTCTAGTGCTCATTATGCTGATTTTATAACAATTTTGCCTGCCCGATTTTTAGATTTCGTATAGCCTTTTGCATGGAGAGATCTCTTTTTTAAGTTTGAATGTCATGGCTCTCCCTTCTTCTTTACTGGCTTTAATTAATATCAGTACGTGGTACTGATGATTTTTGGGCTTTTGAAGGATGAAAAGCAGCAGTATTTCGAGACAAGTGATTGGGCTCCTTGAAAGCCCATTGTTGGAGACCATCGAAAGGCCTGTAGCCGTGGTCCACGGAATAATTCGTAATGACTGAATTCGAGAAGAACTAAACTCTTGATCGATTTGTGCGGAGAGATTAATTTTGGAACACTTGTAATCTAAATCCAGCCCATAAAGACATGCACCCTGCAAGGCTATGGGATACTAAAGAATTAGGAATCCAGAGTCACAAAGAAAGCCATCAGATCGAAATCTGTACACCTGATCTGATGAGCGGATCTGTGTTGAATCTGATCATGACTAAGCTAGAAAGCGAGCGAGGAGTCTTTCTTTTTCTTGGAGAACCCAAGGCGTTGGTTGAAGGAGAATTCTTTGGTGGCGCCTGGCGGTGGTAGCACCGTAGCAGTAGTCCATGTTTAATTTGCGAGTACGTGGGTGCAGTGACAAATGCTACTACTACTATGCTATATGCCGGGCCGGCTGTAGTAGTTAATTTTGTTTCTTCTAATTTATCCGCCGGCGTACGTCCTGCAACTACAAACACCCAAGGCCTTTGGCTTCGGATTCTTTCATGATTCTCAGCCTTCTGCAAGAGGAGACGAACATATTCCATGGAACATCTCCAACTAGCATCCAGTCTCCATCCTTGTCTTCATAAGTGGGTGCATAGTCAGATCCGTTGTATCCTTCCCTTTCTGAATACACACCTGATAATATAAAAAAACACACGCACATATAAAATAACCATAGGAGCCATGCAGATCATACTACAAACCACGCTGCCTGAAAAGATCTTTAACAATTGATCTCCCACAATACACCACCACTCAACCAATACTTTCTTCTTTTTTTTAAAAACAAAAATTAAAATCAATTAAAGAAAGCAGGGCAGGGCGTGTGCTTACCGATGGTGCACTTGAACATGACCTCTAGAGCCTTGAGCAGCTCGGGATAGTTTTTGTAAACCCTAAGGTCGATTTTCCTGAGGTATGGAGCTCCGTCCATGCTCACTTTCACGTACATCCCCGAAACATCACTCTCGGTTTTCTTTTGCTGCTGGAGAGCATTTCTCCTGTAACATCGAACCGGTGGCCACCCAACTACTTGTGCCCTGAATTATCAGATTCATTTCATCATCGATTAGTACTTGGGGAAAAAAAAAGAGGTTTGATTACCATCCACTAAAACACAAGCAGACAAAAGACAAACGCGCCCAGTAGGCTGTAATACATGCATGATGAGATCTTGTAACATGCATTCTGCTTACTTGGGAGGCGGAGCAGAATCTTGGTCACACTTGTCAGAGGAATTATAATCCATTTCTGATGAAGATCTCTTGTTGCTCTTGATGACGAGGCTGGAAGGGAAAGATTGCTTCTCCGGTTCATGATGGTCTGTCCCCAGCAGACCTAATCTCAACTCGGTTGCCAGTTCGTTCTCGTAATTCGCTGCCTTTCCCATCTCCATTTTCTCAGAAATTATCGGCGTAATATAATATGTGTTGCACAAATCCAAAAAAAAAAAAAAAAAATCCTAGCCAAACAACAACCAAGCTTTTCCTCCTCGACAGATGAGTATCTCAAGAAACAAAGAGGTTCTTCAATCGAGTCTAGGTTGCTCCTCCAATTAACAATTATTGAAAAGCTGCAAGATGCGAGTTGTGAGAACTGAGAAATGAATGGAGAAGAAGTCCCAAGTTTTATAAGTACTACTCCTATAAGTTGAGCCTTTGAGAGTGGGGTGAGACCGACGAGACAATATCTAGGTGACTTATTCAGTCTGTGCATGAATTTCTGGACAGATTACTAGAAGAAACAGACAACACCCCCACACGCTTTCGTTTCTTAACTTGACAGTTAACACGCCTTCCTCCATCACGTGCTAAAGTTTCGGGAGACGCGTTGAGTTCTTGAGGCGCTTTCGAATATGAAATCGCACTATTTGTGGGACCTATCTATCCCGGCTCTTATGTCTGTGTCCGTATCCAAAGAGTAACAGCTCTGATTGTCTGTCAAATGATGGGCAGTCCTGGGTCTTGTGCGGGCAAACCGGGGAACACTGGAGGGACAACCCCAACCGCCAGCATTCAAGGCCGTGGCCCGACGGATCCGCTGCCAAGATGCGTTCCAATTATTGTAGGGGAAATCAGGGAGCGTTGGATTTGGATCACGGGGCAACGTAGAGGAGCCGACCATGTGAGGTGGGGTCCGACCCTGTCGAATGAGAAAGTTGATTGGTTCGTCTGTGTGTGAATGGTGGGAGTAGAATGGATGGCTAAGCTCAGGACTTGTGGCTGGGATCCATGATGCATCATCATAATCCTCCAACCAACCTCCATTATCTTCGTGGACACTCCCAAGTCGCAATCCATGTTTTTAAACTCTTGGATCGGATAATCTTGAATGAATGAATGAATAATCTTGAATGAATGAATGAATAATCTTGAAAACAAAATATGCTCTCTGTTTTCAAAGATTCAAGTATACTTACTTTTTGTTCCAATCATCCAAACAAATAAAACTGGAGTAAATGTCATGCAGAAACAGATAAACTACTTGCGATGGAGAGGCCATATCACAGCTGGTTGATTTTGGATAACAACTGTACGTTTCCATAGAAGAAAAGTGAAATGCAAGAAAATGAAGTAAAGAAGTCGCCTTATCGTGTATGAATGGTTAGGAAGAAAATATGGGAAGTTTTTAAAAGTTAATAAATGATGATATTTGTTCTAGAGTAATGTATCCAACTAACTATTTTCCTTTGATATCCTGCATATTTATAAATTTTGCAAGAAATAAAAAAATTTGTAACTTCATTTTTTTTTTTCCTTTTTTCCCACTTTTCCTTACGACCAAACAGTACTGCCTCCTAAGTCCTAACTAATGTGAATGTTGGATATGAAAAATTCATCAGTATACCAAATCAATGTGATATTAATATGCCAATATCTTCTTGACTTAGTTCGATCGGATGGTTGAAATTTCAATTTCTATACCATACATACGAAAGGTTATTGGAGGAGTGGTATGAACTTAGGACCACTTTAAGTACTATATGAGTTCGTGGACTACCGACAGTACTGATCTGATAAAGGAATTCTCTGTCATTTTACTCCTATTTTGCAAAACATCCTTGTTTTTTCTTTTTCTTTCTCCTTTTTTGTCAAAAAATTGGAAGGATGAATGAAGAGATTGGCATTCTATGGTCGATCAAGAAATCCCGGCTTCAAAATTCTAAGGCAATTAATAATCAGATTTAGACATTTTGAAATTGATATGAAAGGACTCACACACTCGTGTTTATTCAAGAAAGCTATTATGCGTTCATGGAGGTGCAACTTTATGCTTTTTATATGGCCATCTGGTTACTTTCGATTTTCATTACTTCTAGAAACACACATGGTAGATACCATATGGTGGGCAAACAGGAAGTACAATCACATTTAGATTTGCGACTAAAAAAATTTGTAAAACGCTCAAGCTACGCACACAAGAAATGGTGCAAAAAGTAGTACTAAACTTATTATTGTCTTCTGTATGACGATTCATGCATGGACCTCAAGTGAGACAAGATAATATCCAGTGCCTAGATTGGGAGTTTATAAAAGAAAATAAGAAAAATCTTGAGTTAAAAAGAGGGGGGGGGAAAAAAAAAAAGAATAGCGACACTCACTCTTCCATATTGTCTAGGATCGACTAATGGAAGTGAGTGTCTAGTTCCTAGGAGTAAAGGAGGCGAAGGGGAAAGAAAAGATCAATAATATACATGTTACACATTTGCAGTCGGCAGAATTGAAGAATGACCACCATTTAGACAAACCCTTCATTCTCAGAATGCAACTTATGAGCAGAAAGAAACAACTCTGGTTACAGAGGCGAATGGTCTGCTTTTGCTTAACATAAAAACATATATAACAGACGTGCCTAAATAGATATAGTATTTATTACCTAATCAATTATCGAGTTTTAGTATTTCACCGCTTCTCAAACAAAACATGACCTTATGCTCATCAAAGTGGGTATTTCTTGGTGCAAAATATCATTATATCGATACCCAGTCGTAATTGTCTTGTCGACTCTGTGTGTGGTTGTGAAAGTTAGTAACTAGGGATATTGTACGATATACAAGTCGGAGGGAGAAATAAGGTGAAAGTACATCGCATGATTGTCCACCGCAAACGAAGAAAAAGTGCAAGTACAACGCACTGGAGGAGATTTAACTTTTGTTCATCGGTTGGGTACGCTAACCGTATAGATGAGAGAGCAGATATCTCGCAGTTGAATGAAGTAGAAATGACGGGCATAATACTAAAAGATGCCAGCAGCGAAAACCTCGCTTCTCTGATCATTATTCATCACCCAACAGTAATCAAAGTTGTCTCAATCTCAAATGCCGAACGAAACTATGAATATATCACTTGCTCATCTTGATAACTTAACCAGCTGCAGCATCCGAAATCTAAAAACAGGAGAAATGGGGTTGCTCGAACTTGTTTATCATTTGATTGATTTGAGCCCTACATTATTATACTTCATGGCGAACAGAACAATACGGGATGGTTTTCCAGGTTCGTATTGAATTGAATAAATCATCAAACAAGCAAAAGCTGATGGATTTGGAAAGCAAAACAAAGTATTGCTAGATCTAGTGGCAGTGGAGTTGGAGAGGATGAGGCGATCAATTTATTCTTGGCTGCCCAACTCGATTCATCGTCATTCGTGCAGGCTGTCACCTTTGCAAGACTTGCATGCGGAGCAAGGACCACGGCAATTGGCAAAAGGGTCCACAACTTCAATTGCATTGCAGTACACGGAAGGTTGGAAAATCTTGTCCAAGTTTACATATCATGGGCAGTTGCAGCTACAAGTTCTTCCTCTTCCATCTGTTCTGTCATCTGTGCCGCCACTTATGCATAAACACCTCATCCGTAAGGCGGACCCGTACGAATGTATGTCCTTCCAACTTCCAAAAAAGTGATGCAGACGTGTTAACTTCGCATAATATACAATGACTGGATTAGGATTCCGGGAAGGTAAATAATGAGTCGCTTGGGATGGCAAAACAGGCCACGAGATCTGTTTCCACTGTTTGGTCCCAGCATGCATAAGCCAGAAGTGTTTTGTGTACTTAATTGGATGGATGTGTAGGTTCGTGCCTTGCTGTGCAGACAAATTAGACATCACACGTGTGGCATTTTAGCTTTCATCGTCAAGGTTGTGGACCTTCGCCACACGTGGATTTTGCCGGCTTCAGTAGTTTTGGCTGAAACGTGACAAAATACCGGCTTTCCCTCTTTTTATTATTATTATTTTTTTTATTATTAACTTAAAATGCCTTCTGATCAGTTCTTCTCTCTGTCTAGTGTGTACCTTTAATTATTTGCTTAAGGTCGCCCCATCTCATCTCACTGCAGTTTAATTGCTTAAGGTCGCCCCATATATTCATTCTTCCTTTAATTCTACAGTCTCATATGCGAGCCGACTTGTACAGCATGACAGCATGCCTTCCTCAATGCAATGCAACCCAACGCAATTAGGGCTGTAATTAAACCAAACTGTTTGTGAGTAGCTCGCAAGCAGTTCGGTCAAAAACTTGATTCGGACTCGGATTGATCAAGTTCAAGTGACTCGATAAGCCAAGCAAGTCGAGTTCGAGTATCCAAAAGCAATGCTCGAAAGCTTTTTAATTTTAATTTTTTAATATATTCTTATTATAAAATTACCTTTATACCTAAAAAAGTTGTTAAATTTACGTAATGTTCCAAGTAGTATGAAAATTTTTAAAGGACAATAATATTTTTTCGATAAAAAATTATCAAGAAAATAAAATTTTCTAACTTGAACTCGATAAGACTCGCATTAACTTGAGCTCATGCGAGTCGAGTTCGAATTCTGTAAGAAAGCATCGAGCTCAAGTATCCTTCTTGCATGCTGCTATCCTTTGATTTGGGTCCCACTAATCTATCAACATAATAATAATAATAATAATAATAATTGTCTTTCTGAAAAGAAAACACAAACAGCCTTTTATAGTTGCTCGAGGAATTGCATATTTATTTAATTCGACACAATGTACTTATCGACAGCAATATGCTCGTATTAATTTGTGCATAGCCAACAACAACAACATCATCCCCCCCAAAATAAAGGGAAAACATCAAAATCAGAACTTTGCTCCTGCTTCTTCAGAAGCGATCTTCAGAAATCAGAAAGCATGCGACCTTTCGATGTGCGCTAAACAAGTACTACTATTCTTCAGAAGTTTGCCGCCTCATCAAAAATAGACAGATTTTGAAACTTCATTTGTCCCTGTACACGGAGGCACGAGATCACCTTGAGAGGTCAACGGACTTCACGATCAGATCTGCATTATTCTTTGATTTCATAATGAGTTCGGCATTGGGTCGATCGTTGTAATCTATCTGCACCACAATTTCGTAGTAAAGAATACTCTACTCCAACAGTTACAGCAATATGAGCATCCAACAAAACTCGAACACACTAGGAACACTTACCCGCCATTTAGCAACATGAGGTGGCTTTCCTATACACGGCCACAGGAGAAGGTTTAAACTTAATCAATAAGTCATCATGTCAAAGTAATCCATTTAAGCAGAAAGCATAGCCAACATAGGTTATGCAGAATACGGCGGCACAGTCAAGATACAAGGTTCTGAAAGCACCTGTTGATATGTGTCTCTTTAGAACCCGTTCCATTGCTATCTCCATGTCTACATCAACAAACCTTTGGAACACGTAGGACAGCAAAAGTTACTTCCTAGGATCCAACAAAGTTAGTATAGGACGGAAAACATTATTGAATCTCATTTTTCTGATCACATTTCACCACACATGACACATGATCACAACATTATGAGAATATATAAGAGCTCTAACCACCTGTAGTTCCTCACATCTCCCCCAACCTAATATCGGCGATTACTAAACAAAGATTAAGGTTGAGATCTAGAGGCATGTCGTTAGCTCTCCAAGAAACTACTATAGATTAAGGAATAACACAGACATCATCATTTTCTTTATTTATGTAACAGAAGAATGCAGCCCCCACCACTTCTCATCAAATATGGTTGAAATATCCTTCCATACACCTTCTTCCAGCAGCAAATAATTACCTTCAACTATCACCACTTTGTGCCTGCAAAGAAACATTTGGAGCACCGTGTCATAGGAGACTCAGTACATTTATACAAGTGACTTGACCTAAATGTTCTACAAATATGTCACATGTTCACAGGAGAATCAATACATATAACATCAAATAACGGAACTGGAAAGTACATCATATGTGATGCACAGTAGAATGCCTGTGAAACATGTTGAAAAGTATTTCAACCTTGACCAACCAAACACCGCTGCTTTGCGCTGACTTGCAAGTCACATGATCATATAAATATTTGCAAAATATAAGATGCAATTTCTGATGGACATGCAAAAGGAATGCAAACCACCTAACATCAACAAAGATGTCATCTTCAACAGGATCGCCAACTCCGTGGTCAAAAGATGGAGCATAAACTGATCCCTGAGGAAAAAGAAAAATTGACTAAGAGATGTGTGTGTGTGTGTATCTAATTGAAATTTGCACATAGTACAAAACAACCAGTAACGAAGAGTTATGTCATACAAGCATACATGCTGCAAAATCAATTTCTAGTTACCTGATCTCTCATAGTCTCGAGGCACCTTAGAAGCAGTCCAGGGTCAAAAGTCCATGGAGCTGACAAACAAATCAATAGATAAAAGGTTATAGCAATAAAAAAACTAATTTCTTTCTTTTTTTTGGGGGGGGGGGGGGGGGAGGGAGGGGGGGGAAGGTTGTGGAGGGGGAATGGGAAAAGTACTAATGTTCATTTCACTATTATTTTAAGGCAAAAACAAGACAACACAACCAAATGCTGCTTCCATCGACGAACTGATCACCACTTCCAATCTTGTTGCAAATGCAATCATTGTGAACGAAATCTTTTCATGTCAAGAAGATGGTTGAATATCCTTAATTTAACTCAACTATATTTCATTAAGTATGACTCCTTATTCAGAATTTAGCACGTCCACGAACACAGTTTTGGCATGACATCACTTTTGCATGTACTCGAGTGTGCTTCTGGCTAAAATCAAGTTCATATGATGATATTTTCCCATATTACTTTAAGAGATAACATCATTCACCATGAAACAAAGATGGATCCATCTGATACTGAGAAGTTAAACACAAAAATAATAATGAAATAAGAGCATGATATTGAACTAGAGTTGAGAGATGGAGAACCGTGTCCTTTGAAATCTAAAAGGCTACTGCTTATCAAAACTTGTGTTTGACATTATGTTATCAACACTTCAGCACATTATGAGAGCACAAACCTCACCTCCCCTTCTTGCATGGGCTTTCTCTGGATCCTAACAAGAAAAATCAGCAATCAGATAATCAGAATTTATCAAATTCAAGAATTTTTTGATAGATGAATGGCTACTACCCTGTGCAGCAGAAATGCCATGAAAAACAGAATTTGTGGCAGCCATTTTCAATAATATCTTGTTTAGGTAACATCTAATTGTATGCAATGCAGAATACAAATTTTATTGGAAAAGTGTCATCCTCCAGAGCATCTTTCTTCCAACCTAGTCTTGAACATCTCTCACCAATATAAATGCCTTTTAAAGAAAAACTGGAGTAATGTTTACCTACACTAGTATAGATGTAAATCCAACTATTGTGAAGTGAAATAATAATTAAAATCCAATGGCTCATTTTATTTCGAACAGGTTCTAGACTCAGATTTTAAAATTATACATGTGAACAGATATTTTTAAAATCTGAAAGCCAATCTGCATAACAATGTGAAGGAAATGATATTATTCATAAAAACTAAAGGGTATTATTCAAGTTTGACCTCCATTGCATCAAGCTGGTGCCGATAAAGGTGGAAACCGTCCATGGGAAGAATGATAGCTGCTTCTGAAGGATCAACTTGAGAATCAAAGGAAATGCATTTCTGAGGCCATAACGTGTTGATACGTCGAGCCACCTCAGAAGCAAGAGTAGTTTTCCCAGCACCTGGGGGACCAGCCAGACCAACTATGTGCCTGCAGAGTTGAGCTGATTAATCTCTACAGAGAGAAGATTGTAAGTTGAGTAATCAGATGGATAACAAAGCAAAAGAAGTTACCATCAGCAATAAAAACGAACAAAGACCTAGATTCAGTTGTTGCAAAACTATAATTAGGTGAGCAGCTTTTGGTATTTGCAGTATAAATTGCATGCCATACAGGGGACAGACAGGGACATGATAAGGTAAAGAAATGGAGTTTAAACACATTAAAAGTTTGTAAAGTGCGGAAGAGCTCAGGTTCTTCAAAAAATGAAGCCAGAAACCATTCCAAGGACCTTGGTCTGGAATTTTTCTTATCTGTTCAGTCAAGTCACTCTCTTTAGTATTCATGAGAAGAATATTAATTGCACCCAATCATAACAATATTCTGGTAGAAAGCATGTAAATCTTTCTTTTATGCCCTGTAAGGTTTCTACAGATTTTTGTGAGGGGGAGATGCTCCATAACAGAGAAAAAGTAACAATATTAGGATTAGGGAAAGGAAAAGGCTACACTTTCTTTTGATGCTAGGAATAGATGTTATGGCATAGACAGATGAGGTGTCTAGTAAACAGAAATTGCCAAAACTGAGGTTCGATTACTACCAAAATCCATACATATTCAACCATGTGTACACCGGGAAAATTCATCCGTAACATTCACCTTGTTAACTAATACACTAGCCCCAACATGATAGGCTCAACTAATGGAAAAAGCTTCCTTGCAAAGGCAATGCTTCTCACAGGAAAGCCCTCCCAGATAATGCAGTTTGATTTACAGAGTTTTTCTCTGATCATGTATATGTCGATTAGGAATGTTAAAATGTCATAGGCTGCAGAACACCACTGGCCTTATTCAAAAAGATGGAACTCACTTGTAGTTGGAAGTTGAAGCTGCTGCAGCAGTGGGAACAAGACGTTCAGCTAAAGCATCATATATGTCCTCCATGCACCTGAATGAGATCACAAAAGTATAGGGTTAGGGAATGCTTATATGCATACAGAGATATGAGTGCAGTCACTGTAGTACAATTTACCACCCACAATATTCAATAGCAGCGAGCTGTTTGCATACCAGTCACACACACACATCTGTTATACTAAACTAGCAACTTCCGAAGAAAAATAGCAATAGATTTTCCAGTAAGATGTAGGGAGAGCCACTAAATTCCCAGACCTACAATGACTCTTTTAGTATCTATTCATTTATTACACACATTAACTGATAATCCTAAAGCCATGATTACATGATGGCAGTTCAAATACGAAGAAACTCGACAAGAATCAGTGTCACCTTCTGCAACTGGAATTCAACTATTCTTGTCACATGGAATTAAGTTTCTAAAATTAAATTTTGCAGCTTTCAGTTTATCATTTATGATATCAAGCAGCTTATAAGATGGGAATTAAATTTCACACATGAAAGTAAGGTGGAACTTTCAAGTTTCAAAAGGAGTTACAAGATTCCTGGCAAAAATGGAAGGACCAGGCTGATGACAGTATCTTAAAAGTACCAGACACTAAAAACATTACAGTTCCACACAAATATAATGCAATATTTAACCATACGCAGCCTCTATGACAGGAGTCTCCCTCTGTTTGCCACAGAAAACCTGAAAAAGGAAATGACATTTTATGGATCAACTTTAAGGTAGCAATAATATCAGGTAACTCAGACACGCTAGCAAGCAACTAAGAATAGTCTGACCTGAAAATGAGCTTTCTTGTGAATTTGGAGTCCAGTTTGATGAAAGAGCAGAGAATAGTTTCTGCTAAGTGCAGGCAAACCTGATACATAACCTCGATCGAAATAATTAAAGTTTGTCTTCTTCAACAGCAGTCCCTCTGCACAATCAGGAGCAAGCCTAGTCATCACCAAGAACAAGAGTCGTGTCCGGAAAAAATTTATCAAGAAAGCATTACCAGAAGCACATTGCACGAAACGTAGTAGTAGTAGTAGTATTTACTAAAATCGAATAGAATTAACTCCAAGATTCTGTAGACATATTGTAGCTTAAAATTTAATGGGGTAGACATACATATGATAATTGCATATAATAACAAAGAGGCCACTGCGGAGAAGGACCTGAGGGCGAAGGTGGACAGAATTGTTGGGTACCGGTCCTTGTACCAAACAAATACCAAGAAGCAGAAGCAGCTATCTCCATTTTCCCCCCAACTCCACTTCCAACTCAATTGCATAGAGATTGCAGTCGCCACCCCAATCTAGTCCGATTGATTCTTTATAAATCTGTCGGACAACGCTCCATATCTACCAAATTTCGTCACAATTCTGCATCTCATGCAAAATAGTCACTCGTGTATTGTTCTAGCAGTCCCTCTCTCTTCCCAACTCCAATTTAGAACTTATACAGCATATAGAAGAACCCGCATTCCCCCAACATGCCGCCTTAAAAATGGCTACTGGGCCAATTCCGGACTTTCATCTAAAAGCGTTGTTGATATTTGACATGAAGGAACCAGAACCATGAAATCGCGCTGTCTTTTTCCTCCGTCTTCATCAAACTACCAAATGGTATTATGTTAATAGACATATCTGCACATGGGCAACTGATTCTTGCCGAATTAGAGTCCGGGAAGCATGTGTTTGCCCCAGTCCAAAGTAAAATTAGAGTTTTTCGGCCCCAATTTGGTTTGCAGAAACTTTTCTAGGCCCGATTTCAAAATGGAATACTGTCGGCCCGCCCGCTTCAAAGTTAGCAGCTGGGGCCTTGAATCCATAGTGTCACTAAACCCGTAGAGACACGTAAAAAACTAACTAATTCAAATTTTTGTCGGGTGCCTATGAGGCTGCTATTACTAGTTTACTGCTCCCCAACTGTCCCACGGCGGAGCATTAAGAGATGGTTTCAAAAAAACAGATGCCAGAGAGTGTAGTTTTCTTTCAATGCCAATTTGACGTCCAGCACGACGACGTCTTGCTTAAAGCTTCGAGGAACAGCAACGTACTGTTTGGAGGCCTTTCCTCCAATATTATTGTAAATCATTTAGAAAAAGGTACATTGGCATTTTTTATAAAATCACTTCTACTACATTCAAGCTGCATAAAAGTGCTTGGCTCATTGACGTCAAACTTTAGTCGATATATGTGGATCAGAAAACTTGAAGGCTGATGTTCTGTTTCTGAATATAACCTGCATAAACTTATTAGTAGATTTATTCGAAAATGGGCAGGAATAACCTGCAATAGTGTCCATAACTGTACCTTTCCCTAACATTTTTGAGATCCAACAATTCAACTTGTTTTAATGAGAAAAAATTACAGCAAAGCATTGGCCTCTAGCGCCTGTACGAGCCCAGTTACAGATCGTTTGGACGCTTGGCCAACATGCCATCTTAATTTGACAACAAAACAAGAATGATACCAGTCTTGAGTTTAAACAATTCCCAGTTGAAGTACTCATGAGTTCAGAAACACAGTACAGTGACGTTTTGAGGCCCTCTTCCAAATTTTCTCATCCCTGGATGGCTGAAAAAGAACACAGGCATGTAAATGACAAAGCTTGAATGGTGTTCTAGGTGATTTAGAGAAAGTAGAAGCTTGGAATCTCAATTGTCGTATAATGAAACCTAAAAGGAACAGAAGACTGCACGCAAAGCCATTTTATTCCCCAAATTTAGCATTTTATATGCAGTAAACAGCATTGCAGCGCTTGGGAATGAAATTCTTTTTTTTACCGTGTTCATAGACTTTTTAAGGATCATAATAGCAAAGCCATGCAGGGAAGGCAGTGACATTACCTTCGGGCTAAAATGTGGTGCTTGAACCCTTTTTGAGCCATCAGGTAAGCGTTTGCAGGGTACAAGACTATCTACAGCTGTATAATCACTGCACATCTACAGCAGAAAGAACGCCAACATAACGCTTTAGAATTGGTAGGAACAATGACAACGAGAGGCAAACGGGAACCTATGCATTTTGGTGAATCGTCTGACAGTCTAACTATCCAGAACAGTATGTTAAGCGGACAAAAATTATTAACAGACTGCATTTGTAACTAATTCAGAACAGGCTTGAATTATTTAAGAAAGACTGCCAAGTACTTTCTTACTTGACTCTGTATGGTATCAACCAGCATATCTTGGCAGCCAGTTGCATGCACACTTTCCAAATTCGGGCACTGAAGTAGCAACCTCTCTGCATTAAAGAAACTATGATTTCTAAAATTACAGTTAAAGATGAATCACAATTGTTGATGAAACAGAAAGATCAGAATACAGACCTGGATGCAAATTTTTACAACAATTAAGGTTCAAATCATTAAGTTCTGGGCAATTCAAATGCAATGCCTGCATTAGACTTCCATATGTTTAGTACCTAACCGTGAAACTATATCAAGAAAACACAACAAACTCATTAGATTAGAAAATCTCACATCCAAACCAGAACAACCCCATAAGCTAAGTTTTTTCAACCGGCTGTGCTTGATAATTAGCTTCTGATAAATAATATGCATAGTGTTGTTTAATGTTTTCTGTAAATCGCCTTCATTTCTCTCTAAACTGGATGAACCTTTAGAATTTGGATCACATATGCTCATTCCACAGTCCATTAGTTCCAGAAGTGGCAACTGAGCTGCAGCAAACTGGATCCCACCTTTAAGTTCAAGATAGCATGGATAAAAGATTTAGCAAAACATAATTATAGGATATACAACACAAATTTGGGATCATATGGAAACTGAAGCTACTTGATGTAATATTTGGACAAAGAGCAAGAAGAAGTCGAGACAATGTTTCTGGGAAGACATTGCATATCATTCCGATGCCACTATCACTGATGCCAGACCTGAAATCAGAAAGTTAACACAAGGAAACACAAATCGATCTTAAGACCAAGTATCTAAATTTATATCAACAATTTGCATCAAACCCCAAAAGCAAATAGAGTTCTATAACATATGTGCATCATTGAGTCAATTGAGAAATAGCAAGCCAGAGTACATTATTACTAACCCACTCAGATCAAGCAATTCCAGATTTGAGTAGCTTGAAGCAATTGCTGCAACTGATGCATCAGTTATTTCTGACCCAAGCACAAGTGAAAGCATCCGCAATCCCCTGAAGATTCGCAGTTCTTTAAACTTCGTTAGTTTGTACTTGAATTTATATTCCACAAGATGAAGATGCAAGTGTTACTGAGCCAAATTTAAACAAAAAAAAGGGCCAGAATGATGAGGAAAACAAAAAAGTTATCCATGAGGAAAGCAGGCCAGAAACCTCAAGTTCGCATCAGTGAGAGCAAGCACAACAGTATGGGAGAGTCGAAGTGAGGCAATGTGAATGTTTTCTAGCCTCGGGCAGGTTCTTCCTAAACTACTGACCATGGTAGTTAGATCAGTGCTGTCATTCTCTTGGCGAGAGAAATTCAAGGAAATCTCTGTCAGATTAGGACAACTGAATACCTGAACAAAGTACAACATTCCAATGTGGAAAAAACATATTAATACACATCAAATGCTAAGGTAACATTTATGTAATTATCAACCTAAATGTGGAGATAAAGACAGAAAGTTATTACAATCTTAGCGAGACATTGGAGATCTGAAAGCCAAATGGTTGACAGACTGGTTGAACATAGAACAAGACCACCAAGATTAGAGCAACCTTCCATCTTGATACTGGTAAGACATCTTTTATCAGCAACAAAACGACCCAGCTCATCCCTGAACAAGGATCATATCATTTGAGTTCATTTGTCTCCCAATCAAACCCCCTCTGTTGGGGTAAGTGCAACAGTATATAGGTCATCAATTGGATCTGAGGTTTTGACATGAAACAACAATACTCTAAATGATAAAATACAGGGAAGGCCAATATTCAGTGCACAGGGAATAAATCGGTTGCCATTTGCGATACAGCACCAAAACAAGGGATCAGACAGATGAATAAAATTCCAAGAAATCAGATATAATAGAATAAAACTATGCATTTGAGCAAGAGGCCTCATTAAATCAAGGATCAGAAAATTAATGCACAGCCACTAGCCCAGAGCTAACATTCTTGTGATCAAACAACTGCTTAAAAGGTAGAAAATTTCCTTAGTACTGATGAAGACAAGGAATTAGCATGTACCAAAAGCGGTAAGCTATATTACCCCGTAATCCGATTAATTGATGTATCGGATGTAAAGATCTCCATGGTTTCCAAATTAGGGCACGAGAATGCAATGCAGGCAAGCATTGTGGCATCCACATCACTGTAACAGCATAAACAAAAACAAGGACCCACTGATCAACAGCCAAACTTAAATTAATATTCACGCATTTTATCTGAAAAATCTGGTTGAAATTATATATGTAACATTAGATCCAGCAATTACAGGTCGAAAACCAGTTTGCACATTGGTTAGCCACATTTAATTCATGTCAAGTATCTTATAGCAGTCATTTGTCTTGAGATCATCTTGGGAAATCTTTTATCAAACAGTTAAAAATTATTTTGTAATTCTCCTGTATAAGTGATGTGCTTGATGAATCCATAGATCTGGTTCTTGTTTACTTATATCCGAAAGTCCTAACCTTTCCATTCTAAGTGAGAGTCTAACAAGTCCAGGACACTTGTGCAACACCGATCCCACGAATCCAATTTGGGCCTTAGCTGGAACCCTAAGCCTCAGCTCCTCCGCCGCCCGCCAAAGCCGCTTACTCGTGTCCCTCCATCCTTTGCAAACCCTGGCTGCCGACAACAGTGCAGGAGGCGGGAGCCTCCTCAACACCTCCCACAGACAGCTCATCGGCAGCTTCCCGGACCCGGCAAGATCCGGTTCGGGCTCCAGCTCCAGAAGCTCCTCCTCGTCCTCCTGGTGCTCTTCCTCATCCTCTCCCTCGTCTTGCGAGTCCCTCGCATCAATATCATCGTCGAAGGAGAGAGCTCGCCGGAGGTTGGAGAAATGCTGGCGATGAGGAGGGGGAGGGGGAGGACGGACAGTGGAGAGAGGAGAAGGGATAGCGACGGAGGAGGCGGCTGAGTCAGTTGAGGGCGTGGCGGTGGGAGTAGTGGTGGTGGCGTTTTTGGGTATATGACAAGAATGCCCTTTCTTAGGGAGGCCACAGCGGCCGCAGTTATAGCTGCCCCGCTTTTTCCCGCCACGCTGAACTTCTTGGAATGTTTCGGAGACGGGGGTGGCGGCCCCTCCGCCGGGAGCGGGAGTGACAGGGTGGGGCAGGGGGCCGCGCATTCTCGTGGTTTTTTTTTTTTTTTGGTGGATGGTCACCTTAACATCAAACAAATTGCCGACAGAGAATTTTATGCGTATGTGTTAATTACACTGGAGAAAGATAAATGGGTGGGAGTTTTTTGGGGTTGAGGGGGTGGGGGGGAGGGGGGGAAAAGAAGAGGGGAGCGGCGAAGAAATAAGGAAATGGCGCGGTTGCGGTCGGAAAGGCGCGGGAGTTTTGGGCAGATTTGGCGCCTTTTGTATTTCAAGTTTTATTTTTTTGAGGAGCGTTTTCTGCTCGCACTAGTCTGGTCTAGCAGTCTGCATGCACCTGGCTTTGGGGGGGAAAAATCCACGTGGGTAATCTTTGACTGACCATGGAATCTGCCGGCTTTTGCAATAACTCGCTGCGTCTTAATTTCGCTTGCCCTTGTCCTTAGTATATCTTTTTAGGAGGGCTAATGACTATAGATCGAACTATCCAATTTTTACAGCATGGTGGTTGGTTGTTCACAGTTTAGCTACACCTACCAATAGAAATTTCCAAAATGATGATGAATTTTAAAAAATTTCTGCAAATAAGGCGTTTTGAGTGTAGAATTCTGTCTTGGGGTCTTTGCATTCAACAAATGCGAACTCTTGAGCTCGCATTTGCTGAATGCGAAGTCACTTTAAATTTTCAATCCACAAAATTCAAAAAAAAAAAAAGGAAAACCAAACTTCGCATTTGGTACCTCACAATTGATATAGACAATGCAGAAAATTAATGTTTTAAAACCCGGACCGTCAATTGAACCGGTGAGGTGAAAGGGTCGAGGTTCAACCGGTCGGACCGGTTCAACCTCGGTTCAATGAATTTTTTTAAAAATAATTTATATAAATATATATGTACAAAATAAGACATGCAATTGACTAATTTAAAACTTTATATGATGAAAAGTTTACTATTTTTGAATAATTTGGATTTTCAAAAATAAATTATTTAAATTATAAGTTAAAACAAATAAATTTCATCTCAATTTCAATTATATCTACCAAAAAAATCTTAAATCCAACCCAAAAATATCACAATATTTTGAAATTATACAAATTCACGTCTATGAGAATTTGATATTGTGAACTTAAATTTTAATTTACGTCTTTGAGATTTAAAGATTGTAATTTAAAAAAGAAAGTTTGGAGTTCGAAAGAAGTTAAGAGAATTGAAAATAGAAATGCAAACTTGATAAGAAACAAAAAATGAGATAAAAGTGAGTAGTTGTGGCATTAAATAATTTGGGTTAAAGAAAAATAATTCTTTTTTAACTTTTTCCAATTTAATGGGCAAAAACAAAATTAAAAGATAGAAGAAAACATCAATAAATTAAAACTAATGAGGTTTGATTAAAAATGGAGTGACAAAAGAAAAGATGAGGGAGAAAAGAAAGAGTTGAAGATTAAAAAGAAAGAGTCATGAGAGGATGAGATTTTGTAAGAAAAATGGAAAAATGAAATATAGATGTTTGTTTTATATAAATAAGTTATCAAAAAAAACAAATAAAATGTGATGGTGCAATGGTTACTACATTGGTCTTCTATTACAAAAGTTTTGAGTTCGAATCTTGATAGAAGCATTTTGCAAAAAGTAAAAAAAAAAAAAAAAAAGGAAAACTCAAAAACCGGTTCAATCCGGTTCAACACGGTTCACCGGTTTTCCCGGTTTTTACCGGGTTTGACCGGTTCTCTGGCAAAGTCAACCAGAGCATAGAACCGGACCGGTGCCATGGCCGGTTCGCGGTTCAACCGGTCGAACCGGCCGGTCCGGTCCGATTTTCAAAACATTGGCGGCAGCGCCTCTCACCAGTGACCCTTGAGGTCACAAGTTCGAGTCTCCGTTACGCTGGATTCCTCCGCGCACATAACGTGTTCGGGCCGGGTTGGGGCGTCGGGCTTGGGCCGCAGGGGATTAATCGGGCCCCGTAAGGATTGATCCGGACACCCCTGTGTCGACAAAAAAAAAAAAAAAAAAACCTCGAGCCAGTTGCACTTAAAATCATTAGTTACCCCGGCACCAGAGAAAAGCAAATGTATTTCCTTCAATTGTTTGGATGATAAGAAACGAGTAAATACGTACTGCTACTAATCATACTAAGTACATTCTGACTACTTCCGAAGGGGAAGAGAAAAATTAAAAGAGAAATCACGTAATCTTACATTTCAGAAGGCATACAGCTACACAGCTTTAGCACAGAAATATCAGTAGCAATAATGATTATCTCTTTGATCAGATTTACTTAGATTGTTTAACTATTGTCCTTATTTATGTAGTTTATAATTGAATTATTATCTCAATTAGGGTTACATATGTGTCGAACCGCTCACGAACAGTTCGATTCAAAATTCGACTCGAACTCGATCAACGTTAAACTCGAGAAGAGCCCAAGTTCGAACTCGAATTCAAAGGTATTTAACTTGATTTTATATATAAATTTTATTTAATAATAAAATTATAGATATATCCATAATATTTTATTATTTATTAAGAAAAATTACTATTTTGTTTATTTTTTAAAAAATAAAATAAAATATTATTTTTTTAAGCTCGTGCTCGATTCGATTCAATTTTGAGATTGAACTCGACTTCGAACTTTATATTGAGAATTCGATAAAATTAAATCGAGACTTGACTCGACTCGTTTGTATTCCTAAGTTTTTCTCAACCAACCATCGCACAGGCCACAAATTGATCTGATGATACTTCCAGCCAATTACGTGCACATGTATGGCATCGAAGTTCAACAACCACTTAAAATGACGTAGTATGCAAGTATTCATTACACGAGATACATGAGTATTTTTTAAAGGACAAATCATGTACTTCGCTCAATAAGTTTTTATCACGTTGAATAATTTTTCAAGGTCCGGCCAGTGGGAATCGATGCACCTGAACAAGGCGCATGCAGATGATTATTTTAACGGTGCATTCAGTCAAAGAAGAAATCGGGTGTCCAACGTCCAAGGGTTCGTACGCAAGCTCATCAGCTGACTCCCAAGCCAAGTATGTACACTACAGCCGTATAACATATCCTTTGGCCGTTTCGACCCTCATTTCATACCAACTTCTCTGCTCGAGTCTGATCGAGCTAGCTTGCAATGGCCCTCTCTCTGCATCATTTATCCCTTTCCTCTAAAAACTTGCAATTTGGGCACTGCGTGCCTACTGATGTTAAGAATGTCCCTGCAGGAGCAGGTGTGCATTTTGGCCAAACATCTCAAATCAAGAAGGGCTTGGTGAAAAGAGGAAATCAGAAAAAGTGCGGCTTGAATTTGATAGGAAAACCAAGTGATCCTTGCTTGTCACAGGCAATTGATGAGTTTCATGAAAATCACGATGACGTTACTGAGAAGTTGCCGGAGAAGCAATCGGTAGCGGATGCGTGGAGATATATACACGGAGAAGATGATTGGGCAGGACAGCTTGACCCAATGGATCCACTGCTCCGAACTGAGCTCATCCGGTACGGCGAGATGGCTCAAGCTTGTTACGATGCTTTCGACTTTGATCCCTTTTCCAAGTACTGTGGAACTTGCAGGTTTGAACGTCATAAATTCTTCCGGAGTTTGGGGATGACGGAGCATGGGTACGAGGTAACTCGGTATATCTATGCTACGTCTAACATTAATCTCCCAAATTTCTTCAAGAAATCGAGGTGGCCTAAGGTTTGGAGCAAAAACGCTAATTGGATAGGATTCATAGCCGTGTCAAACGACGAAACAACAAAACGATTAGGCCGTCGCGACATAACTGTTGCCTGGAGGGGGACGGTGACGCGCCTAGAATGGATAGCAGATTTGATGGACTTCCTAAAACCAATCTCTGCAGATAAGATTCCCTGCCCTGATCCAGAGGTTAAAGTGGAATCAGGCTTTGTGGATCTCTATACTGACAAGGACGAAAGCTGTCGATTTTGCAGGTATTCAGCAAGAGAACAAATTCTGGGCGAGCTAAAGAGGCTGGTGAATATGCACCGCAAGGAGGAAATAAGCATGACAATTACAGGCCACAGCTTGGGCAGTGCACTGGCGGTGTTGAGTGCATATGATATTGCTGAGACGGGCGTACATGTAAGGGAGGATACCAGCGCAATCCCTGTATGCGTGTTTTCGTTCTCAGGGCCCAGAGTTGGGAATGTGAGGTTCAAGGAGAGACTTGAACTGCTGGGGGTGAAGGTGCTGAGGGTGGTAAATGTTCATGATCTGGTGCCTAAATCGCCTGGAATTTTTTTCAACGAAAAGGTGCCGGCAATGGTGATGAAATTGGCCCAAGGCCTGCCTTGGAGTTACTCCCACGTGGGGGTGGAGCTGGGCTTGGATCATAAGAACTCGCCATTCCTGAAACCAAATGCTGACCCTGGCTGTGCTCACAACCTCGAAGCTCACCTGCATCTACTCGACGGGTTAGTCTCTCCTCCTTCACGTACTCAAAATCTCTCTCTCTCTTTTTAAAAAAAAAAAAAAAAATTTATAGAAGAAGAAAAAGAAGCCATTTCCCAGTACTCGGGCGGGAATAAATGATTTCATAGAACGAGTTAACTTCTGATCGATGGTGGGTGCAGATACCATGGAAAAGGGCATAGATTTGTGCTGGCAACCAGAAGAGATCCTGCACTGGTGAACAAAGACTGCGACTTCTTGAAGGATCATCACCGCATTCCGCCGCACTGGAGGCAGAATGAGAATAAAGGGATGGTGAAAAACAAAGACGGGAGATGGGTGCAGCCTGATCGCCCCAAACTCTATGATCACCACCATCACTCCGATTCTGATCATGATAACCACATACACCATCATCGCCTAATTTCTGCTTCCTGATTCCTTCTTTTTCTTTTGTCAGATGTTACTACGCCCACATGGTTGGCTGTATAGCACCAAAGGGAGCTGAATTATTTTATTTTGAGGAAATTAAAATATGTTATCCTCGTCGTCACAACAAGATTAACTTTGAAATCCCACATGGGGTTTCTCTAAACAGTCAGTCTCTCTTCTGTCAATTTTTTTTTTTTTTTTTAAAAAAAAATTTCTATAAATCATGCACTCGAAATCCTTGAAAGCTGTCACCAAACTAATGAAATCAATTACTTACCGGATAGACGTGCTCTGTGCTCCGTGCTTATCGCTAGGCCAAAAATAGAATAACGTAAAAGGGCAAAGTTTGCTAGCTAGCATTAATGAATACTTACACAGAAGAAAAAAAAAAAGGAAAGAAAAGCTAGTAGTATTAACAGTCTTAGACGACAAAACCTATTATCAAACGCACTTGATTTCTAAACAGCAGGCCAAACTCATGGCATAAATAAAATACTAAAAAAAAAAAAAGAGGTTGTTCATGACACACTTTACAGGCAGACCGACTTTTTTTTGAACAAGTAATAATGTTCATGTTGAGGACGTAGGATATAGTGTGAAAAGTCCAAACTAACGAGTCAACTCCTTGGATCCAATCCAATACTTTTTTTCCAAAAAAAAAACTCTTAAGCATAAAATTTCACTATTTTGTTTTCGCTTTTGTGGTACGCAAGAACGAGAATATATACAGCTGCCTGCTCGAAGATTTCACTCCAATTCTTGAATTCTTTTAATCACCTTTAGATTTTTTTGGGGGAGGGGGGGTGGTGGTGGTGGGGGGTCAGCATCATTTCTCAACTACTGGGATGGTGGATGGTTGTGTTTCTTTTCTATAACCAGAGCAAGGTTCCGTTGTATTAGTCTCGTACGTACGTACTGCTTCTACCTATTTCAATCATTCATTCAAATATATCTAAAAACGAAGAATGAGAGCAACAGCAGACCAACCTCATCGATTGCGTAAATTAATTAACCTCGGAACAACAAGCAAGCATGTGCGTGCCTGCATTAAGTTGCTACAATAAAAGAAGGCTGCGGACAATATTAATTGGGCAGTGTTCATGTATACTAATT
Source organism: Coffea arabica (assembly GCF_036785885.1). NCBI lineage: Eukaryota > Viridiplantae > Streptophyta > Magnoliopsida > Gentianales > Rubiaceae > Coffea > Coffea arabica. The sequence goes on along the minus strand of NC_092311.1, from coordinate 53,082,709 downwards.
AAGTAGTAGTAGTATATATGAAGATAGATGGATGTTTCGTACAGAGACATAAGTCTCGTTTGCTAAGTGAGTTTTTTAGATTTTGTCTAAAATTTTATTGTAAAAGTTGTAGAAAAAATTTTTGAAAAATCTTTTTAGATTAAAATGTGAAGAGGAACCATGTGCTGCATCAAACAAATAAATTAAACAGGGTACATGTCTCATTTCCTTGACCATTGAACTTCCCCAAAGGACCAAAAAAATTACTACTAAACAAATACTTGTTCACTTCCGATTTCTGAAACTTAATAACCACATGCAATGAAGACTGAAGAGTTGGATGTTCCTTGGAACGTCATAGTAATATCTTGGAGTCAGAGGATTTCTCTTTTCGGTTGGATAATTAAATTGCCAGAATAAATCTTTCTTTTATATATTAAACTCCAGCTATCATAGCGAAATACACAACAAACAGGCTAATTTCTTTTCTTTATATCTGATTCATTATAATTGGACATTTCTACTTGCTTTACTTTTTTTTAAAAAAAAAAAATCTTAAAAAAGGCATCAGGTGAGATCTTACATGTAGTCGAAACAATATACAAACACACAGAATGGTGAGATATCAGCTTTAATAACTTCATTGAGGATTCAATCATCTCCTCAGAAAGTGTTGTCAGCTAATTCATTGACAAGGTGGACAGATAGCCATCAAACAACAGAAAAAAGAAAGTGCATAGTAGAGGTCCAACGCATGCTCCAGCAAACATTATGGGCTAGCTGGGGGAGGACCATGACCGTGAGCAACCACAATTAATCATCCCCCGACCTTCCGTAAATGACAAGCAGCATCAGCATGGTGATAAACCCTCAGGATTTCGCAACTTTGATCGCAAAAGAGTCTGTAATGGTATATGGATGATGTTCCTAAAGTTGACTCCATAGGAATGGATGCGCGTAGTAAAGTTACTCTTTTAGAGTTAAATTCGACATTGGGAGCAAGTTAACGAGCATTTTCCTTGATACTAATTAATGCCTCGGTGGATTCTTGAAGATCATGGAAGAGTCTCACTCCAAACGAGGACTTGAATTATAAAGAGATAATTAGTGCTGAAGCGTTGAGAATCATCCAACCAGATGATGAATGCTATAGACTACGTTAGTTGTATACTTGCATAGGATTGGCCTACGTACGTACGTATGTATGTATATGTATATGTGTATGCATAGAATCCGATCAGACACTAATTAATTTTATTTGTATTTATGTGTCACTGATCTGAAGTGTACTCAAACCCCATCCAGCCAGCCATTCCAGTTTCCAAGTTCCAAGTTCCAACCATATCAGGTGTAGTATAAAACTAGTAGTAGTATTGATTACTCCTCCGCGCTCCATCATCCTTTTTGTTGAGGCTGAATATTCATCAGCCAAGTATGGCTCTCTCCCTATGCAACTGCAAGACGCCTCCAGTTTCCTTCAAGCAAGATGTATTACAGCTCGCTGCCTTTGAAACTCCACGACAGTTTTCACTTTATTATTCCGTTTTCTGCAAAAAACAGCTGCAGTATCAGCGCAAAGAATCCAGCAACAGGAATCATAAGCTCGCATCTCTGGTGCTCGGACGAGCCACCTCTAAAACTAATCAATCGCACTTCTCATCCGTCGCTACAGAGTTGGAAGAAGGAACCAGTTTGCTGGACGAATGTCATGACATTAACAACCAACTCGCTGCCGAGATTGGAACGAAATTAGCGGATTGCTGGAGGGACATGCACGGCGAAAATGACTGGGTCGGCATGCTTGATCCCATGGATCCACTTTTACGCACTGAGCTAATCCGTTACGGAGAGATGGCTCAGGCTTGTTACGATGCTTTCGACTTTGATCCTTACTCCATATATTGCGGAAGCTGCAAATTCACCCGCACAAAGTTCTTCGAGGAGCTGGAAATGCTGCAGTACGGGTACGACGTCACCCGTTACCTCTACGCGACATCTAACATTAATCTCCCAAATTTTTTCAAGCAATCCCGATGGCCTAAAGTCTGGAGCAAGAATGCAAACTGGATAGGCTATGTGGCGGTGTCCAACGACGAAACCTCCAGGAAGTTAGGGCGGCGCGACATATGCATCGCCTGGAGGGGAACAGTCACCCGGCTGGAGTGGATAGCTGACATGATGGACTTCCTCAGGCCAATTTCATCTGATAAAATTCCGTGTCCCGATCCAACTGTGAAGGTTGAGTCGGGATTCCTGGATCTCTATACTGACAAGGACGAGAGCTGCCGCTTCTGCAAGTTCTCAGCACGGGAGCAAATTCTGACCGAGGTCAAAAGATTGATAGAAATGTATTCCGACGAGGAGGAGGAACTGAGCATTAGTATAACGGGGTACAGTTTGGGGAGTGCTTTGGCGACATTGAGCGGATACGACATCGTTGAGACGGGGATAAACGTTGGTCGAGACAGTCGGGGAGTGCCGGTTTGCGTGTATTCGTTTTCAGGCCCAAGAGTCGGGAATGTTAGGTTTAAGCAAAGAGTGGAAGGGCTCGGGCTAAAAGTCCTGAGGGTGGTCAATGTTCACGACGTGGTGCCCAAGTCTCCCGGTTTGTTTTTCAACGAAAATGTGCCGCCGGTGGTTATGAAGTTGGCGGAGGGATTGCCGTGGAGTTACTCGCACGTTGGTGTGGAGCTGGCCCTGGATCACAACAACTCTCCCTTTCTCAAGCCTACCACGGATCCCGTCTGTGCCCATAACTTGGAGGCTCATCTGCACTTGCTTGATGGGTGAGTCACACTTTCTAGTTTCCACCTGCTGTGATCCTTAATAATGCATTCATACTTCATGGTGCGATTAAACAACGTACCAATGCGGCCAAGACAAGACTAGAGACTAATGGCTAGTCCAGCTAGGGTGAAAAAGTCCTCCCTGTCGTGGAAATACACATTTGACTGGTTATTTTTCTGTCAAGTCTTAAAAATAACAATCAAAATACAGGGATGAAGTCATCGTAAATGGAAAAGACACAAAAAGAGCCAAATTTTAGCAATGATATTAATAATATTTGCTATTTGTCGTGGCATAGATACATGCCATTTCAGATGAGAACCACTTCATTTTCAATCAGTCGGAGGACCAAAGAATTAGAGTAGTAGTATATCATATCGTCCAAAAGGGCTTTCACGATCTGGGTCCGGCAATTGAAAGTGAAAGATTGCAGGCATCCATGTTTAAAGCATCTTTATTTGCGTCTTGACCTGGTGGAACCATAGCTTTATTGGCTTTTTTATTTTTTTGGGGTTGGAAAAACTTGGCAAGCTCTAGTTCCTTTTTTTTTTTTTTTTAGCTTTCCACATCGTTTTGCCTACGCAAATACTACTGTGTGATGCAGATACCATGGAAAAGGGCAAAGGTTTGTGCTTGCGAGTGGAAGGGACATTGCTCTGGTGAATAAGGCGTGCGATTTCTTAAAGGATCACCACTGTATCCCACCGAATTGGAGGCAAGTTGAGAACAAAGGGATGGTAAGAAACAGGGAGGGCCGGTGGGTCCAAGCAGAACGCCCCAGGCTCGATGATCACCCCGGGGACATCCACATTCATCTCAGCCAACTTAGCCGTCTTCCAAATTAGCATGGGTTTGTATAATTTGCCGGAGTTTGATTAGCCTTCGGAGGTCAGAGACTTGTCAAAGGAGAGAAATGAAAAAGTTCTGCTCTGATTCTTCAAACCGGAGTGTGATCTTTTCACAGTTCGATTAAATTCTTGATGAGCCGCTCTTCCTCCAGCGTTAGAAAATCAAATCGCACGAATGATCGCATGTTGAATAAAATCTTGTTCAAGATGCAGTAGCATACTTGAAAAGGTATAATCTTATCTTAACCAGTGTACGTCAAATTAATCCACGAATAAACACCAATTTGAGGTATCGCTCGACCTGAAAATTGCCTTGAGCCTTATAAAGCCCGTCCTGTCAAAGGCCAGTAATTACATCTAGTTTGTCGACATCATCCAGTTTGATCCATCCCGCAACCTCAAAACCAGTCGTGGGCTTGCATGGGTTCGTTTACCAATAAAGGACACTATAAAAGACACTACCGAGAACAAATGATCAAATACATATTAGCGTACATTTCTCATGTCATGGTACGTGAATTGAAAATCTAGGGCCTATATAAAGGAACACCGCCATTATTGTTTCTAGGCAATTCCGTGGGGTACTCCAAGGATGAGCCCTGCCAGAAAATGCCACATTTCAATAGGTTACGCCATCACGTTCCGTCACTAGAAAATTTACTAAATATAAAAGAAACACTTGTAACAGAACCGTTCTTATACACTCACGAAATCTGGTTTAACAAGTCCTTTATAAATTTCGTTCCTAGCTCAATCACCAAAGGGAAGAGAACCTATTAACTGCTCTATTTGCAGGCAATCTTGCAAATTATTCAACAAAGTAAATCTACAAACACCGGTTGACTTCACCACCATCGTGGCTGCTCCAGACAATAATAATATCATGTCAGGGACATCTTATGTACAACGTGATGTAGGGGAGATCTCACGGATCTGCCATGCATAAAACTTCCACGCCAACTGTTGATTGCGAATGACTTCCGTACTTTCTATATCCACCAGGCACTGTTAAGTTTCCTTGTCTGAAAGATTAACTCCAGAATGACAAGGACATGGAAAGGAAAAAAAAATAAAATCCATCACTTGTAGAACTATTATTCATTCGAGTATATAAACATAGTGGAGAAGGTGCTAGAGTGCTGATATTCATCATGATCTTCGCCATTTTCCTACACCATAACGACCTAGAAGTGATCATCAATATTTTCTGATCAAGGACACTAGAAGATGTTGAACCTTTTCCTTCCCTAACCCTGAATTCCATTTAACAACTATTGTCCGCAATAACGAAGTGGCCTCTGGATGCGGGTAAATTAAGTGAAAGAAGATGAACGCCATTACTTTCATAAGTTTTTGACAATGACATGACGTAATCCCAATTAGAGAGCAGGAACAACTTTTCCAGTATAATTGTCTAGCTGCACTCATTTTACACCATTCAAAAGGTTGTGAGGAGTTTCAATTAGCTTCCAAAACAACCTAAGAAAATAAAAAACCACTTGGAAAAATTGGATTCCCTAATCAGCTGAGAGCGTCAGCTGGAAATCAATAGCAGAACAGAAGCATTTTCAAGAATGATCACCATTCAACATTCAACAAAATGTCATGACGTTATGCATAGTTGGAAAAATGATAGATATGATTTAAAACAGTAGCTTTGCCGCTTCTTTTAAATGTAACTAGTGGGAAATGCACGCCCTTTGCGTGTTCAAATTAAAAAAAATTATAAGGAAAAACAATAAGCAGTTATTAAAAGGTTTTATTAGGTTGTGTAATGTGAATTTTTTTTTTGTGTTGTTAAACAGAAAAGGAAAAAGAAGTTATTGGTGGTTATTGGAGGTTTCTGCTAATTAGCATTTTAGTGGGAGGGTAAATAAGGAAAAACAAAAAGTGACAAAAAATGTCTACACCATACCCTTTTCTCTCAATAGTAAGATGTTTCACTTCCATCCCAAAAAAAAAGAACAAATAAAAGAAACACAGGTGCGGAAACAGGAAAACACATGAATAGGTTAAACTAGAAAAAAAGTAGCATCAACAACCCAAAAAGATTATTTGTTAACCATGCTCTTACCCCTCCAAACTTTGAATGTTATGCATCGCACAAATTGCTTGGCCAACTAGTTCAAACTCCAGCAGCGGCTTTAATCTCGGAGTCTGTCTTTCCCTGAGGGATGAAAACATAAATTCAATTGTATAAGTTAAGGCTCAGAAGAAAGCAGCAGCAATGAGAAAAATACTGGTTCTAGGCTGGAAGCAAACTGCACAAGAAAAATGTAACAACTAATTGGTGCCAAACGTAAATTCTGGTAAAACAGCTGCCAGAATTATAATGCGTAAACCAAGACTTTGTTCTTTTTGTGTGGAGGAGGGATGGGGGAGGGATCTCTAGAGTTGAGACAAATAGGACCCTTGTAATTTAAGATACTCCTTGTAAAACAGCTGCTAGAATTATAATGCCTAAACCAAGACTTTGTTCTTTTTGTGTGGAGAAGGGAGGGGTGAGGGATCTCTAGGGTTGAGACAAAGAGGATCCTTGTAATTTAAGATACTCATTTTTCATTGTAAAACAGCTGCTAGAATTATAATGCCTAAACCAAGACTGTTTTTTTGGTGTGGAGGGGGAAGGGGGAGGGATCTCTAGAGTCGATACAAAGAGGATCCTTGTTATTTTAAGATACTTATTTTTTGGTAAATTTCTTGTTTAATAACAGTATACTCAAAATTTCATTTTTACATAATAGACAGAGTGTTAGCAAGAGTAGGAAGGTAAATATCTCAAATATCTGAGGTTAATTAAACCGATCAGGGCTTTGTCTAATAAAAAGGTGATCAGGGAGGGCAGTTAATTTGATCCAGATTAAGGTATAGCCAAAGACTGACCTCAGGCACACTCCTTCGAACCTTTCGTGTTGGTGTCCTCATTGTGACAAGCTCCTCTGCCGTTGTTGGGTGAATACCAACTGTTGCATCAAAATCTGATTTTGCCAAGCCAGATTTCACTGCCACTGCAAAACCCTGGAGTTTCATACAAGAACCACATTATATCATCCATAGATCCTCTATGAAACATATTATCAAGATGAGCGGGTGTAACCAAAGGACGACAGCAACCTGCACAATTTCTGGGGCATCATCTCCACACATGTGCAACCCCAGGACAATGTCTGTCTTTGCACATACTATAAGCTTCATAAAAACTCGATCTGGAAGACCAGAGAGAGTTGCTTTTAATGGCCTGAAGTTTGCTGTGAAAATATCAACGTCACCATATTCTTTTATGGCCTGTAAAACCTTAACAAGTTACATTTAACAGACAATCGTAGCTTTTGCACGTAATTTCAAAATTTGCCAACCTGTTCTTCAGTGAGACCAACTTGCCCAATTGGTGGCTGTGAAAACACGGCAGATGGTATAGCTCTGCTCAAAGAAAAGAAAAACCTGGTTAGAGAGGCACACAGCATATTTGCAATAGCAGTACCAAAGTAGCACGAACAGAAATCAACTTTATATGCCTTTTTTCCGAGGATTATTCACATTCAGAACCCACCAAAGAGATTGAGACAAGACATGATGAGCACCTGTAATCTGGTCTTGTTGGCTCATTAGCAAAAAGAGTTTTTGCCAGTGCCCCACCCTCCATTAAGGCGACTGGAGTCAAATTTACCCTATCAGTAGCATCTCCAACAGCCCAAATTGATGGAACTGACGAACGGGAATATTCATCAACCTAATGAGGAAACCAAGAATTACCTATATGCACTTGGGAATAGGCATATGATACTGGGGGCAAGAAAACAGTGAAAACATGGATAAAATACCTCAATTGCTCCATTTTTTGTCAATTTGACTCCAACATCCTCCAGTCCCAAATTCTGCCATGCAAGTCAATAGCTTAACATCTAAATTAAATTCCACTCACAGCTAGCTAATGCAACTTCTAAGCTAGCTGATTTCCCGAAAGTAAAGGTTTTAACTCTTCCCATTGCAAGCATCCATGTTTATGAAGAACAGAGATAAAAAAAACAGAACAACAAAAATAATCCAGAGAAGGACAACAAACAGGCAACATCCAAACTGCCATCCCATTTCCCAAAGGTTGCAGTCCCAGATAGAATAGTTAGTCAAACAGAACAAAGGACTAACCCTTGTATTTGGTTTACGTCCTGTTGCAAACATGATATGAGAGAAACCGTCCACTGTTCCTTTGTTTGTCTTCAAAGAGAACGTGCCATCTGATGATTTTTCAACAGCCTGAGGTGACTCTTCGGAGTGGAACTCAATTCCTCTCAATGCCATCTGTTCTCCAACAAAATCCCTGATCTGCAAAATTCAAAAATGAAGAGCTCTGCTATATCAGTAAATATGTTGGGATGAAGTACAGATAAAAGGCTCCAAAACTAATGCCATGTCCTCACCTCTTCGTCAAAGCCCCTCAAGACTTTCTTCTGTCTTATAAATACATGGACTTCACTTGATAAGCCATTGAAAATGCCAGCAAACTCAACAGCTATATATCCACCACCAACTATTGCAATTTTTGTGGGTTTTGATGGCAAATCAAGGGCTGCATCAGAATCAATAGCAAATTCACTTCCAGGAATATCTGGAATAAATGGGCGTCCTCCAACTGAAATAAGTATGTTTTTTGCAGAGTAGAGTTTTCCATTGACATTCACTGTGTGAGGGTCCACAACCTGCGCATAGAAGGCCATCCAAATTAGTTCTTTACTCCTTTTAATAACAATCATAGTGTCTGACAGGAACAATGTCTCCAAAAAAATGAGCTAAGCACGGAAGATCACCCAACCTTTCCTCGTCCTTCAATCAACTGGACACCAGCATTTTTCAAAATGTTCTTGTAGATGCCATTTAGGCGCTGCAATTCTGCATTTTTGTTCGCAATCAGGGTACTCCAATCATGTTTGGGCTCAGTTTCATAGTTCCATCCAAAACTACAACTCTCTTCAAATTCATGAGAATACTTGGACGCATAGACTAGTAGCTTCTTCGGTACGCATCCACGAAGAACACACCTTTAGTGAGAAATTAACCAGGAATATTTAGGAAACAAGCAAAGTATTTATGGTCAATCGGCTAGACACACTTGTGACAATTACAGCCATTCTCATCTACAAAATGTAATCAAAATCTGCCCTTTTATATAAAAAATCAATTAAACAAGAGTATCAACCATACCCTTGGTTAAAATGCATAAAATGCTTGACAACTCAAAAACAGCCTAGCCTATGCACTTTGATGATCCCAGAATCGACATAAGATGGTACGCTGTTAAAATTGCTTAGCGGAAAATAAGAAGAAAAAGTTGAGGAACTATACGTGCCGCCGACGCCGCCGGTGATATCAGAGGAGACAGTGGAGAAAGGAAGCTCACAAACGGCAACAGAAGCCCCGAAATTGGCAGCGAAGCGCGAAGCTCTGACACCGCCGCTACCAGCGCCAATGGTGAAGAGGTCAAAGTCGTAGTTACGATCTGGCTCGGAGCCAGCACCATTTGTAGATTCGGCCCGGGGAGTAGTGGTGCTGATGGGGCGGCAGCGTAGAAAGGAGTGGCTCCATCGGCCGCTAGAGAGAAAAACGCCAACGTCTAGGGTTCTGAATTGATAGGAGGGAAAATTTGGGAACTTTTTGCAGAGCGAAAGGGTTTGGAAAGTGAGGGTAGTGCCTAGCTTGGGTGTACTCAGAGATGTTGCCATTCCCCGCTTTTCTTCTCTTCTTCTATCCTTGCTCCCAACTCCCAAGGAGGAGGTTCTCATGCGACAGTGGCGGACAACTCCAATTTATACTTGCCAGCCTTTCAATTTCATTTTTTCTTTTCTTTGTATAATCATATCCCACTTCTGTGCTCACGTTTTCACTCTGAGCAAATTATCTGAACAGCCATTGAACATTTTGAATATTATAATTTTAGTCACTCAATTTTTAATACCATGTATTTACCATTAAGTCTGATCAATTTTGGGTCATTTTGTTTATTTTCACCATTAAATCTGCTAGATTTGATTATGTTTTGTGACTCGTGCGAATCTAATCTTATATCTGACAGATTTAATGATAAAAACAGATGAAATAACCCGAAATTTATACATTTAATAGTTTAATGGATAAATACATACTTTTTAAAAGTTAAGTAGCTAAAACTCTATTATTCAAAAAATTTAATGACTGTTCAAGTAATTTTTTCTTCATTTTATTTTACTGGCAAACATTGAATTAGTCCTATAAGCTTTTCGATACATGTTACAAGATTTTTTTTGTTTCAAATCTACATTAACAATGAATAAACTAATAGATTTACACGCACAAATATGATTAAATGTACAAAATTTAAATTTAAAAATCTAAATTTCACACATATGGAATACATTCTACTAGTGTAACATCACACAGTGATCAAGTTGATCTCCATATGCAACGAAACAGACCGTCATTATTTTGGTATGATAAGCCAACTCTCATGCTCAGCTTAATTTTTCTTCTGCTAGTTAATGCCAAAAAAATGAAAGGAAATTTAATCTTAATCATATACATTATCTATCGTATTAATCTTTCTTACACTGTCAATATTAGATGAATGATAACTATACAAAATTTAATTTTGAAATCCAAATTTTGCACATGTATCACGAATCTAACGGTGATAGTGCATACAGTGACAGTGTATATAAAATTTACTTTTATCCATATTCGGTTAGATAAGCATTTTATGAAAAAAAAAAAAAAAAAAAAACCCTGTTCAATAAATTCACCACAATTTCGACAAGTTCCAAGATACAACTGAAGGGGTTCCAAGAGGATTTGGAAAGTTCTCAACTAATGAACATGAAACACCCTCACCTGAGGCTCATGCCAATCAAGTTGAAAATTATGTTAATGCAGAAACACAATAGCCAAGGCAACAGCAATTCAACTGGAAGAGACTTCTAGGGCAGATTGTCATTAACACTCCATACAAAGGAATTAAAGATAATTTTTTATAGACCAATTTTTATGTTGTTTTGGTTATAAAACTATTAGGTATTATTTTCTTTTCCTGCTTTTCTGCTCCCTGGAAAAAACAAAAACAGAAACAAGAAAACAAAACTCTGCATGGAGACGTGAAATGAACCAGAACTAGTGATCAAAATCAAACCACTTACAGCAACGCGAAATATAATCCCATAGTTTACAATTAACATACGAACTTCTGGTTAAGAGTTTCCGTAGTAAACGATATATTATTTTGCTTTTCCTGCCTCAACGAATTGCAACCCCAATTATGAATGCAAGTAATCTTTCCCTCGAGCCTAACACAAACCCCAAATACAAGGGAAAACTGGACAGACAGCTTTAAAGGACAGTCATGACAAGAGATTAAAAAGGTCTACGAAAGCACTCTTGTTCAATGTCCTCATGTAGAGATATAAGAAGGGTCATGCTTGCTGCTTGAGTAATCAACTGACTGTGTAAACTTCTTCTAACAATAAAAGATCACCACCCCAGAGCATGTTAAACCCACCATGCAATGGGACCCAAACCATCAGCATCAAGTGATCCCTGTTAATACCAACACAGCGATATTCAAATCCACTGGTTACTTGCATGTGTTGCATGTGCAAAAGACAGGATTTTTTTGGAGAAAATTGTTGGCCATAAATAGAAGAAAATCAAGGTACGAAAAGTAAACCAAAAAGGAAAATCACCAGCATGAAATCCGTAATACAAAAATCCAAGTTGAATGGATTCCTTACAGTGATCAGCATAGGGGCGAAAGGTTTTGAACCATCATCTTGCTCCAGTGGCAGTGAAGGATACTGAATGCTGTGAACCCGGAATCTAATCTGCAGTCAACCACCAGAATCAAATTCAAAGTGTGTTGCATGAGTTTCAACCAATATTTGGCAAGTGACAACCATCAAAATACAAAAGAAACCTCATCCATGCCATCGATAGGGTAATTTTGTTCATTAAACTCCCATATCCACCTAACCTGGTTCCTGTGATGGGCATTGACACAGATGTAGGGGAGTTAGGCTTCATAATGAATTCATGGTATTGAAGATAATCAACTGAATACTGTCCTCGAGGGTACTAATTAGATCGTATGCTCACTTATCTTCTGGATCAGGCTCATCATGTGAGGGACTTGGTAACAAAGCTCTAGGTATGTATATGTCATCAAAAAATCCAAGTGATACTGTGAGCACAAATTCCAAGTCATTAGTCATGACTCATGAAAAGTTGATCCTGAGTAATTGCAGAAAACAGAAGCCCTAGGAATAAAATTGATCTTCACAGAGAATAGCTGAAGGAATGCCTCCAACCAAGATGTAAAATGACATGCTTTTCATTCAAACAAGCAGATCATACCTTAAGATGATTATTTGATTGAAAAATATCTATGAGATTCAAAAACTCGACGAGTTAATTTACTACCAAAATGAAGCCAATATACATTCAGCGGCACATTACAACGTATAAATGCTCCATCAAAGCCTTCAAGATCTCAACTTGCTGTGACAGTTTAGACTCTATTCTGTTATTAGAGCCACCATTCCAAGTGCCTATTTTATGCTCAGAAAAACAACTGAGAATAGGAAAAATTGTCCCGAGAATCAGTATGCTCAATATGCATAAAGTAATCTTAAAACATACAGCGTAAACCGGTGGAGGAAGACTCTTTAAGTCTTGCGGAAATAACCTCTCCTAGAAAGGGGCGAAACATTAGCAGTCTGAACTTCACCTGACACAAACCAAGATCCTGTATTTGTTAGTTCATTAAATACTGGATTGTCCAACAAACTGACAATGAAATATTTATTTGTCTTGAGCTGCACCTTCAAGCATGCATGCGTACAGTTTTGTTGTAGATGTATGCATGATAAAAGTAATGCGTATGTGTGAATTTTCTTTAGCTAATGTAATATTACCTAGACCAGATAGTAACAATAAAAAACAGTCCTCTAATTACTGAGAGAAAGATCGTAATATATATCACAATAGAAATACCGTATAAGTTGAAGCGCCATCTCCCGGAAAGATAAAGCCGCCATCAATTGACCTAATATCGTACACAGATATACAAAGCCCCAATTTTGCAATAACCTTGGATAACAAACACCACATATAACATGAGGCACTTCAGGTAATTATGCAAAATATCATATGCTTTGTAGTCCAAAACCAGAAACCAAAATGGAAAACTAGTAAAGGAAGAACTAAGGAGAGCAACCATCATACCTTGTCTAGAAACAGACCTTCGAGTTCTCCCTTAATTGCTTCGGCAAGAGGAAGATTAAGGAGATGGGGAGGCAATCGCAACGTGTGCTCAATCTCGCTCAAGCAGAACATTTCACGTTGATCCAATGTTGCAATTTCCACCTAGGGAGAATGAGAAATATTTAGCGGAGTTCATCATATACAGAAAAGACATAAACCTGCCATACACGTAAATGCATGATTGATACTCCAAGAAACGCCATGCAATAAACTTCTGAACTTTTTTGAAAGATAAAAGGCAAAAAAAGAGAAAAGCCATGCTACATTCCGGCCGCTTAAGCCTCAATACATGATTTGACCAATGAACTGTGAGTTGTTACTGGAATGAGAATTTGGAGGACAGCTAGGCAGATTCTGGAAGTTAACGAGAAAAGGGTATGAAAAGGATGAGTTAGCACGTTCAGCATGTACTTGGCAAACAATCGAACATGTCCTGGGCATCTCGTAGTTCAACTCAAGCAGAAAGCATACAATCAATGTCACCATCTAAACGCAATTCCAACTCGTGACTGGAGCAAACAGCACGGATATCTGCTAAAAGCAACGAACATGATGTTCTAATTTCAGAATATAGCGATTTGACCAACTCACCTTGAGTGGTTTCCTAAAGGATAGAGAACGGGCAGACTGCAGAGTTGGGGGTCAAGCCTTCAAGGAACCCAAATGCCCTTTTATTCTTCCAAAGCGTTGTTTTTCTGTTTGTTTAGGCTGGCCTTCTTGAACTTGAACCTGAACTTCAAGCAGCAGCAGCAGTAAAGCGAGGCAATAAAATCAAAAGTTACAACCTGGGTTAATTGCCACTGTTAAGCAATTGACGGTTGAACTTTTATTTTTTGATTTGTTTCAATGGACGGTTCAGATTAATAAGTGTAAACTTTATTTTTTCTTCTTCACTTGTAAGTTTTTTTTTTGCTGCAACGATAACATTTTTACAATTTCATCAAAGAAAGCCATTAAAAGTGACAAATCACAAATAATGGTCGGAGATAAGATTTAAACTCTTTAACTCTCGGTAGTAATCAAGAGACCAAATGATTGTTGCTTCTGCGCTTGTAAGTAGATGTACATAGTTTTTCTTCCATGATTTTTTTTTTTAAATAAGTGAGAAGTCTTAATTTTTATTTTACCATCCAACCCAACTATTTCTCTTTTCTTGTGATTAAAAATTGAAAGCCACTTAAGTGTTCCACCACCCCCCCTTCTCTCTTTCTGGTTAAAAATCAAAAGCCGTTAAATGAAATTTTTTTTTTTTCGGTTTGGAGGGGTATTCCGGAATCACTCAGATTAATCCCTCTAGACTTGGCAGAGTTCACCCCAAAAATGCTCAGCAACGATAACAAGTGGGTGTCGAATCTAAAACCTTGCTATAAAGACAAACGATCAGTCCTAACCGAGCTACCCACTGGCCCGTTAAGTGAATATAGTGCAAGTATGTGTAGAACTTGCATACGAACTCCATGTGGCCCGGGCCGCTGATTGTCCTGATACAAGAATTGCTGAAATTGTTCTGCCATTACAACAAATAAAATTGGAAGGTTTGAAATTTGCGACGAAGTCTGCATTCGGTGAGAAACTTTTTCTTTTTTTTTGAGTCATTGTCCTTTTATCTATATCCTACTTTATCCTAATCTATTTGGGGGTGAGAACCTTTTTTTTTTTGTTATTGTCATTTGTCGCATTCAGTGAGAACCTTGAATATCACATTTGTTACTACCCCTTTCTTTCTCCGGCAGAAGAAGTCTTTTTTGGATATCCCCGCAAGATTAAATCTTGCCAGTTGCAATATCTGGAACCAGTGTTCATTATTCACTTCCTTAATAAACTTTTGCTCTTGATTGTTTTACTTTAAGGGAAAAAAATATTAATCGCTACTCTCTCACTCCATCTCCACTAAGTTTTCTAGCTCCGCTAGCTTTGGCAGTAACTCGAGCTTTTTTAGTAGGTTTTGATTGACAACCACGACAAAAAGGCAAATGAATTTATGATAGCAAGGCTAGGAGGAGATGGCAACTCAAATACTGTTAGTTTGTTTGGATTGTAAGTTATTTGAGATATGTTTACTGTAGCTTTTTGTGATGTGATGTATGTGAGATAAAAAAGTAATTGAGAAGGTAAAAAGGTGTATTGAAAATTGTAATAATGACGTAAGCAAATATATTTGGGAAAATAAATACCAATCCAAACAAAAGTTTTACAGAAACACCATCAAATGGAAGTAGTATTACACAAATTTGGTAAGACCAGAGTTGTGGAGTTTATAGAGACAATCCAGACTCCTCGTCCTCTTCAAGGGTGCTGGCGTACACAACGTAGAGGGACCAAATCAAAGCGAAGACACCCAAAAGGATCCAAACAAGTAGGTTGTTGCTCAAGCCAAAGGGGAGCCCAAGTCCTTCTGTGGTCATCCTCTCATCCACCAGTGCCACGGCCGGGCCTGACATGGTTGCAGCACATGCTGCAGCAATCAAGGATGCACCCATCCCCAACTTTGACTCGTTCTCCTCCGCTCCTGACTTTCCCTCCATGGAACACCTCACCTTTCCCATCTTTGTCATCGCTGGCAATCCTGATCCATTGATATTCACGCCACGCAAAGGCTTATGGTTAATTTACGCTCTTTGGACAGATTATTTCCAAGAAAGCTAGAATATGGATGCACTAATTCACTAGTTCTTCTTTTCTTTTCTTTTCTTTTTTAAATGTGATTCAAATTTCAGACTCGCAAGTCGCAATGAAACCAAGACTTGAAATAGGAAACACGGTACACTTTGGAGAC
The DNA here is from genome assembly GCF_036785885.1 of Coffea arabica. Classification (NCBI taxonomy): domain Eukaryota; kingdom Viridiplantae; phylum Streptophyta; class Magnoliopsida; order Gentianales; family Rubiaceae; genus Coffea; species Coffea arabica. Next base: position 53,067,040 of record NC_092311.1, on the reverse strand, counting down.
CTTAAACTCACTAATTGGTTTTTCAATGTTGATCAGGATCAAGATACGACCAAAATTCTCGGAGATGTGACCAAAATTAATAATGAGGACTGGGAAGCAAAGAACCTTACCAAGAGCACACGCGGGACGATCAATGGATGCCTTGGGCATAAGAGCAGCACATGCCACTGACGAGGTTGTAGTATAAGCAGTGATGGAGGCCATTTCTCTTTTCTTTTACAGGGGAAGTTTGAGATGATCAGACCTCTCAGTTGCACTGGGACTCAGGTATAAGTTGCAAGCAGGCGTATCAAGTTTTGTTTATTACTAAACATTGATGCAAACAGGTTGTCATTTACAGGTCTGCCCGCGGCTGAACCACACAGCATGGATACGCAGATAGCCCCTCATCTATAAAAACCCAACCAAAATTTGCCACGTGTGACATTATCTGTTACTATGTTGAAAAAAATTATGGTTTTATATATGAAATAAAAAGTCATTTTAACAGGAAAAGTAAAATGAAAACACGAATCGACTTGCCAAAAAATAAAAACAAAAAGGAAAATTGAAAAGATGAACCCCAATCAATGTTTGAAAAAAGGATGACGGACACACACGCGCACGCTGGGAGGAATCCAGCCTTTCGGTTCCGAACTTCCTTGAGTCCATGGCACACCCGGCCATATCCCAAACCTAGGCACATCCCCGCGTCGATTTTGTGCCTATTGAAGGTCCGAAGCAACGAACCAAATGGAAAAGGATACCAAAAAAGAAGAGAAATTTAGGAAAAACCATTTATGTGGGGTTTTTTGCCCCTAGTTTATGAATGGGTAGACCTTGTCTTGTTTCCCAGTAGACTTAATTATCCATTGAGCCCCTGTGAGTCATAATGGGTCTCAATAAAATCTCATTCATACCCAACTATTCCCATTTTCTGATGGGAAATTTAGGGATTACACTCATTGAGGCCCATGCTCAAATTAGTTACATCCATCTAGTCCAAAGCCCCTCTGGATTGGGTACTCTATTGGAACTTGTTCCACCACCACTCGTAAACAAAAAGAAGAAAATCTTTCTTATGTGATCTAAATTGTAATGCCTCGTGTCATCTTGCAAGGCAACAACATCTTTTACTTGAACAACATGCAGCTATGAACTGACCATTCCTTTTCTGACCCATCACGCGCTTGCATTTCTTTTCTGTAGCTGCAGTTTCCACTTGAATTCCTTTCGTGTTTCCTTGTTCAATTAATTCAATAGCCCTTTTTCGAAATGAAACTGTATTTTTTAATTATGTATGTATATACTCTGCAAGAATATAGGGTTTCCACGAGGTTCTATAGTTTTCGCGATAGCATCTACTTGATCATGCAGTGGCCCTGTTCAGCAGCAGAGAAAATGTTGAATTTCATCCTTCAATGGGAAGGCATTAAAGTGGCAGAAAATTATTGCGTATACAATGTGTAAGCCTCGAAATTCAGAAGCAATGAACGTGATATCGTTTTAAGAATCAGCTATATACACAAGTTGTCCAAGACAAAAAAATTTTGGATCCTATTATTGCTCAACTACTCTCAATTCTCTAAAATTATAGCCTGGAAAAACAAAATAGAGTTCAAATCTACAAGGCTAAAATGAAAGAATTAAGAAAGAATTGGGGACCTGTATCCTTTTGTGAAGCAAATCACGTGATTAAGAAAGACGGTCAGAACTTAATGTGTGATATCCGGTTACGCATGGATGTTGCACTGTTGGAGGTACGGATGATCGTACAGGACGTGGCGCTTCCAAAACTGCTTGTACTTATCAAGACCTATATCCAACCATGGCTTCATTATTCCATCAAAATGAATAACAGCTCCTTGTTCAATGTCACTCAACCTGACACCAGAATCGTAACCCAACCCAAGAATGTGCCATTTCTTCTCTAAAGCTGTTGTCTGTTTGTAGAAAGTCATCCAACCAATGGGCAAACTACCAGCTTTAAACACTGGCCTCTTGTTTCCCTGCATCAACAATAGCCATACATGCGTTAGAAGTGCTTAAGATTTGGTGCTATATCATAAATATCCACATCACAATATATTCATTCATATGTAAGAACAGAAAACAACATTGTCTGGATCCTTCCATACCAACAGCCTGCAGTCTCAAAGTCCTTTTCCCGGGTATACCTTTTGGTGGCCAAAAGGGAATGGGAGTGCGGTTGACAAATGGGGGCAGGAAGGTTAAATGTATTGAACTAATGTCCCAGAGAGAGAGAGATGGGTAACTAAAGATGAATAGTCCACGAGCTACCATGTCTGACAAGAATGATTAGCCAACAAAAACCATAAGCAAGCTACAGTACAAGAAGCACAGAATCTCCTTACCAAATGCAGGTACTTGTGATAGACCCCAGTTAAATTCCGTTTCCTCCATACTTGCAGATCAAACACGTTCATCCCAAATGCCCAGGTGCATGCATTTGCATCAAACCTTTGGGCCACCAGGGGATGTGTGAAGTCAATATACATGTCCATCCTACGGAAAGAAGGCTCGCCTTCCTGACAAGTCTCCACAGCAGCATTAACTTTACCTTTCATGTTTAAACTCCAAAGACCAGTTAGATCCCTTTGCACGACCACATCATGATCAAGAAGCACAATCTTTTTCAGGAAAGGAAAAATATCTGGAAGATAAAAACGAAGGTGGTTCAGCGCAGAAGTATATCTTGAATCAAGGGAGTCTTGCTTCTGCAAAACAGCACCATATCTGGTCGATAACCATTCAAAGTTGTCCACATTCTGGACCTGGACTGTTGCTTTCCCAGGAGGATTTAACAGGAACCACATTGACATTGCTGGGAGGTTAAGAGAATCTGTCACTACATGAAAAACGACCTTCTCTGGTTCCTGTAAAGTACATGAAATTCAATTTGCTCAATAAACTATAACAAAGTAGTAGTTTCCAAACATTAGCAACAAATCATAACTGGATGATTCCACTCAAACATCAGTGCCATTTCTTCCTGCTAATAGAAAAGTTCCTTAAATAATACAACCATATACCACAATCAAGCAACAAAAGCAGTGCTAAATATGAACACACGTTAGAAAAAACAACTCACCTTGGTGATTCATTCAACACAATAATTCACATAAAAAAGGCTAACTAAGAACAAATTATACTGGAGACCAAATTCAACCTCTAGAGTATCAGATAAAGAAATATGGCCTTTAAGGTGAAATACAATTGTCTACCCTAGATTAAAGCATTCATCCAAGGAACATCTACTAGAAGAACTACAACTTCATGACGAGATCAAGGATGCAAATGTCCTTAGTGATATGCCCATTCTGCCTTTCAAAATGCACCAACTCTATGCCTGATAGCCTCTCTTTTGCCTCCACGTAGGTGCAGGTGTGGCTGTGGTGCAGAGAGAGAGAGAGGGAGAGAGAGACAGAGCATGTATGCATTTTGAGCAAACTAAGATTACTTGTACAAAATTTTTGACGCACGAAAGCTCACCCTAGCAACTGAAACAGTTGAGTTGACAACCACTGCAGAAGCCAAAATATTGTCTGAAAAAACAGCAAAGTGAAAGAGATTTGGATCATGGACTTTATGTTGGTTAGGGAGCTCCCTCTCGTCAGACTGCAGGCTAAAATATTCAGCAGTCAACCGCATGGAGAGGCAGTGCAGGCCCTTTGGGGTAGTCCTTCCAGCAAGCTGAACAAGAAATGTTGTTTGATTCTTCAGTGTCAGAACTTGTTCTTCAGCATTGTGAGTCATGGCACGGAGTTTTTTCACCATGGCAGAGCAATCAGGGTAAAGCTGACTTGCTTTTAGCAAGGTAGCATCCATGGCTTTCATCTTCTGCAATGCCCTGAGATGACCCAAGCATTAAAACACTTTCACCCATTCAAAAGATAGCATGTGGTTTTCTGATTAGATACTTCAGAGATTAACAATCAATATCAACTAGCCTGCTTATTGCTGAGAATTAAAATATATACCACTTTAATATACAAAGCTCCACAAAGTAGAAGATTAAGGTAATTTTCAATCCACTATAAATAATATAAGCATGTTGACATGGAAAATCAGAGTATCTCATGATCATCAATTGGTATCTGGATGAATCAACTCAGAAGGTTCGATCCAACTTGGATATTAATTACATAAAAATTTTGATCAATGCATATTCTGCCAAGAATAGTTTTTTTAGCTGTATTTTTACAACATGGCTTGGCTAGTATGATACAGGTTGACTCTTGTAGCATTCAATTCCTTGCTTTAGTCTATTTTTCTGAAATATAAGCAAAAAGGTTTCTGCTGTATCAAAAATAAAATTTCCCATAAATGGAATAAAAGGCCAAAGAAATAATAAAGGAATTCAATATTTACCTCTTAGACAAATCAGAATCCTTGGTGGAATCACCAATTGCTCTTTCCGACTCCTTAATTCGCAATTTCAACTCTTTTATAAAATGAGAGTTGCTATTGGGCGGAGCAAAGGTTAGGTATGCCTTAGCCCTAATCACCTGGTCTTTCATCTGTTTCACCTTCTCATCATGTACCCTTCGAGAACCGACTTGAACAGTCTGATGTTGTTGGATCCTTGTTGGTGTTGATCGATCCTACAAAAAAGCAACCACACAGATAAGTAGAGAGCAAGGAGTAAAACAAGTTGTTGCCGAAAGCTGTCTCTTTTTGCTTGATGAGAAAAAAGGAATTTCTTATCGAATATAGAGCAGATAAAAGGAAGTTGGATAAAATATAGAAGAAATTACATAGGAGAGTTCAGTCCTTGATTTTGAAAGCTTATTATCTCAACACAAATCACTTCTATTCAACCAAAATAGCAAATACATAAACTCATATGATAAATCCACACACAACTCCATTCCGTCATCCGCCCGTCAACCACTGAAAAAACAACATACAAAGCACAGAAAACTCCTCATTTTAATATATATATATATATAACAGAAAACGCTCCAGATATCTTAGCAGTTCATGAGAATCAGAAATTACGTGTCGTTTAAAAAGGACAGAAAGCACAACTAAGCTGTTTGAAAACTAATAAATCCAGTTTTTATATAACTCGTAGAGCAAATGTTGTCAAAACTTTTAACTCAAGAAAACAAGGTGATGACCAGCTTTTAACTTGAGTGAAAAAACATGTATGCCTCTCCTTTGACCCAAAAAATACAAAAGTACATCTATGTAACTAATGAAATGTGCAGAGTGGACAACTTCAAGAGACACCTGGATCAATAACAGGAGTAAGAACAAAAATCTTTCCAATGGCACATGTATAGCCAAAACATTCAGAACAATCCGTACACTTGTTTCTAACACCCCCACCCCCAAAAAAAAAAAAGGCAGCAGCAGCAGTAAGAACTCATTCTGCTAAACTATTGAAACTTAAACACATCATCGGAGATTTACTCGGTATTAGCTGTCCCTGTATCCAACAGAAATATGACAGAAACTCCACACTCCAAGTAATAGCTTTATAGATTTATGCCAGTTGATATCAAGCAGATATAATACCTTAACTCCTGACAGTGACTTCTCCTCTTGACTTTGATGATAATCTTCTTTTGCTTCATCACTGGTTCCTGAACTTGAAATGTGACCATAACATAAGCACATTGATCCAAAAGAAGCAATTAGAGAACAAAAAACAAGTAGAAGAAAATTCAGCAGTACCAACCATTTCTTTCTGACAAATAAGTGACACCTACACCATTTCCTGGATCACTAAGACTATTGTTCTCGCCAGGAGAGCTCAAACTAACAGCAGAAATATGATCTGAGTATTTGTAAACCTCTTGAACTGGCACTTTAACAAATTCATTGTCATCCTAAGCCACGAAAGTAAATAGTCTCCGTGTAAAAAATTTGCAGAAGAAAGTACAGAAAGTAAATTAAAGTAAAAAGCACATCCGTTCAGCAACGACTACCTCTTTAATTGCACTAAGTTTTTGAGCCTCTGTCCTGTGTTTCTGAACAAGATGAATAATAAAAGAACAAAAAAATATATTTAATCACAATTTGAGGAATGATAAAAGAACAGCATATGTTTCATTACCCACGGAGAAAAGCTGCTGAGAAAATATTCGCAGTGAAAAAAGGATCAAAATCTGTAAATTATCCTTGATTTCCTTTTAAATAAGCCTATGACGTTGGTATTTCCTTTTACAAGTGTTCAGAAAATACATATGAAGAAGGAAAGTTAGTTCAATTTAGCAAATCTCCTCTCGCCTAAGAAAAATCAAACTCTCGCGACTAAATTAATAAAATTAGTTCCAATTAATTTGGCAGAGAATCTCAGGATATATAAGAATAGAAATTCCGCTCCACCAAGTCTCCTTTCCTGCCTTACAACAATAAATATTAGAAACAAAAATGGAACCTAATCTACTTGACAGAGGAGACTCCTTTTATGCTTCCAGTGATGTTTTCCTCTTACTTTCCTCCAAAATTAGTAAATTATTTTGTCTCAAGAAAATGTTATTGCAGAAGGAGATAAAAAACAAAGAAAGGAGTATACATACAATTATCGACAAATCTTCAAATCCTCCGGAAGCTACAACAAAGCATAGAAATCATTAAGACAAGCCGAGACTAAATCTCTATTTACGTATTTCTACATCAAAAAAAAAAAAAAAACCGCTAGTAATTAAGTATGAAAAGAATGATAATCACCGTCGGCGTTGAGGTGCTTCAGTCGATGAGAAAGTAAACCGATTGGAATGAAGACAGTAACGACGAGCAAGGAGAGGATCAAAATCCTCGAGCATCGACGAAAATGCTTCATCAATATCAGCAAACGTAATTAAACCCGAACATTGGAAAATTATTTCTACTGCTACTTTAATGATAAGATCGTCGAGCACAATGATCACTGCTGTCAAGTAGCGGTTGAAGAAGACGTTAAAGAGGAGAAGGACTGGGGTTTTTCTCGTGTATTCAATAATTCTGTGGATCGCTAAGGTAAAGATAATATTTAGACTAGTACGGTCTGTTTGTGTTTGCAGTTTTTTTCTTGAAAAAAAAAAAAAAGAACAGAGAAAAATATCAGATGGAACGCGGAGAAGGTGGAGAGAGAGGAGGTGCCATGTTCGTGAATGCAAAGGAGGAAAGGAATGAGTTTGAAGATTTTGTTTTAATTTTTTAACTTACTTATAGGGGCGGGCGGATTTGGGTTTTCATTGGCAGTAAGCAGTTGGACTTTAGAATTGTCTTATATACCTTCTCCTTCCCGGGTGAGAACCCTCCTGGCGTCCGTTTTTGCTATTGCTTGGAGAAATGGGAATAATGATACCATGAGTATGGACATGATGGGGCACAGTGGGACATCATGGATGCTGCATTTATTATATTACTTTAATTCCTCATCAAATGTCAGATTATGGACGATTTTTCTTCTTTCGCTTTCATATATTTTTTGTAATTAATGTCGGAGATTAACTGATTGTGTTTGGATTGTATTTTTTGTGATTTTTCATGGAAAAATTACTGTAGCGATTTGATATATGTGAGAGAAAAATGTGATAGGAAAATGTGATCACGGAAAACGACAATATTTTCCGACGGAAACAAGCAATCCAAACAAGGCTAGTTTTCCTTTATACATTTCCAAATTTGTAATGCATAATAGAATGATTCTCATCATTACCTCAACCATATCCGTCTCATATTATTTGGAACTTTTTTAAATGATACATAACATATCACGTAAATTCACACGGTAACTATTATTATATTACATTTATATGTTTTTCCTAATTAATATTAATTTTTAAAAATATCAACGTCCGAAATTCATTTTAACGTGCGAGTGTCATTACCCTATGAACATCCTTTAGACACACCTTATTACTTGTTAAGCTATTTGATTATGGAACTAACTTAAAAGAGACGGTTTCTCAAAATTCTCATAAGTTTGTGACATCTATGCTAATTAAATCTATAGTTGTTCCACTATTATTTTGCCTGCTAGTAAGCGTTCATTTTACTAAAATTATCATATTAAAGGACAAAAACACATTTTTTTTGGCTTGCATTTGAATACTTTTTTTTTTACTTAGTTTTAATTGTATAAAAAATATATATAACACCTCATAAGCGTCCAATTGACACCCCTTATGCAAACTAAACTTTAGAATAATTTACTTGATTTTCGATGGGATGCATGAAATGGAGAAAAAGGAAAAGGGCAGATGTTAAACAACAATGCCCTTTGATTCCAATTGGAGTTGTGTCCAGAATGACTAGAAGTGCTTAACTTATGCACTTTTAATTATTCAAAAATCATTTGGAGACAAAAAATGGATGGAGGCTAAAAATGAACAACGAAAATAACACTTCAGGGGCTACTCAATTTTTTTTATTATAAATCTTACCCTCCCAAATCCTTAGCTCTGGTTCTGCGATGGCTTCAAGCATGGTTCAGCCGCGATGCATATGCACGAGATGCTTTATTTTGTTTTTTTTTTTAATTAAATTTTTTTGGAAGAAGGAAAAAAAAAAAAAGAAAAGGCCATTGTTGTCTACGCATTTATGAGCATCACAGGGCATAGAAACAGTTAAAAGCTGCGAATTGATTAAGGTCTCTGAGCAATCACATGTTTAGGAAGTGCGATACCGGGACCCACAATTAGTTGCACTCTTCTCGCACTATTTCCGGAGTATAATTAATCAAAAGGTTGACCTGCCTCCACCACCTCGATTCAGCTAGTGAGTCCTCAATCATTACGAGTTTGAGTGTTAATCTAATTGGCTCTCAATCTCACGTGACACTTGTTCACGCAATTGATTTGTCATTTCACATTTTTTTTTTATATAAAAAACACTGCTCAGACTTTTACATGACATGTCTGTTAGACCATCACATCTGGATTGCTTTCACTTGTCACTACTTCTCTAATTCTTATGCTTCCCCTTCACTATTTGCTAGGCGATGATGATTGGCCAGGATTATACTCCCTCCCTTTTTTTATAACTGACGTTTAAGGTTTTGCACACCAATTAAGAAAAGTTTTTCATTGTTTAAATCTATACACTACTTTCCTTTTGTACCCTCATTAATTGTCCAATTCACCCATATTTTCTCTCACTAGAGTACTAAATGGTGCTGTTTTACTAGGCCAAAAGCAATGCAAACTAACTAGGAGTAGTAATTAAGAACCCTGTATTGGAAAAGAGAGATAAAAGGGTAAAATTGTGAAAAAATAATTAATGCTGCATGGGGATAGTAAAACGACAGATAAAAGTACTTAAGAGCAAATTTCTTAAACGTCAGTTATAAAAAAAGGGAGGGAGTATGAATTTAAGGCCTTCTGTACTTTTCCTTTTCTCAAAAAAAAAAAAAAAAAAAGAGAACGGCCTTCTGCATAACAAAAAGAAAAAAAAATGCTGGACTGTTTTTTAGTTAATTACATAGAACTGAAACATGTGGAAGAATAAATGGACATTCATCACCATGATCCGGTGGTCTCTGGCATAGTGGCATCATGGGATCAAAATCATAGTTATAGGACTTGGAGGAAACCAACAACTTCTACAGTAAGGTGTAGATTAAAGAATCATATCTCTCTATCCACATTTTCAAAATGCAGACTTCTTAAAAAATGTTGTTAGCGGCTGAACTAGTGGTGGTTCAGTTTTTTCCGAATTTTTCTTAAATATCTTCAGGTCCTCTCCTAGTATAGAGTAAATGTAGATATATGGTGTCCAACAAAAAAAAACAAAGACTTGGGAAAAGTGTGAAAGAAATAATTAAATCGCGGCTTTAGCCGGCCGCCAAGGCTTTATACGCTGTCGCTGCGTTGGCTCATTCTTCAGGATCTTGCTTCCTCGAACTATGAATTGCAAACTTTATACTTAAATCTTTTTTTCTTTGAAGAGAAAATTGCAAACTTTATACACGGGGAAAAGTGAAGAACTTGAGATTCAGAACAATACACATTATTGTTTTCCAACTTACATTTTCTAATTCTCAACTACTATTTGGACCCAAAGGTTGCCGCACTAGCAGCAATTCCGGAGTTGGCTCGAATAAAATGATACACACACGCACACTCAAACGGTCCATAATTAGATATTGACTTCAGGATTACAAGAAACACACACTAACAAACATGGATCTTTATAATGCTCTCTCCCTATTTTACTTTTGGGTCCCCATTCTCTTACTTACTAATTACGTCAGTCTTAGGTATGTCAAATTGTGGCTATGCGACCACAATTAATGACTTCTGTATCGCAAACTAGATGGTTTCTGGATTAACAGGTTACAAAAAACAAGTTCGAACTACTATTGGAGATGCAGCCGGTCCATTTTTTTTTTTCCCCTATGTACTAGAGAAATTGAAACAAGTTCTCTTTTTTTTTTCCTGTCGCAACCTAATCTGGGGGAAGGGGGAGGGGAAGGAAGATTCGATGTGAGTAAAGACTTCATTGGGTTCAATGACCAATTAAAACCGTCACACATTGTGACAATTTTTTAAAGGAGGCAACCACACTACCAAGACTTTTAAAGGCTTGGTGGTGACCACCGGGCCCTTGGAATGCTATTTTATGGTACTTGCCGGAGAATATTTGCGAGTAAGTAAAATTCATCAATTAGTTTTATTCAATAAAAGAAGAAAGAATTACGGATATCTGAGAATTTGGAAGAGGCCCAAAAGTCGAATCCGCTTGCATTTTACAAAACCAACAAATGCTTAGCCTCTTGAAGGCCCAGATTGATGAAACTCAGAACAGGCTCTTCGCCCCTCCATTCAAATGGGACCGACCAGGCCCTATCCATCCAAACCACCAGCCTATCCGCTCATATGGCGTGAATTGGAAAGGGCCGAAGAAAACCTCAAGCCGCCTTAGCAGCATGTAATAAATACAACAGTTCATTTTTGACCCATTGAAATTTGTATTTTACATTTAATTCCGTCAATTTAAACTGTCAATGGGCTTGTTCTGACTGATTATAGATTTTGATTTTGAATAATCAATTTTTGTTGATATTCTCAATCCCTTTTGTATTCTAATTATAGATTTTTTAATAACTAAAAAAACTAAAATCTATAATCACCCAAAGAGTAGTTTTTGCTATTTTTAATTATTGTCTAAAACCAACTTTATTATAAGATTTGAAAAAAATCTAAAGCAACTAAAAACAAGGCCATTGTCTCATCTATTGTCATCAACCGCATGCCACAATTGCATATGTGATTGCTGAGGATTTGAATCCCAATACAACAGGGGAATTAATAAGGTTGTTGTACAAGACATTCTCTTGAGCTCTCATTGCCCCCTCCTGCTGCTGTTCCTATGGCGTGCCCTCGAACAAAAGAGAAAACCTCAAATCTCAAATATCACAATCCAAAGGTGATCGGTTGGAGTCACTATTCATTAATGTTTTGAAAATTGGATAGGGCGTGCCTTCGATCTGGTTCAATGAATAATCTAAAAAATCAATTGAATCGATCAAATTCGATAAAAAATCAATTGAATCGATAAAAATCAGGAGATTTAACAAGCTTTTATTAAATTTTTATTTTCTAAAATAAATAATTTATTTTTATTTAAAATTTTAATACTAAAATAAATTTTAAAAAATTATTAAATCTTTGAACCAGTATTCAACTGAAAAGATTTTTCGATTCACAAGAACCTCTGTTTGGATTGTAAGTTATTTGGAATTATTTGGAATATTTTTACTGTAGCACTTTTTGTGATGTGATGTATGTGAGATAAAAAAATATTGGGAAGATAAAAAGATGTATTGAAAATTGTAAAGATGATGTAAGTAAATAAAATTGGGGAAATATGAAGCAATCCAAACAAAGAGTTTTCCGATATGAGTTTAAAAGCATTGCCCTCCTCGACGTAATTTAAGCGTGTGGACGGTTATTCTTTTGTTTGTCTCGTTGCAAGTCTTTTCCCCGCCTTTGCGTCCGTATAACTTTTCTTCTCCACTCACCCAAACCATGCAAACTGACAACAACTCATCTACTACTGGCAAACTAAAGTAAAATTTTCTCTATAATTTGGGGGACCTCCCTTTATAGCTAAACACTACCATCAATGGCTCCTTTTAACCACCCGGACAATTCCCCCACCCAACATATCAGCAATATTACTTATTGATTCTCCTCACAGTTTCTCTCGATTATTTGGGATTATGTATATCATTGGTTGAGACTT